>NC_040102.1:39310178-39613208 GCF_003369695.1 Bos indicus x Bos taurus
CTCCACTAGCTTTGTTTGTAATGATGCTTTCTAAGGCCCACTGGACTTCACATTCCAGGATGTCTGGCTCTAGGTGAGTGATCACACCATCATCATTATCTTGGTCATGAAGATTTTTTTGTACAGTTCTTCTGTGTATTCTTACCACCTCTTCTGAATGTCTTCTGCTTCTGTTAGGTCCATACCATTTCTGTCCTTTATCGAGCCCATCTTTCCATGAAATGTTCCCTTGGTATCTCTAATTTTCTTGAAGAGATCTCTAGTCTTTCCCATTCTGTTGTTTTCCTCTATTTCTTTGCATTGATCACTGAGGAAGGCTTTCTTATCTCTCCTTGCTATTCTTTGGAACTCTGCATTCAGATGCTTATATCTTTCCTTTTCTCCTTTGCTTTTCACTTCTCTTTTTTTCACAGCTATTTGTAAGGCCTCCCCAGACAGCCATTTTGCTTTTTTGCATTTCTTTTCCATGGAGACGGTCTTGATCCCTGTCTCCTGTGCAATGTCACGAACCTCCATCCGTAGTTCATCAGGCACTCTATCTATCAGATCTAGGCCTTTAAGTCTATTTCTCACTTCCACTGTATAATCATAAGGGATTTGATTTAGGTCATACCTGAATGGTCTAGTGGTTTTCCCTATTTTCTTCAATTTCAGTCTGAATTTGGTAATAAGGAGTTCATGATCTGAGCCACAGTCAGCTCCTGGTCTTGTTTTTGTTGACTGTATAGAGCTTCTCCATCTTTGGCTGCAAAGAATATAATCAATCTGATTTCGGTGTTGACCATCTGGTGATGTCCATGTGTAGAGTCTTCTCTTGTGTTGTTGGAAGAGGGTGTTTGCTATGACCAGTGGGTTCTCTTGGCAAAACTCTATTAGCCTTTGCCCTGCTTCATTCCGTATTCCAAGGCCAAATTTGCCTTTACCCCAGGTGTTTCTTGACTTCCTACCTTTGCATTCCAGTCCCCTATAATGAAAAGGACATCTTTTCTGGGTGTTAGTATATACACATTACTATGTATAAAATATATCATCAACAAGGACCTACTGTATAACACAGGGAACTCTACTCGATATTCTGTAATAACCCATAAGGGACAATAATCTGAAAAAGAACATACATATGTATAATGAATCACTTTGCTGTACGGCTGAAAGTAACGCAACATTGTAAATCAACTGTGGTCCGATATAAAATAGAAATTAAATTTTAAAAAGAAAAACTGTCTTAACAAACATTATATAACTTACTCTTTAATTTATATACATGTATTAATATAACTTTGATAAAAAAATACATAATAAGATATCACAATAAAATACAATTTAACAGGTTGCCAGTAGACTCACTTTCAGGCTTCTTCAATCCTTTGTCATCACCTTCATTCACACCGCCTAGAAAGCACAGCTCATTTATTACTCTGTTTCCTACTGTGCATTTTCACCAATGGTGTCCTTTCTACATGTCTGTACTCCCAGCTCAATGAAGTGGTCCTAGAAGCACAAGCTACTAAGTGCTGCATAAAATTTAGCTGGACTTTCAGAGCTCACCAGCCACTGTCCTGAACAAACACCATCAGCTGTCTGTGGGAAAAGAAAAACTCAGAGAAGATATCAAAATCCCCCCAAACCAATGAAACTTTAACCACGTTATTTTCTCTTATGTAGTTTTTCAGTTAACATGTGTTATGAGCAAGCACTCTTACACATTGTTCTAGATATTTAGTGCTTGAATGTCGAGTTTGCTAAGTGTTGTCATAAAAAACGTTACAACCCTCATTTGATATACAAATGTCAGGATCATAAGCAGCTCTGTGACTCTGGACAAGCCACTTGAGTGTTCCGGGCCTTTATTAGCTGGTACATGTAAAAGGAGATCCATGGATGAATTAAATAAGATCTTGGTTTCCCTTCCGGGAAGAACATTGTACAACTATTTAAAATCGGTTGCTCCATTTCAAATAAAGAAACTGCTTTCTGGTAATAAGAATATAAATGTTAGTGTTCTGATGATAAAACTAATATTAACCAGGTGTCACAACTCTGCAAAGTGGAATCTGGCTTCCAGACAGAAACCAAAACTTTCCACTACCACTCCACCAGTTCATCTTACCCATATATTCACCTCAAGGATCGGAATCAAGGCAGCAAACAACAGCCCCCCAAAGAGGAGGATCAGCCTTTCGGAAGCATTCAGGGTTATGTTTTCTAAGTGGTTCAAATGGGGATGAGGTGCTAAGGGGGCCGTGAGCTTCTCTTTCTTCTTCCTCTTCCTAGTCTCGCATCCAGACAGCTGGAGCAGCCGGCAAACAGGCTCCCTTGGAATTGGCCACACCAGGGTCTGGAACAGAGAATGTGTAAAACCTGTAGCCTAGGAAACTCAGCATGGAGGCACTGGAAGCAGATGCTCTCTCTGTTGCCAATGCCCTTCTTATTTTCTTTCCTCTGCTACTGCTCATCAGGACTTTTGTCCTATAGATTCAGTGTGAGGTCCATGGCGATACTGGGATCTCAGGAAACAAAGCTAGTAAGGGCATACGCTGGATCCAACTCACAAGTTCTTAAACTAAGTGTTCTGTGATCCCCATTATACCCCAAAAATAGCAAAAAATCACACAGAGAAAGGAGTATGCAGTCTTGAGGGTCTTTCTACAATTAAGCGAACTTAGGACAGTCCCATGGGCCATGCTACTCTGCATAGCTAACATAGTATTCCCAAGGAATTTAACAATAAAAGCAATGTCTCCATCAGAAACAGCAGCAATAACCTTTCAATAATTCCTTGAGAAAAAAGTAGGTGGGAAGAAAATAAATTTGGTGTGAACACATTTAATAATAGCTCAAAACGATAAAATGACGAAAGCAGCATGAAAAATGGATATGCTGTAGTCGAAATGACTCACCTTTTTGAGAGTGAAAACCTTTATATGAGAATAAGTAGATTTGTTTGTTTTAGGATGGGACTTTTTATTTTTGCCAAATAACTTCTCATGTTATGTAGAAGTAAAATATGAGAAAGACATTTACATATACCACATATAATATTTTGTATAGCACCAGTATTACAAAAATAGGTATAGATATGAATGATTCATAAGAAGGAAATTACATATTACTTCAGCAACATTTATCTTCAATTATTTTCAGTCCCATTAAGGTGCCAAAACTCTTCAGAATGAACACAGAAGACAGTGTAACAGTGGCTATATGACCAGTAATAAAGGGATCAAAGAGAAAATAAGAAATCAAAGTCTTGTTCTAAGAAACACAAAACTATTCTAGGGAGACATGTGGCTTTGCTAACATTATTCACAACTGCCTCAGCTACCTGTGCATGCTCACGCCCTCAGTCTTGCCTGACTCCTTGCAACCCAATGGACTGTGGCCCACCAGGCTCCTCTACCCATGGAATTTTCTAGGCAAGAAAGCTGGGGAGCAGATTGCCATTTTATTCCAGGGGATCTTACTGACCCAGGAATTGAACCAGCATCTCCTGCATTGGCAGTAGATTCTTGGGCCACCTGAGAAGCCCCAGCTACATCTGAGTAACTGTCATTTAAATGGGTGGTGATCACCATGACCACAGTCCAGTCTACCTACTAAATAGCAAACGGTGAGTATTCAGCCACAGAAAAATCTGTCAAGTCAAAAACAAAGGCAGAGAAAATCAGAGAATTCAGCTGTCATTAGCATCATTCTTGCTTCATGAAGAAAGCTGGGCAATTAGTAAGTGAGATGTTGTATCAGTGTTCAAATTTTATCCCATCAGACTCAGCATATGCAGTAACCAAGACCAAACTTTAATCTCTCTTTAAAAACAACAATAAGAAAGATATGCCTGAAGCTCATTTAACGCCTGCTGTCACTCTCATAACAAGCAGCCAACAACCCATCCCACCAAAGGTAAAGTGGGAAGAGCTGAGCCCAAGCAGTGGCATAGTCTGTGCCTCCTAAAACGTCATGCCCCTAGGTGACATTGCGATGATGGTGTGCCTAGATTTTATGCCTAAGGTCGCATGGCATGAGTTAAGTTGAGGGCAAATAGCTAACCAGAGCTTCCTTTTCACCTGTCATAGGTGGGTCTTTAGTGTCATAAATTGGCAATGCTCCCCAGATTAAATACCTGATTTGGTAGCATCGTTTATTCCATAATTAATTAATTTCTGAGAGCACAGTTATAAATTCTTGCCACTTCTATATAATTCTCCCTTAATTTACAAGTTAGAAGGTGTGAGAGAATGATTTCCTATGATCATGACATTACTCAGAGATTGCCAAGATCTCACCATACTGTTGGTACAGGTGTAGTCACAGTAATATTAATAACAAAATTCATTTCATTGGGTCTTTCTCCCACCTGCATAACTCAACGCCACACGTCCCTGCAGAACTTCCTCTCAGGAGTGTCTTATGGCTTCCAGGAGGCATCTCACAAAAGCTCACCACTCATCTTGGTTTGTCAATAAGCCCAGTGCTGAAAAGTCACGTAGCCCTGAGCCAACAGGGGAAGAGGTCAGTCCCTGAGGTGGTTGGTTCCAATTCCTTGATGAAACTGGGTGCTACTGCATGACAGAAGCAAAGAGGACTATGTTTAGAGCCCAGGTGCTGTCCTCCGTGCATGCGAGGTCGCTTCAGTCATGTCCGACTCTTTGAGACCCTATGGACTGTAGCCCACCAGGCTCCTCCATCAATGGGATACTCCAGGCAAGAATTCTAGAGTGGGTAGCCATTCCCTTGTCCAGTGGATCTACCTGACCCAGGGATCGAACACACATCTCTTAGGTCTCCTGCATTAGCAGGCGTGTTCTTTACCACTAGGGCCACTGGGGAGGTCCCAGGTGACTCCCTGGTGTGGCGTTAGTATTCCCTTGACTAATGATACTCCTCCCTAGGAAACCTCAGCAACCAAGTACAAACAGTACCACCAAGGGCTCAGATGGCCCTCTAGGGAAGAACAGACTAACCAAGGACTGGCAGAAGATCAGGAGACGGGACACAGAAGATGGAAGCAACGTCATCAAGTTAGATCTCATGACTAGATCAGAAGATGTGGTGACTATGTGTGTATTAAGCATTTTACCTGCTGCTTTATCTGAAGGTCATGACTAACATTTTAGATTCTGGGTGGAAGTGCAGCTGAATTAACATTATCCTACGATAATGTGTGTCTGATGGAAATTTTTTTGCCCCAACATAAGAAATGCTTTTTTTTTTTTTAATTCAAAGAATAGCAGTATATGTTAGGGGCAACAGCTAGAGAGTTTCTATTTTCCTCTTGAATTTGCTCTTTATTGTTCTCCACCTGATCTTGTGCTGAATGAGAGACAGTCGTCATGACAGGATTTAAGGAACCCCTTGCCCTCTGGCTTCCCATTAAGTTTGACCAAGAAGAGTCAGTGACAGAAACCTAGGAGGGAAGGGGAAGAGGGAGGTCAGGTGTTTACTCTTTTGTGGGGTTGCTTGGACTTAGCTGACTTTTTCCATCAGAAGTCAAAGCTCCTGGAGGCAGCCCTCTCCCATAGCATAGCTTTCTCTCCAGGTCCAGAAATTGCTTCCACTCCTTAGCCCTTCAAGTGGAAGACTCTGAACATCTCAAATGTTGCTAGTTCTAGCTGTACCAGGTTTCCTTGGCTTTTCTATTAATCTACCTTGTCCACATCTTTGTAAATACCCCCTTTATTGGTTGATTACCCATATGAGGAATGTACTTTTTTATTGTCAAGCATGAAACTGGTATGAAAACCAACAACAAAAAGAGTAAACCCCTTGAACAAGCACACATGAAATGTTCTCCAGGTGATACCACATGCTATGCCATGAAACCTGTCTCACATCTCCAAGGACAGAAATTATATTAGAATGCTCTCTCATCATAATAAACTTAAAGGTCCATAACGGAAAGAAATCCTGGAAAACCCATAACATTGGGAAAAAAAATTTTTTAATATAAATTTATTTATTTTAATTGGAGGCTAATTACTTTACAATATTGTATTGGTTTTGCCATACATCAACATGAATCTGCCACGGGCGTACACATGTTCCCCATCCTGAACCCCCCTCCCACCTCCCTCCCCATACCATCCCACTGGGTCATCCCAGTGCACCAGCCCCAAGCATCCTGTATCCTGCATTGAACCTGGACTGGCGATTCATTTCATATATGATATTATACATGTTTCAATGCCATTCTCCCAAATCATCCCACCCTCTCCCTCTCCCACAGAGTCCATAAGACTGTTCTATACATCTGTGTCTCTTTTGCTGTCTCTTATACAGGGTTATTGTTACCATCTTTCTAACTTCCATACATATGCGTTAGTATACTGTATTGGTGTTTTTCTTTCTGGCTTACTTCACTCTGTATAAGAGGCTCCAGTTTCATCTACCTCATTAGAACTGATTCAAATGTATTCTTTTTAATGGCTGAGTAATACTCCATTGCGTATATGTACCACAGCTTTCTTATCCATTCATCTGCTGATGGACATCTAGGTTGCTTCCATGTCCTGGCTATTATAAACAGTGCTACAATGAACATTGGCGTACACGTGTCTCTTTCAATTCTGGTTTCCTCAGTGTGTATGCCCAGCAGTGGGATTGCTGGGTCATAAGGCAGTTCTATTTCCAGTTTTTTAAGGAATCTCCACACTGTTCTCCATAGTGGCTGTACTAGTCTGCATTCCCACCAACAGTGTAAGAGGGTTCCCTTTTCTCCACACCCTCTCCAGCATTTATTGCTTGTAGACTTTTGGACAGCAGCCATTCTGACTGGCATGAAATGGTACCTCATTGTGGCTTTGATTTGCATTTCTCTGATAATGAGTGATGTTGAGCATCTTTTCATGTGTTTGTTAGCCATCTGTATGTTTTCTTTGCAGAAATGTCTCTTTAGTTCTTTGGCCCATTTTTTGATTGGGTCGTTTATTTTTCTGGAATTGAGCTGCAGGAGTTGCTTGTATATTTTTGAGATTAGTTGTTTGTCAGTTGCTTCATTTGCTATTATTTTCTCCCATTCTGAAGGCTGTCTTTTCACCTTGCTTATAGTTTCCTTTGTTGTGCAGAAGCTTTTAATTAGATCCCATTTGTTTATTTTTGCTTTCATTTCCAATATTCTGGGAGGTGGGTCATAGAGGATTCTGCTGTGATTTATGTCGGACAGTGTTTTGCCTATTTCTCCTCTAGGAGTTTTATAGTTTCTGGTCTTACGTTTAGATCTTTAATCCATTTTGAGTTTATTTTTGTGAAAGGTAATACCAAAGAATGCTCAAACTACCGCACAATTGCACTCATCTCACACACTAGTAAAGTAATGCTCAAAATTCTCCAAGCCAGGCTTCAACAATACGTGAACTGTGAACTTCCAGATGTTCAAGCTGGTTTTAGAAAAGGCAGAGGAACCAGAGATCAAATTCCCAATATCTGCTGGATCATCGAAAAAGCAAGAGACTTCCAGAAAAACATCTATTTCTGCTTTATTGACTATGCCAAAGCCTTTGACTGTGTGGATCACAAGAAACTGTGGAAAATTCTGAAAGCGATGGAAATACCAGAGCACCTGACCTGCCTCTTGAGAAACCTATATGCAGGTCAGGAAGCAACAGTTAGAGTTGGACATGGAACAACAGACTGGTTCCAAATAGGAAAAGGAGTACGTCAAGGCTGTATATTGTCACCCTGCTTATTTAACTTCTATGCAGAGTACATCATGAGAAACGCTTGGCTGAAAGAAGCACAAGCTGGAATCAAGATTGCCAGGAGAAATATCAATAACCTCAGATATGCAGGGAGAAGGCAATGGCACCCCACTCCAATACTCTTGCCTGGAAAATTCCATGGACGGAGGAGCATGGTAGGCTGCAGTCCATGGGGTCGCTAAGAGTCAGGCATGACTGAGCAACTTCACTTTCACTTTTCACTTTCATGCACTGGAGAAGGAAATGGCAACCCACTCCAGTGTTCTTGCCTGGAGAATCCCAGGGACGGCGGAGCCTGGTGGGCTGCTGTCTATGGGGTCACACAGAGTCGGACACGACTGAAGTGACTTAGCAGCAGCAGCAGCAGCAATACAGATGACACCACCCTTACGGCAGAAAGTGAAGAGGAACTAAATAGCCTCTTGGTGAGGGTGAAGGAGGAAAGTGAAAAAGTTGGCTTGAAGCTCAACATTCAGAAAACGAAGATCATGGCATCTGGTCCCATCACTTCATGGCAAATAGATGGGGAAACAGTGGAAACAGTGTCAGACTTTCTTTTTTTGGGCCCCAAGATCACTGCAGATGGTGACTGCAGCCATGAAATTAAAAGACGCTTACTCCTTGGAAGGAAAGTTATGACCAACCTAGATAGCATATTCAAAAGCAGAGACTTTACTTTGCCAACAAAGGTCTGTCTGGTCAAGGCTATGGTTTTTCCAGTAGTCATGTATGAATAAGAGAGTTGGACTGTGAAGAAAGCTGAGCGCCGAAGAATTAATGCTTTTGAACTGTGGTGTTGGAGAAGACTCTTGAGAGTCCCTTGGACTGCAAGGAGATCCAACCAGTCCATCCTAAAGGAGATCAGTCCTGGGTGTTCATTGGAAGAAATGATGCTAAAGCTGACACTCCAGTACTTTAGCCACCTCATGCAAAGAGTCATTGGAAAAGACTCTGATGCTGGGAGGGATTGGGGGCAGGAGGAGAGGGGACAACAGAGGATGAGATGGCTGGATGGCATCACCAACTCGATGGACATGAGTTTGAGTGAACTCCAGGAGTTGGTGACGGACAGGGAGGCCTGGCGTGCTGCAATTCATGGGGTCACAAAGAGTCGGACATGACTGAGTGACTGAACTGAAATGAATGTGTTAGAAAGTGTTGTGGTTTCATTCTTTTACAAGTGTTTGACCAGTTTTCCCAGCACCACTTGTTAAAGAGATTGTCCTGTCTCCATTGTATATTCTTGCCTCCTTTGTCAAAGGTGTCCATAGGTGCGTGGATTTATCTCTGGGCTTTCTATTTTGTTCCATTGATCTATATTTCTGTTTTTGTGCCAGTACCATACTGTCTTGATGACTGTGGCTTTGTAGTAGAGCCTGAAGTCAGGCAGGGTGATTCCTCCAGTTCCATTCTTCTTTCTCAAGATTGCTTTGGCTATTTGAGGTTTTTTGTATTTCCATACAAATTGTGAAATTATTTGTTCTAGCTCTGTGAAAAATACCATTGGTAGCTTAATAGGGATTGCATTGAATCTATAGACTGCTTTGGGTAGTATACTCATTTTCACTGTATTGATTCTTCCAATCCATGAACATGATATATTTCTCCATCTATGAGTGTCCTCTTTGATTTCTTTCATCAGTGTTCTATAGTTTTCTATATATACGTCTTTAGTTTCTTTAGGTAGATATATTCCTAAATATTTTATTCTTTTCATTGCAATGGTGAATGGAATTGTTTCCTTAATTTCTCTTTCTATTTTCTCATTATTAGTGTATAGGAGTGCAGGGGATTTCTGTGTGTTTATTTTATATCCTGCAACTTTACTATATTCATTGATTAGTAATTTTCTGGTGGAGTCTTTAGGGTTTTCTATGTAGAGGATCATGTCATCTGCAAACAGTGAGACTTTTGCTTCTTTTTTCCCAATTTGGATTCCTTTTATTTCTTTTTCTGCTCTGATTGCTGTGGCCAAAACTTCCAAAACTATGTTGAACAGTAGTGGTGAAAGTGGGCACCCTTGTCTTGTTCCTGACTTTAGGGGAAATGCTTTCAATTTTTTCACCATTGAGGATAATGTTTGCTGTGGGTTTGTCATATATAGCTTTTATTAAACATTGGAAAATTAAACAAAACACTTACAATCTATGAGTCAAAGAAAATTTTTTAAAATACCTTAAGCTGAATGAAAACAGAACACAATATATCAAAATTTATGGGAATTACTGTAATGCACTTAGGGAAGTCTATGTCTTACTTATCAAGGGAAAATATCTCAGTTTAATAACTCAATAGTCTACCTTAAACTAGAAATAGAAGAGCGAACTAAACTAATGCAAGTTAGAAAAAGGAAATGGTAATTACTTTCGTGTAAATCAATGAAGCAGAAGACAAAACAAGAAGGAAAATCGATTAAATCAAAATTTTTTTCTTTGAAAAGATCATAAAGATTGACAAACCTTCTCTAAACTAACCATAGACAATCTTAATAAACTTATGTTAAAAATTGAGTTAATAATTAAAACTATTCCCATAAAGAAAAGCCCAGGGACAGAAATCTTTACTGGTGAATTCTATCAATTGTTTAATAAAGAAATAATATCAATATTTGATGATATTTCAGAAATTAAAGGATGAGGAAATAATTCCCAGTTCATCCTATGAGACTAACACCAGAAAAGATCTGGTAAGGGAATGCAAATTGGTACAACCTCTACAGAGAAAACATGGAGGATCCTCAAGAAAACTAAAAATAGAACTACCATCAGTTCAGTTGCTCAGTCATGTTCAACTCTTTGCAACCCCACGGACTGCAGCATGCCAGGCTTCCCTGTTCATCACCAGCTCCCGGAGCTTGCTCAAATTCATGTTCATCGAGTCAGTGATGCCATCCAACCATCTTATCCTCTGTCATCCCCCTTCTCTTCCTGCCTTCAACCTTCCCCAGCATCAGAATCTTTTCTAAGCAGTCAGCTCTTCACTTCAGGTGGCCAAAGTATTACAGCTTCAGCTTCAGCATTAATCCTTCCAATGAATATTCAGGACTGATTTCCTTGAGGATTGACTGGTTGGATCTCCTTGCAGTCCAAGGGACTCAAGAGTCTTCTCCAACACCACAGTTGAAAAGCATCAATTCTACAGCACTCAGCTTTCTATTTGGTCCAACTCTCACATCCATACATGACTACTGGAAATTCAGTAATCTGACTCCTGGGCATATATTCAGAGAAAATCATACTTCAAAAAGATACCCTAATGTTCACTGCAGCACTATTTACAATAGACAAGTCCTGGAGGCAACCTAAATGTTCATTGTCACAGGAATGGATAAAGATGCGGTGTATGTACAAGAGAATCTTACCCAGCCATAAAAAGAGAATGAAATAATGCCATTTGCAGCAACACGGCTGGACCTAGAGATGATCAGACTAAGTGAAGTGAGTCAGAAAGAGAAAGCCAGATACCACGTGATATCACTTATATGTGGAATCTAATTTTTAAATGATATAAATAAACTTACTAGCAAAACAAAAACAGACTCACAGATTTCAAGAACAAATTTATGGTTACCAAAGGAGAAACATGACAGGGAGGGGTAACATAGAAACTTGGGACTGACGTACACAGATAATCAGTAGGGGCCTACTGTATAGTACTCTACTCAGTATTCTGTTAAAACCTATTGGGAAAATTCTCTGAAAGAATAATGGCTATACATGTATGTTTAACTACATCACTATGCTGTACACCTGAAACACAACATTGCAAATCAACTATATACTCCAATAGTTTTGCAAACATGTTAAGTAAAAGAAGCCAGCAGAAATTACACACTGTATGTAATTCCATTTTTATCAAATGTTCAGAAAATCACAAACTTATACGGACAGGAGGCAGTTTAGTGGGTGCCTGGAGCTGGGAGTGGTCCAGTGATCTGCAAATGAGCTCAGCAGAGAATTTTGCAGGGATGGCAATGTCCCAAATTTGTACTATAAGGATAACATATTTACCAAATATCACTGAACTATATATGTATAATGGGTAATTTTTATTGTATGTAAATAGGTTTCGTGAAAAATGGGGGGAAAGTCATGTGAGAAGATTTCAATCTCTTTCAGACAGGTAGGTTGTGGAGATTTAGCGATTACTTACAAAATTAACTACAAAATTAATTTAACTGGTCAGGAGCATTCTGCAACATGATGGAAAAACAATCGGCAACTGCAGTTAGGCAGCATACTGATACAGGTTTCTTCAATATGCTGATATTGTCGTGTAAGCTAGGTGGCCTACACTTACCATAACATCCTCGGATGGAGCAGGTATAGCTAACAGCCTCTTCTAAACACTGCCTTGTTTTCTTCTTACCAGTAGAACAAGGCAACTTAGAATAGCTTCCGTCGTTTCTGAAGTTGCCCTACTGAAGAGGTCACATTAGTTGGTATCTCCCTAATAGATCTCACACAGTAACTTGCTGAAAATTACCCAGTTTTCTAAGTAATTTTCGGGCTCGATCAGAAGACTAAGACAAATGCACATTTCCTTTCCTTTGAAACCCCAGGCAATTTGTCACGCACTCCTGCTTCAGAATTATAAGAACGTCTTCTTTTTCATGTACTCAGAGGAGCAGGCGCTTTCTTCATCAAATACTGCAGGTTACCTTGAAACGCATGCTGAAGGATTCCTTCCTCCTCCATCCCTCCTCCCTGCTCCTGTGGAGCAAGGTAAGACCTTCCAGGACTATTGTTTCTCCTTGAATCTTCAATCTGCTTTTTAAAATCAGTTCCTAAGGAATCATGTTTCCTGTTATAGTTCTCTTTTCAGGATCCACGTATCAAGAGCCAATAATGATGCGTGTCCATTCTGCAAGTCTGCCTCTGTCACACATCCCGCACAGTTAGAAGCAGGTCTGTGGGTTCAGCAATGTGCGAGGCTGCTCAGGATGACTCGCAGGAGTCAGTTATAAGACCCATCTCCAGCTCTGACAGTCCTCGTGATCTGATGAGGAAAACAATATCCTCATCTACAAAACCAGAGAGAATCAAGTTTTTCAGTTGAGTGCCAGTTGGGAAGATGGCCACCATCTTAAGTAATTTCTTGAAAAGTTATAACCAAAGACAAAGATTTGAGTGGAAGTAATTTATTTGGGCAGCCAACCAGCAAGAATACTAGGTAAAAAGGCAAGAGTGAGGAAATGGAAACACCAGTACCATTGTGGGCACCTGACTTGCTCCTTCCTGTTGGGAACTCCCAGGGACAGTGCAAGTACCACCCCACAGCAGTCAGAATGACCATCATCACAAAGCCTACAAACAACAAATGCTGGAGAGGGTGTGGAGAAAAGGGAACCCTCCTACCTGCTGGTGGGAATGTAAACTGGTACAGCCCCTGTGGAGAACAGTATGGAGGTTCCTTCAAAAGCTAAAAATAGAACTACCCTACAGTCCAGCAATCCCACTCTTGGGCATGTATTCAGAGAAAATCATAATTTGAAAAGATACATGCACCCCAATGTTTATAGCAACACTGTTTCCAACAGCCAGGACACAGAAGCAACCTAAATGTCCATTGACAGATGAATGGATAAAGAAGATGTGGTACCTACATGTAATGGAATATTACTTAGCCATAAAAAAGAATGAAATAATGCCATTTGCGGCAACGTGGATGGATTGAGAGATGATCATACTAAGTGAAATAAGTCACAAATACATCCATCACTCATATGTGTAATCTAAAAGAAAGGATACAGGCTTCGCTGGTGGTCCAGTGGTTAAGAATCCGCCTACCAATGCAGGGCACATGGGTTCAATCCCTGGCCCAGAAAGATCCCACATGCTGCAGGGCAACTAAGCCCATGCGATGCAACTCCTAAGCCCATGTGCCCTAGAGACCATGCTCTGCAACAAGAGAAGACACAACAGTGAGGAGCCTGTGCACCGCAACTGGAGAGTAGCTCCCACTTGCCACGACTGTATAAAGCCCACACGCAGCAAGGAAGATCCAGGAAGCCAAAAATAAACAAAGTTTTAAAAATAATAATAAAAAATTTTAAATGATGTAGATGAATTTATTTCCAAAACTGAAACAGACCCACAGACATAGAAAGCAAATTTATGGTTACCAAAGAGGAAGGGGGGAGGAATAAACTAGGAGTTAGGGATCAACACGTACACAGTACTAAATACAAAATAGATAATCAACAAGGACCTACTGTACAGCACAGGGAACTATACTCAATACTCTGTGATAACCTATATGAGAAAAGAATCTGCAAAAGAATACATACAGTATACAGCATATATATAATAAACACAGTATAACTGAACCACTTTGCTGTACACATGAAACTAATACAACATTGTAAATCAACAATGCTCCACGATAAAATAAAATATAAATTAAAAAAAAAAAAAAAAGAAAAACAAACTGCACAAGCAAAGTTGTCTCACTCAACGCCCTTCTTATCTTTGACTGAGAAAGGTGTAGAACTTACAGCCTACCTTGTACAGGAGCAAGAGGAAGGCTTAGTAGAGAGGGGAAGGGGCCTGTGGTAGGAGGTCACCTGCAGAAACTGACAAGGTGAGTGCCAGGGGGTCATAAGCAGAGCCAACTCTGCAGTAGTCAGCAGAGACTTCGTGGGGAATGGCATCGCAAAGGTTCTTAAAGAAGGTACGGTGACTTGGTAGGGGAGGATAAAGTTTCTAAGGACACGCAAAGAAGAGTGCGTGAGTGTGAACATGTTGAAGAGAGGGAAACGGGAGCGGGCCACAGCATGGGTCCCAGGAAATGGCCTGTTCCATGCAGTCTGTTATTTAAGGAAGAAGGCATCACTTTTATCCTCAGATCTTTGTATCTGCAAGTATTAATCATCTCACTGTACACAGATCTGATTAAACGCTCATTGGAAAATGAACAGCTCTTGGCTCAGAAAGCAGCAGACAATATGAGAAGACAGAAATTTCAAGTGAAACTCATGGCCTAGAAAGTAAAAACTTGAGCAAGGCTAACATTTACAATTTTTTCATTATACAGCAAAGGAATGAGCAACACTGGCCCTGAAGTCAAGTCAAATGCCCGCAAAGTACAAGGCACATAAAGCTTAATCCAAGGATATATTTGCAGGGTGTCTCAGACAGTGACCTTCAAAGAGTCACCTGTGATGTTTCTTTAAAAACACAGATGTCCAAGCCAAATACCCAAATGTTTGGTTTTAGAAGCTCCTGGTGTGGGTCCTAAGTCCTTGTATTTTAACATTCACAGGTAATCCTAATATGCACCTTGGACTGTGAGCCACTCGGGGAGAAGAGTCCTGTATAAAAGGAGTTGGATTTTGGAGCCGGGGAAAGAGGGAGAAGATTGGGCTGCGAGTATAAATGATCACTGGCAGTAAATAAAACGTCACAGATGGAGAAAGGGAAGAGGGTGGCAACCCTAAGAGGAAAGCAGGCCCCGCCCCTCTGATACCACAAGGGAGCCTGCACGTGGCCTGCTGATTCTCCGGAGGTTTGACTCCCACACGCCGAAGTCAACAGTCAAGTTAGAAGCACCCCACAGACCTCTCCCCCTTAGGAAGGGGGACCACCACAGAGCTAAGGAAGACTTAGTGGGAACACACCCCATTTTTCCTTCAGTAAAACAAACATAATCAGAAAGCAGCAACTTGGTGGCACAGAGAGGCACATAGAGGAGGATTCATCAGCTTTGTGTACTAGTCACTGATGGAATGTTGAGGTCTGAGAGCCTTGTTGATTAACAACTATCATTTATTTTATCCACTAATGTGCAATTTGGGCACAGCCAGGCAGGACAGGATGTCTCTGCTCAATACAGAATTATCTGAGACAAGGAATCTACTTCCCAATTGCCTCACTCATGAGTGGCAAGTTGGTCTTAACCATCAGCTGGGAGTTCAGCCAGAGTTATTGGGTACTTATTTCCTGGGTACTCAGTTCCTCCCACAAAGGCATCTCAGGAAGCTGCCTGAGCTTCATTACAGCCTGGCAGCTGGGTTTTGAGGTTTTCTAAGACATTAGGAGCTGTACTCGACAATCTCTAAAGGACTGGGGCTGGAGGCTGCTCACTTCCACCATGTTCTGCTGATCAAGCAGTCGGACTCCAGACAGTCAAATTAACTACTCTTCCAAATTTAGGGGTAGTTCTCTAAAAGGGGTTGATAGAATGTGACCTACCAAGGAAGAGGTCAGGAGTGGCCCTCCTCTATTTTCCCAGGAGTGAGAAGAATAGTAAGCACAGGGCAGTAACAAGAGAATACTGAAGGTGGTTTAGGCAGAGGACAATCACGTATTAAGTGATGGACAGCTGGGTGTAGGATGACAGAAAGAAAGGACACACCATCCAGCATAATTTATTATGCGCATTTTAATCCCCCACTAGGTGTGTGTCCAAGACACGTGACTCCCAGGTACTGTACCAACGGGACTAGAAATTTGGGGGAAGACATAGATGATTCAGATCAGATCAGATCAGATCAGTCATTCAGTAGTGTCCGACTCTTTGCGACCCCATGAATCGCGGCACGCCAGGCCTCCCTGTCCATCACCAACTCCCAGAGTTCACTCAGACTCACGTCCATTGAGTCAGTGATGCCATCCAGCCATCTCATCCTCTGTCGTCCCCTTCTCCTCTTGCCCCTAATCCCTCCCAGCATCAGAGTCTTTTCCAATGAGTCAAGTCTTCGCATGAGGTGGCCAAAGTACTGGAGTTTCAGCTTTCGCATCAGTCCCTCCAAAGAAATCCCAGGGCTGATCTCCTTCAGAATGGACTGGTTAGATCTCCTTGCAGTCCAAGGGACTCTCAAGAGTCTTCTCCAACACCACAGTTCAAAAGCATCAATTCTTTGGCGCTCAGCCTTCTTCACAGTCCAACTCTCACATCCATACATGACCACAGGAAAAACCATAGCCTTGACTAGACGAACCTTTGTTGGCAAAGTAAAGTCTCTGCTTTTGAATATGCTATCTAGGTTGGTCATAACTTTCCTTCCAAGGAGTAAGCGTCTTGTAATTTCATGGCTGAAATCACCATCTGCAGTGATTTTGGAGCCCAGGAAAATAAAGTCTGACACTGTTTCTACTGTTTCCCCATCTATTTCCCATGAAGTGATGGGAACAGATGTCATGATCTTTGTTTTCTCAATGTTGAGCTTTAAGCCAACTTTTTCACTCTCCACTTTCACTTTCTTCAAGAGGCTTTTTAGTTCCTCTTCACTTTCTGCCATAAGGGTGGTGTCATCTGCATATCTGAGGTTATTGATATTTCTCCCGGCAATCTTGATTCCAGCTTGTGTTTCTTCCAGTCCAGTGTTTCTCATGATGTACTCTGCATATAAGTTAAATAAACAGGGTGACAATATACAGCCTTGACGTACTCCTTTTTGCCCATAAATTACATTATTTCCAAAAAAGAGGGCCCAGAGAGAAAAACTATAGGAAGAATAGGAAGAAAGAAAAAAGGATGAAGGAAGGGAGGGGGGATAAAAAGGAAGGAAGGAAGAAAACAAAGGAAGGAAGGAAGGAAGAGGGAGGGAAGGAGGGAAAGAGAGAGGAGAGAGACACAGAGATAAATTTTAAATAAATTCAAAGCTCTAGGGAGTTTCCTGGCGGTCCACTGGTTACGACTCTGCACTTTCACTGCCAGACATGGGTTCAATCCCTGGTCTGGGAACTAAGATCCTGCAAGACACTCAGTGCCCATCAAAAAAAAAAAAGTTCTAAATTAAAAAAAGATTCAGATAAACTCGGTCATGAAGTTTAATAATAATCAGAAACATTTAAAAAATTTAAAACTTCCATGACTCCCAAGTCAAACTCCAAAAGACTCTAGAGCATACTGTTCTGTAATTCACAGAAAAGCATTGACAATGGCCAATGTATTATTAATTTCTTGACTAATTACTCTGTGTTCAAGGCTCCCATTGTGGCACAAAAGGGCCACTTAACTCATTTCACATGAAATATAACTGACCTCTGTGAATTCCCTTCTTTCAGGCCTTATTATTTTGTGATAACCAAACTGCTCTCTATGTTGCAGGCTTATTTGTGTTCCTGCCTTTTTCACTCTTTCTGATCCTCTAAATACCATAACTCAGCACCATCAAGCTGAAAGAACTATTTTATCCTCACGAACCTCCATCATACTCTCAGAAGCCAAACAACCTAAAATCGTTCCTATTATAGATGTCATACAAGGAAGAACAGCTAAGCACAGCAGTGAAGTCACCGGCATGGAGACACAGCCCTTGAAGTCCAGTCAGCCACCTACTAGAGGGATCTTGAGAAGCTATCTTTTCTCCTTGGAGTTTTATTTTCTTTACTGGACATTGGGTATAAATAATTTCTGTCTTACCTAGTCCACCAACTTGCTGTTAAAAGTCACATAAGTTTGAGGTCTTCCTTGGTGGCTCAGTGGTAGTTTTTGAAGAATCTCCCTGACCATGCAGAGGAGACACAGGCTCGATTCCAGGTCAGGGAGGATCCCACGTGCTGCAGAGCAGCAAAGCCCCAGTGGACCCCAATTCTGAGCCCCCTGCTCCACAACAAGAAAAGCCCCTGCAATGAGAAGCCCACACACAAGAGGAGCCCCCGCTCACTGTACCGAGAGTAAAAGCACACACAGGAACGAAGATCCAGCAGAGCCAAAGGTAAACAAATCACATAACTCTTACAAGGCATGTCACTAAAGTTGTAACGTGCTGGAGGAAGCTGTTACCTGAGCCGCAGTGTCCATATCCTCCAGATGCCGAGGCCTCCAGAGACCGGGACCCACGGAGACGGCCTCCTCCATGAGGAGGCTGGGATGGCAGAGGGGTTCTCTGCCACGTCAAGACCTGGGCCATCTCAGCCTGAGGGTCTCGGGTGCCACAGGACCCAGGACCCAGCCTGTCCCCGGGCCCTAGTTCATCCGCCAGCCCTGAGACCACAGGGCCTGGAGGCCTCTGGGAAGAAGGCCACGAACGCCCCCGCTCCCTCTGTGCCGTGGGGACTCCTGGGAGCTGACTGTGGGCGGGGTGCAACCTCTGACCCCACTCGGGTTCTCACGCTCACAGGGCGGCCCCTCCCTCAGGGTCAGGGCCCACGGGCCCTATAACAATATGCGGAATCTAAAAAACAAACTTGGACCCTAAAGGCAGCTAAGCACCAAAGAACGGATGCTTTCAAATTATGGTGCTGGAGAAGATTCTTGAGAGTCCCTTGGACAGCAAGATCAAACCAGTCAATCCTAAAGGAAATCAACCCTGAATATTCATTGAAAGGCCTGACGCTGAAGCTGAAGCTCCAATACTATGACCATCTAATGCGAAGAACCAACTCCTTGGGAAAGACTCTGGTACTGGGAAAGATTAAAGGCAGGAGGAGAAGGGGGTGACAGAGGAAGAGATGGTTGGATGGCATCACCTCACCAACTCAATGGGCATGACTTGGAGCAAACTCCAGGACATAGTGAAGGACAGGAAAGCCTGGTGTGCTGCAGTCCATGGGGTTGCAAAGAGTCGGACATGACTTAGTGACTGAGCAACAACAAAGTTGAACTTGTAGAAACAGGAGACAGAATGGTGATTTCCAGCGGCTGGGGATGGAGAGAAAGAGGGAAAGATTAGTTAAATGGAGCAAACTTTCAGTTATAATAAGGTCTGAGGATGTAACATAGAACATGGTGACCACAGCTGACAACACTAAATTCTATTATAACTTTGATGAGAACTGAAGGTGTGTTCTCCTTAAAGAAAATATATATAATGTGATAGATGCGTTAATGAACTCAACGATGGGACTCTTCACAATGTAGACATGTACTGAATCACCATGTTGCATACTTTAAATATCTTACCATCTTTCTGTCAATTATAGCTCAATAAACCTGGAAAAAAGAAGATGAAAAGAGGCCCATTACCAAATCGGATGTAACAGTGGTCAGCTTAACCAGTCATCGGGATAAGTCATCTCACCACACTGGTGAGATGATAATGGCTACATTAACCATGTAGCCATTATCGTGGCTTTAACCATGATAATGGCTACAATTAAAAAGTTGCTGCTGCTGCTGCTAAGTCGCTTCAGTCGTATCCGACTCTGTGCGACTGCATAGACGGCAGCCCACCAGGCTCCCCCGTCCCTGGGATTCTCCAGGCAAGAACACTGGAGTGGGTTGCCATTTCCTTCTCCAATGCATGAAAGTAAAAAGTGAAAGTGTAGTCGCTCAGTTGTATCCGACTCCTAGCAACCCCATGAACTGCAGCCTACCAGGCCCCTCCATCCATGGGATTTTCCAGGCAAGAGTACTGGAGTGGGGTGCCATTGCCTTCTCAAAACATACCAAATGTTGGAGAGAACTTGGGACAATCAGAATTCTCATCCTCAGCTGGAGGGAGCTAAATGAGTAGAACCACTTTGAGAAACCAGAAGTATTCACCTGTGAGCTCTCTATCACCTGGGAATGTTACTCCCAAAAGACATGTGTATATGCAGTCAACAAAAGATAGGTACAAAAATGTTTATAGAAGCACAATTCAAAGTGGGCAAAATCTGCAAAGTGCACAAGTACCCATGAACAGTAAAATGGATATAGAAAATGAGGCGTATTCCCCAAACTGGTCATTACGGAGCAATGAGCAGGAACTAACTGCTACTACCTGCAATGGCATGGATGAATTCCACAACTTAATGTTGAGGGAGCATCCAGGAGCCAAAGAAAATATGCAGTATGATTCCATTCCTATGAAGTTCAAAACCAGGCTCAAGTGTGTACAGTGTTATAAATCAGTGAACTTGAAAGGGGATGCCGAAGCGGGGAGTCACGAGATGGGCTTGCGAGTGCTCCAGGGTTCCGTCTCTTGACAGAGTGAGTGTGTTCATGTTCTGAAAATTCATCAGGCTGTACACATGACTTGTGCACTTTTCTGAATGTATATTCCACTTCAGTTACAAAGTCTGCTTGAAGTAACAAATGAGGCCATTTAAAAGTTGGCTTTTTCAGGAAAGTGGATGAAACAAAGCTCTAGCACCAACAAATTTAAGCTCGAATACCAACAAGTTTAACAACAGACAGCAGAACCCAGCCTCCTCCAAAAACTTTACCAGCAGAAATCTAAAAAACAGGGAGTTGGGGGAGGGGAAATTGGCAGTTTGGGCTCAGCAGATGTGAACTGTTTATACAGAGGATGCGTAAACAATAAGGCCCTACTGTAGAGCACAGGGAACTATATTCAATATCCCGTGATAAACAATGGAAAAAATATGTTAAAAGAATGTATAATATATGGATATGTATGTAAAACTGAGTCACTTTGCTGTACAGCAGAAATTGACATAACATTGTAAAGCAACGATACTTCAATTGAAAACTTCAGGGTTGGTTGGGGAAGTAGCCAGAGATGCTGCTAAACTTTGTAAACACACAGGACGGTCCCCCGATCACATTTCAGTGAACAATTGCCTGGCTCCAAACGTCAGTAGTGCCACCGGTGATCAATCTTGCACTACGGTTTGACCTACAAGCCTAAGAAATGGCCCAAAAGAAATATGGAGATAGAGAGTTGTGGGGAAAAAGGGAAAAAGCCAGTTCTCATCATTAAAGGAGGTGTGTGTGCTATTGGCAGAGAGCCCCCACAAATACCAGGGCGGGGCTGCACCCGCCCCCATTTCTTCAGCCCCCACACTCTACCCACGCTCTTCCCCTCGGGTCTCCGTGGGTCTCCAGATCCCAGAGCAAGTGGGGCATGGAAACAGATGGCTTTGCCTCTCGCCCTCTGCTTGTCTGCTCCACTCTGCGCTCCCTGATGGAACTCAGATCAGTCAAATTACCACTGCTGTCTTCAGCAGCTTGAGGACAGCTATTCCTTGATAGAGCAGATATTCCTTACTACAAAAAAAAAAAAAAAAAAAGGCA
The DNA here is from genome assembly GCF_003369695.1 of Bos indicus x Bos taurus. Classification (NCBI taxonomy): domain Eukaryota; kingdom Metazoa; phylum Chordata; class Mammalia; order Artiodactyla; family Bovidae; genus Bos; species Bos indicus x Bos taurus. The sequence continues at coordinate 39,331,781 of NC_040102.1, forward strand.
GAAAGAAAGAAAGAAAACACTTGAAAAGTCTCCAATCTATCAGTCCTTGGCAGTGAGTGTTTCTGTTTCATGTCAGAGTGTCTGGACTTGGCCTGGAAGGGAAAGGCAGCCAGCCGAGCGTACCATCAGAATAACTAGGTCAATTTTCAGCTTCTTCTTGGAAGGCGTTCTCCTCCTTCTCTTCCCTCCCTGCTGGGCCCTCAGCCTGTCTGGGCCAGCCACCTTTGTTTCAGATAACTGGCTCTCTCAGCCTACATCTCACAGTCCAAAGGCCCCTGGGATTGAACAAACCACCCACCTGCTTTGAAACAAAGAACATAGTTCTGCTCCTCCAAATCAGGCATCTGGAATCGGTGACACCCACAGTGTACAGGAACTGGACCGCCTGGAGGAGAGTGAAATCCCACGCATTGCCTGGGGACATTCTGGGCTTCGTCCACTGGCTCCATCAGAACACGTCATTGGACCCTGGGAAGTGCTAAGTTCCACACTGTACCCAGGGATGTAGTTTCAGAATTATGTCAGTGGAAAAGACATGATTTATCAGGCTTGCCAAAAAAAAAAAAAATCAAACAATAAAGCCAAAAGTCACCCCAAAGAATGAGGTTCAAGGAACCCAAAAAAACCCTAGGAAAAAACAGATGTGGGGGGAGATCCTTTTCCATCACAACTTCTCAGCACATGGCATTGAGCTTTTAGATAAGAACATGGTGTGAACAGACATCTACCATAGACGCCCTCACAGTTCTTCAACAATGTGTTTACCCCTATCTTTCTACCTTAAACCCTGTCCAAGAGACGGAGCTTTTTTCTTCATCTTATATATTCAGAATTCAGCAAAAGACCCTCACATCTATTAAGTACCTAATAAAATGGCTCCTCAACCTTTCTTGCACAATTTGTTCCAAGATGACCCCCCAAACATTCGCCCAAAGATGCATCAGCATTCTTTGATCCCATGACTTTAGTTTCAATGCTGACACCCAGAGTGTGTTATCTGTTAGGTCTTCCCTACTTGGGTACTATTTGTTCTTTATCAGCTGGCTGCCACTCATACATCAGCTCAGTTCAGTTCAATTCAGTCGCTCAGTCATGTTTGACCCTTTGCAACCCCATGGACCGCAGCACACCAGGCTTCCCTGTCCATCACCAACTCCCGGAGTCCACCCAAACCCATGTCCATTGAGTCGGTGATGCCATCCAACCATCTCATCCTCTGTCACCCCCTTCTCCTCCTGCCTTCAATCTTTCCCAGCGTCAGGGTCTTTTCCAGTGAGTCAGTTCTTCGCATCAAGTGGCCATAGTATTGGAGTTTCAGCACATCAGTTGGCCAGTATTACAAACTCTGTGGGATTTGTGTCTTAATAAATGAGGGGTGGGGTGGAGGAGGGGAAGCCCTATTACTTGTTGAAGCCAGAAGATAAATATGCACTTATTAATGACTTCTATGATAACCCTTACTTACATCACAGAAGTCATTAATAAATGCATATTGATGTTCTATTTACATATCAAAGTAGCACATCATAGCTTGATATGTAAGATCAAGAAATTCTTCCCAAAGAGAAAAATACAGAAAAATAGGAATAAATCATGATCCTGAGAAAACTCTGGGAGATAGTGAAGGACAGGGAAGCCTGGCATGCTGCAGTCCATGGGGTCACAAAGAGTCAGACACAATTTAGTGACTGAACAACAACAAAATATTTTTTTAAAAAAATCATAACTGCACCATCCACAACAACCTCCAAAAGCAAGGATGTTTCTGGACTATAGTAAAATAAATATTTACTCCTAATTGAAGGGCTCAGGTGTAAATTACTGACATTAAGAAAAAACTGAAAAAAAAATCCTAACAACATGCAGTCTGTCAGGGATGAGTTCTGGAATAAATGAGGTGTCAGAGTTTCTGTTAGAAATGAAGGATTGGTGAAGACTTCGAGACGTTATTTCAAAAGCCTAGAAGGTGAAGGGATGACATGGAATCAAGACAGCAAGTCACCCCAGGGGTTGAACCATTAAGGAGAGTGATAGAGCCTGGTCAGAGCCGAGCAGGGAGAGAGAAGAGAGGCAGAGGCAGAGACAAGGAAGCCAGGGCACTGTGAGTGACAGCCACCGAGTGGGCTCTCATAAACACAGGGCATTGTCACCACCTTCTGCCCTCTGCTCTTCTATTAGTTAGGATGTTCATCTTGCTTTGTTGGATCCAGAAATATTTGGCACAAAATTAAGCTTTAATAAAGTAATGCTGCTAAGTCACCTCAGTCGTGTCCGACTCTGTGCGACCCCATAGATGGCAGCCTACCAGGCTCTGCCGTCCCTGGGAGTCTCCAGGCAAGAACACTGGAGTGGGTTGCCATTTCCTTTTCCAATGCATGAAAGTGAAAAGTGAAAGGGAAGTTGCTCAGTTGTGTCGACTCTTAGTGACCCCATGGACTGCAGCCTACCAGGCTCCTCCTTCCATGGGATTTTCCAGGCAAGAGTACAGGAGTGGGTTGCATTGCCTTCTCCAAATAAAGTAATACATACTCCAAAATCACTGCAGACAGTAATTGCAGCCATGAAATTAAAAGACAGTTGCTCCTTGGAAGAAAAGCTATGACAAACCCAAACAGCATATTAAAAAGCAGAGACATCACTTTGCCAACAAAGGTCCATCTAGTCAAAGCTATGGTTTTTCTAGTAGTCATGTATGGATGTGAGAGTTGGACTATAAAGAAGTCTGAGAACTGATGCTTTAAAATTGTGGTGCTGGAGAAGACTCTTGAGAGTCCCTTGGACTTCAAGGAGATCAAACCTGTCAGTCCTAAAGGCAATCAACACTGAATATTCACTGGAAGGCCTGATGCTGAAACTGAAGCTCTAATACTTTGGCCACCTGATGTGAAGAGCTGACTCATTGGAAAGACCCTGATGCTGGGAAAGATTGAAGGTGGAAGGAGAAGGGGATGACAGAGGATGAGATGGTTGGATGGCCTCATCGACTCACCCAACATGAGTCTGAACAAGCTCCAGGAGATGATGAAGGACAGAGAAGGCTGGCATGCTGCAGTCCATGGGGTCACAAAGTCAGACATGACTGAGTGACCGAACAACAACAAGTACACTCAGGATCATAATATTGATCATGACTTCAACAATCATCTTTTTGGAGTAAACCTAAAGTTCTCAGAGTATAAGCAATCAGAAAATTGCTACTAGTAACACACAGTGAAAGCTTTAAGACTTAATTTCTAAAAGATATGACTATAATGAGAAAATTATAGAAATGATTTAAAAAACAATTTTCTTCACTCTAATAGACATTTTTAATGACTATATGGTGCTAAGTATGAACAAAGGAATATGGAGGCAATGATCAACCGATCTATTGATTTGCCAGTTATCTTCACACAACCAATAGCCAAATGATGACTGTCTTGTACTTTGCCCTCACTTTGTAGCAGGTATATCTGGAGGAAATTATGTGCCAGCAGTTTCTCTGGATGTTTTATGAGAATATTTAATCTTCCTGAGAGAAATATCACCTTCTCTACAGTTGAATAAAGGCAGACTCAGAGGAACTAAGGACTTTCTCAAAATATGTGGCTGCACCAGGTTTTGAACTCGAATTCTTCTAAATCATGTCTAAAACTGTCAGTATTTCAAAGTCCCAGATTTTGAAATTCCACAGAACAGTAAATTTTTTAAAGCATTTTGAAGGTCAATAAAAGATTGGCAAATTTGTATTTTTCTAGGTAAGAACATTGACACACACAGATACACACACACACCCCTTCACCATCATTTCATAAGAGAATATTTTTAACACCAAAAGAGTGAATAAACGCAGCTTTATTAATAACACATTATATACCCTTATTTTTATTGGCTCTTGTTTAGTCACTAAGTCACATCCAACTCATTGCAACCCCATGGACTGTAGCCTGCCAGGCTCTTCTGGATTTCTCAGGCAAGAATACTGCAGTTCTGGTTGCCATTTAGAATGTCAGGATACTGGTTGCCATTTCCTCCTCCAGGGGATCTCCCTGAGGGATCTCCCTGACCCAGGGATCGAACCCAAGTCTCTTGTAGTAGCAGGTGGATTCTTTACCACTGAGCTGCCAAGGAAGCCCTTCAGTTCAGTTCAGTTGCTCAGTCGTGTCCAACTCTTTGCAACCCCATGAATTGTAGCACGCCAGGCCTCCCTCAAACTCATGTCCATCAAGTCGGTGATGTCATCCAGCCATCTCATCCTCTGTTGTCCCCTTCTCCTCCTGCCCCCAATCCTTCCCAGCATCAGGGTCTTTTCCAATGAGTCAACTCTTCGCATAAGGTGGCCAAAGTATTGGAGTTTCAGCTTCAGCATCAGTCCTTCCAATGAACACCCAGGACTGATCTCCTTTAGAATGGACTGGTTGGATGTCCTTGCAGTCCAAGGGACTCTCAAGAGTCTTCTCCAACACCACAGTTCAAAAGCATCAATTCTTCGGTGCTCAGCTTTCTTCACAGTCCAACTCTCACATCCGTACATGACTACTGGAAAAACCATAGCCTTGACTAGACGGACCTTTGTTGGCAAAGTAATGTCTCTGCTTTTGAATATGCTATCTAGGTTGGTCATAACTTTCCTTCCAAGGAGTGTCTTTTAATTCCCTTAAATTGCTTCAAATAGGTACGTTTTGACCAGAATGACAAAAGCTTCAGCTCAGCTGTGAAATTCGAATGACTTGCACTTGGGAACTGTTGCACAAAACCAGGAAGCCTCTTCAGGTAACAAAGTCCCTCTGCCTGGAACTGGATTGGATCCTAAAAGTTACGGGGCCCACTTTGTTGACTTCTGGCCATTTGCATGGATCAGGTATCCAGGAGAGCATGGAAAATTATAAATTTATATGGAGCAGAACATATAGATAGCTTCAAACCAATATGTATATAGGTACTCACAGCCATTATAAGAGTAGACAATGCTTTTTGTCGGCTACTGTTCTCTACAAATTGTCATTCTTCTAAAAGACATTTCTGTGTCGTAAAATTAAACATTCTTAAAGCTAGGGATAAATTAAGAAACTCCTATGTCTTGTTCAGATTTAAGTATTTACATTAATCTATATAAATTTTGCACAAACTTGAACTAACTGAAAAGGCACATAATTTGTTAGGAAAACCATAGGGATGGATCTGAGTTCTCTTCCTTGTTATTTCACTCACCATCATGACTTCCGGCAAACCACTAAACATTTCTTGGCCTCACTTTCTTACCAGGAAAAGGAGGGACTAAGATCATTGTTCCCCAAGCTTCCTTCCAGCTCCACTAAACTCACTTGCCAATAGCTGAGCTCAGGGCTTGGTTATGAAGGACTGTTTTATTCTTGCAACTTCTCTGGTGGCTCAGCAGTAAAGAATCCATCTGCCAATGCAGGAGACGCAGGTTCAATCCCTGGGTCGGGAAGATCCCCTGGAGAAGGACATGGCAATCCACTCCAGTATTCTTGCCTGGAGAATCCCATGGGCGGAGGAGCCTGGTGGGCTACAGTCCATGGGGTCGCAAAGAGTCAGACACAATGTACCGACCAAACAACAGTCAAAAGTGACGTCGCTCAGTCGTGTCCGACTCTTTGCGACCCCGTGGACTGTAGCCCACCAGGTTCCTCCGCCCATGGGGTTCTCCAGGCAAGAATACTGGAGTGCGTTGCCATGTCCTTCTCCAGGGGATCTTCCCGACCCAGGGATTGAACCCAGGTCTCCAACACTGTAGACAGATGCTTAAAACTGTATTTTACTCTTATTGCTTTTACTTTTCACTTTGCAATTATATTAGCATTTTCTGAGTACCTTACAAAATTTAGAAAAATTAGCACAAAGTATGAAAAAGAAAAAAATAAATAATAATTCTACCACCCAGAAGCAACAATGTTAGCAATATGGTTAATATTTTCCAAGTACATTTTTACATAATTTATAATTTGATATTATATAAAGAATTTTTCCCAATTTAAGCAAACAGTGTGTCTGGTTCCAGGAAAGCTTTGTGTAGGGAAGGTGAGGGTAGATACATTCCTTGATGAAAAATAAAAGTAAACTAAGAACAGCAAACTAAAACAACAATGAGATACTGCACGTTTTCCTATATTAGGTTAACAAAGTAGAGGCTTTCCCCCATGAGAATATTTATTGCTACAACACACCTTAGAGGAAAGAATTTGACAATTTGTATCTGTAGCCATAAAAGGGGTCAGTAATTATTCTTTTCATAATATCCTAAGGGAAATGATCTGAAGATGCAGAAATGACTTCATTTATAAAGGTGTTCAATGTCACTTTACCTACTCATACTGAAAATTTGATAATAACCTGAGAGTTCCATGTTAGGAGAATGAGGAACTGATCATGGAACATCCCTCAGATGGAATATTATGCTGTTTTTAAAAATGACGTTTACAAGCTTCATTTTAAAGGGTTAAAAACGGTATCTGGCTAGTGGCCCTTAAACTATCTTTTTCTCACTGAAATATCTATAATGATGATTCCCAAAAGCCAAAACCCACAGATACATGGATTATAGAAGTTTTAATCTCTTCCAACCAGAGAAAAACTATTCAAGTCTGGCTTAATGACGTAGAAGCCAAGTGGGAAAAAAAGGGCCCTCGCCACTCACTGCTGTCTGCTTTGACTCATGGTGTCTTACTAATCAGAGAAAAGGGTAGACATCCTTCTTCTGCCGTGGACCTACCAAAGTAGGTCATGCCTGACTCTTGTGACCCCAAGGACTCTAGCCCGTCAGGTTCCTTGGTCCACGGAATTCTCCAGGCAAGAGTGCTAGAGTGGGTTGCCATTTCCTCCTCCAGGGGATCTCACTGGTGTCTCCTGAACTGGCAGGTGATTCTTTACCACTGAGCCACCAGGGAAGCCTCTTTGGGTCAGTAGCATCAGCGTTACTTGGAAACTTGTTAGATATGCAGATGCTCAAGTCTTACCTCAGATCTATACAATTAAACACTGAGAGTGGTTGCCTGGAATCGCCTGCAGATGATTCGGATTCCTGAGGCTAAAACTTCAGAGCCCTTGCTCTCCTGCCAGATTCAGATATCACAGGCAGCAAGATTACTCTTTCCGCTCCCCTTTCCCTCATCAACTTTATCTGAAAGATCAGAGATAGCCACTCTTAGAAACTAATGCCAAAGAAGTTCAGAGTATCTGGGAGTGGCCAAGGGCATCCCCAGGAGACATGGTCTCCAGGAAGAAAGCGCTCAAGACAGCAGAAAGGTGAAAGGTCCTGGCAGTGCAGTCTGTAAATGGTCCTTGCAGCTGGGCTGGAATTTGCTGCTTCAGTGGTCGAAGAGCGGGACTATGGGTGAGCAATATTTCCTCACCAACAATGAACAGAGGGCGAGTCAAGCCCACAACCAGATAAGCAACAAGGCTACATTTTAGAGCCCAGGGAATTAGAGCCATTGTCTTGTAATAACCTTTAATGGAGTATCAGTTCAGTTCAGTTCAGTCGCTCAATCGTGTCCGACTCTTTGTGACCCCATGAATCACAGCACACCAGGCCTCGCTGTCCATCACCAACTCCCAGAGTTCACTCAGACTCACGTCCAACGAGTCAGTGATGCCATCCAGCCATCTCATCCCCTGTCATCCCCTTCTCCTCCTGCCCCCAATCCCTCCCAGCATCAGGGTCTTTTCCAATAAGTCAATGCTTCGCATGAGGTGGCCAAAGTACTGGAGTTTCAGCTTCAACATCATTCTTTCCAAAGAAATCCCAGGGCTGATCTCCTTCAGAATGGACTGGTTGGATCTCCTTGCAGTCCGAGGGACTCTCAAGAGTCTTCTCCAACACCACAGTTCAAAAGCATTAATTTTTCGGTGCTCAACCTTCTTCACAGTCCAACTCTCACATCCATACATGACCACTGGAAAAACCATAGCCTTGACTAGATGAACCTTTGTTGGCAAAGTAATGTCTCTGCTTTTCAATATGCTATCTAGGTTGGACATAACTTTCCTTCCAAGGAGTAAGCGTCTTTTAATTTCATGGCTGCAGTCACCATCTGCAGTGATTTTGGAGCCCAGAAAAATAAAGTCTGACACTGTTTCCACTGTTTCCCCATCTATTTCCCATGAAGTGATGGGACCGGATGCCATGATCTTCGTTTTCTGAATGTTGAGCTTTAAGCCAACTTTTTCACTCTCCTCTTTCACCTTCATCAAGAGGCTTTTTAGTTCCTCTTCACTTTCTGCCATAAGGGTGGTGTCATCTGCATATCTGAGGTTATTGAGATTTCTCCTGGCAATCTTGATTCCAGTTTGTGTTTCTTCCAGTCCAGCGTTTCTCATGATGTACTCTGCATATAAGTTAAATAAGCAGGATGACAATATACAGCCTTGACGTACTCCTTTTCCTATTTGGAACCAGTCTGTTGTTCCATGTCCAATTCTAACTGTTGCTTCCTGACCTGCATACAGATTTCTCAAGAGGCAGATCAGGTGGTCTGGTATTCCCATCTCTTTCAGAATTTCTCACAGTTTATTGTGATCCACACAGTCAAAGGCTTTGGCATAGTCAGTAAAGCAGAAATAGATGTTTTTCTGGAACTCTCTTGCTTTTTCCATGATCCAGCAGATGTTGGCAATTTGATCTCTGGTTCCTCTGCCTTTTCTAAAACCAGCTTGAACATCAGGAAGTTCACGGTTCACGTATTGCTGAAGCCTGGCTTGGAGAATTTTGAGCATTACTTTACTAGCATGTGAGATGAGTGCAATTAGGCGGTAGTTTGAGCATTCTTCGGCATTGCCTTTCTTTGGGATTGGAATGAAAACTGACCTTTTCCAGTCCTGTGGCCACTGCTGAGTTTTCCAAATTTGCTGGCATATTGAGTGCAGCACTTTCACAGCATCATCTTTCAGGAGTTGAAAGAGCTCCACTGGAATTCCATCACCTCCACTAGCTTTGTTCATAGTGATGTTTTCTAAGGCCCACTTGACTTCACATTCCAGGATGTCTGGCTCTAGGTGAGTGATCACACCAACGTGATTATCTGGGTCATAAAGATCTTTTTTGTACAGTTCTTCTGTGTATTCTTGCCACCTCTTCTTGATATCTTCTGCTCTGTTAGGTCCATACCATTTCTGTCCTTTATCGAGCCCATCTTTCCATGAAATGTTCCCTTGCTATCTCTAATTTTCTTGAAGAGATCTCTAGTCTTTCCCATTCTGTTGTTTTCCTCTATTTCTTTGCATTGATCGCTGAGGAAGGCTTTCTTATCTCTTCTTGCTATTCTTTGGAACTCTGCATTCAGATGCTTATATCTTTCCTTTTCTCCTTTGCTTTTCACTTCTCTTCTTTTCACAGCTATTTGTAAGGCTTCCCCAGACAGCCATTTTGCTTTTTTGCATTTCTTTTCCATGGAGACAGTCTTGATCCCTGTCTCCTGTGCAATGTCACAAACCTCCATCCGTAGTTCATCAGGCACTCTATCTATCAGATCTAGGCCTTTAAGTCTATTTCTCACTTCCACTGTATAATCATAAGGGATTTGATTTAGGTCATACCTGAATGGTCTAGTGGTTTTCCCTACTTTCTTCAATTTAAGTCTGAATTTGGTAATAAGGAGTTCATGGTCTGAGCCACAGTCAGCTCCTGGTATTGTTTTTGTTGACTGTATAGAGCTTCTCCATCTTTGGCTGCAAAGAATATAATCAATCTGATTTTGGTGTTGACCATCTGGTGATGTCCATGTGTAGAGTCTTCTCTTGTAAGACTCTTACTCTTGTAAGAGTCTTCTCTTAATGGAGTATAGCCTGTAAAAATATTGGATCACTCTGCTGTATGCCTGAAGCTAATAGAATTTTTTATGGCATTCCGACTCTTTTGTGACCCCACGATCTGTAGACTGCTAGGCCCCTCTGTCCATGGAATTCCAGGACAACCTCTGTCCAGGTTGCAATTTCCTACTCCAGGGGAATCTTCGTGACCCAGGGACCAAACCCGAGTCTCTTGGGTCTCCTGCATTGTGGGTGGATTCTTTACCACTGCCCCACCTGGAAGGCCCACAGTATAACACATCAACCTACATATAGACTAACACAGTACATCAACTACACTTCAATTAAAAAAAAATAACCAATGTCATCAAACATTTGTTAAAACATACCTTTTATAATGCAATATCTTTTATTGATTTTAAAATAATATATTTATTATCAGATACTTTCCAAGTATTTATTATAAAATACTTGGAAACTACAGGGGGATTTTGGAGGTACAGCAATGTTAAATTTCTTGACATAGGGGTGTTTGCATTAAGGGACTAACTTTTTAAATAATTTTTAAACTAATTATATTTAAACAAATTTTTAAACTAATCTTTAAATAAGCTGTTTACTAAAGACTACTGTGCTTTATTATACATATATTATTCTGTAATGAAGTTTTTTTTTAGTAAACTGAAGTTTAGGACAACTGTATTCTATAATTGTGAATTATAAAAGACTAATTTATTTATAGTTCAGAAAGAAGGAAGAGAAAGTGATAACTCTTGGTAAATTAAACACCATCTCAAAGCTCCTGAAATTGAAGTTCTTATTATTTTATTAAACAAAGGTTTATCAATATTAAATATCTCCATATTTAAACCACCTGGAAAGCGGGTGCTAGTATTGTCCCAACTTGGTTGAGAAACCAAGGACTGGATGAAGAAGATAACTCACCCAATACAGGGAATGGCAGAACTGAGTTCTAATCCAGGCAAACTGGTTGGGATGCTGAGTGGAAACTTTTTCTTTAGAGTATTTTCCATTATAGGGTATTACAAGGTATTGTACTCTACAGTCAATACTTGTTACTTATCTATTTTATGTATAGTAGTTTTTTTAACATTTATATCTGTTAATCCTATATCCCTAATTTATCCTTCCCCTCCCTCCTTTCCCCTTTGGTAACTTAAGTTTGTTTTCTATGTCTGTGATTCTGTTTTGTATATGAATTTATTTGTATTACTTTTTAGATTCTACGTGTAAGTGATATCGTATGATGTTTGTCTTTGACTTCATTTAGTATGATCATCTCTAGATCCCTCCATGTGGCTGCAAATGGTATTTATCTCATTCTTTTTTATGACTGAGTAGTATTCAGTTGTATGTATGTACCGTATCTTCTTAAACCATCCATCTGTTGGAGGACATTTGGCTTGTTTTCATGTCTGGGTTCTTATAAGCAGTGTTTTTGTGAACATTGGGGTTTGTGTATTTTTTCAAATTAGAATTATTGTTTTTTCCAGATATATATCCATGAGTGGAATTGCTGGGTTATATTTTTAGTTTTTTTGAGGAAGCTCCACACTGTTTTCAATATGGCTCAGCAATTTACATTCCAAGTTGGAGCTATTTACTCACTTCACCAATGGTTCTCAAATGCTTTGGTTAAAGCCTCTTTCTACTTTTAAAAATTATTGAAGGCTCTAAAGAGTTTTGTTCGTATGAGCTACATCTATCAATATTTACAGTATTAAATTTAAAGCAAAAATTTTTCACCTAAGAGCACACCACCACACGTTTCACTAGCCCTCAAAACAATGTCATCATACATCACACAGCCTCCAGAAAACTCCACTGTGTACAAGTGACAGAATCCTAGTTAAAAAGTCAAATAATGTCCTGGTAGTATCAAGAAAATAGTTTTCCAAACAGCATTGACATGAAACCAGAGCTGCAATTTGGTCACAGATTGATGATGATGTCGATTTGCAACTGTCCTGGGATTATAAGCAGAAGCCCAAACTGCAGTCTTTGAAATCTCACCCAGAGGCTGCCTGGGACCCTTTCCCATTTGGGACTCCAGATGTTCTGGGACACGGGACTTCCCAGCACTGATTAAGTCTGGATGTTGGTCAAAACCCAATTTGGTGATATACTCTCTGCTCTATTTGTCTTTTTTCTTAATGCTAGTATGTTGAAAGTAAGCTAGATAATTCTCTAATAAATATCTGTATTATTTATTTGTTAAAAAAAAAAAAGAAAGAAAATGGTTTTCAATTCACATCCCCTAGGGAATGGTCTATACTTTGAGGACCACTGTCCTACATGTCACGCTTGAGTAGTAAGAGAAAGATTCCCCCTGCTGTTTATCATACCCACAATTCAGATATCACAATGTAAAATTAAGCCCAGATTTTTATGAATTCAAGACAGCATCAGAAAATCTGAATTTGCATTCTAATACCATCTCTTGATAGCGAGGTAGCCTTGAGAAAATTATTTCATCTCTCTGAGCCTCTGTTCCTCCAAGGGTACACATTAAATTCTATCGACAGCTACAGGAGCCAGAATTGAATGGCATACAAATAAAGAGAAAATGCCCACCATGTTTCCAACAACAATAGGAGTTTCAGAAATATATGTGGAATTTCTAAATGTCATTTTTCTCCCATGAGGAATGAACAAAGGAAAATAAAACTGAAAGAAAAGGAGCCTTAATCTACTTGCCTTAGCAGTTCCACAACATTAAATGATTCAAATCTGTCTGACTGCAGTTCTCTCACCTTTATGCCTGGCCCTGTGTCCCTAGAAGATACGGGCTCCGAATAACTATTCTTTTGGCCCTTTCAGCTCTGCCGAAACTCATCCATCACTCCTACCACAAAACTTATGCTGCAAAGTCGAGAACCCCAAATGTCTCCAATTATCTCCGGGACTATAGTGGAGTTTTCTAAACAAGTCTGCTTCACTTTATTTTTTCTTAATTTATTTTTAATTGAGGGATATTTACAGTATTGTGTTGGCTTCTGCCATACATCCACATGAATCAGCCATAGGTATACATATGTCCCCTCCCTTCTGAGCCTCCCTGTCACCTCCCAGCCCATCCCACCCCCACTTTATTTTTTAATACATAATGATATGCTCTAGCATCATTAGAAAGATGTATGGATAAGGCAAGGAGATAATGGATGATACCATGGAATCAAATAAGCCATGAAAAATCTTGGGAATCATTTCTTTAAATGAGAGTTTGGCAGACTTTCTCTGTAAAGGACCAGAAGGTAAGTTTTTAAGCTTTGCAGGCAATATCATTTTACTTATTTACTTATGACTGTGCTAGCTCTCCATTGTTGCACGAAAGCTTTCTCTAATTGCAGCAAGAAGGGCGTCTCTAGTTGCAGCGAGTGCGGACTACTGTTCTCTGGGGCGCCCAGGCTCTGGAGCAGAGGCTCAGCAGCTGCGAAGCACCGGCTTCGTTGCCCCACGGCATGTGGAATCTTCCCAGGCCAGGGATACAACCTGTCCCCTGCGTTAGCAGGTGGATTCTTAACCACTGGACACCAGGGAAGTTCAGCCATCCCATTTTTGTTGTAGCTACTCAACTCTGCCATAGTATAAAAATAGCTGTGGAGAAAAGAATCTTTAAAAAAGAGTAGATATATGTATACATATAACTGATTCACTTTTCTGTACACCTGAAATTAACACAGCACTATAAATCGACTACACTCCAGAAAAAATTAAATTTAAAAAATTAAAAAATAAAATAAAATGGCCTGGATGAACCTAAGCAGATCCTGTCGAGTTTCATTCTGAAATCAGTCTCCTGGAAAATGTCAAGACATTAAACTTACTTTAAAATCTCTCATATGCAGGTTTATTTTCTATGCCTAAAGATATTATATTGTGATTATCTTTGAGCATCTGAATTTCTTTTCTGGGTGTTTACCATTATTCTAATTTCCTTGTTCTAAATCCCATATTAAAAACATTTGCAGAATATAAATGAACTATAATGTATATCATACATAAAGATCCTCAGAATATGAAATATGTTGTTATATTAATGCATTTATGTTTTTCCCTTGAGAAAATCCCTTTTTACAAAAGTCATTTGTAAAGTAGCTTTTGCTTTTTATTGTAGCATAAGCACAAATAAATATTTTTAAATTAAAAAAATAGAAAAAACATTTTTTAACGTCCTGGAAAAATATCCAGGCAGTTAAAATCAAACCAACTTGGGACTCAGATGTTGCAGGGCCTTTCTTCTATCCCTGAACTAATCAAGGACTTGTTTCTCTTTGACCTAAACGCACTACAACTCCACAAGGATAAGGCACTGTATTTCCATTTATCTTCTAGTTTTATCACAGCTGTGCCATGCCTGTCAGCAAAACTCTGAGGCTGTCAGCATTTTCATTATAATGCTAGCATCTCAGGAGGTTATAAATCTGCCTAAGAAAGCCTGAGCTAAAGCTTAGCATGAGAGCTTCAAGACCACGAATTTTCTCAAGGATGAGCAAGCTGGCTCAACAAAAAGTAAGCTCATACGAAAACCAAATTAAAGAAGTCTTTCTTTAGGCTTCAGGACAAGTTTTGGTTGTGAAGATTCTCAGATAATTGAATTTAACCAGCATTTCTTGGGTTTCTACCAGAGGTAGCCTCTATTAATATTTTGTCTGCCCCACTTTATTTCCCTCTGAGAACCCCTTCCCCTTACTGATATCAGCCTCTCATGGAGCTGTCAATCAGGGGACTTGCCTTGCCCACCCCCGGGGGCAGTTCACATGCCCTACATGAGCCAATTAGATTGTTTCATCTCTGTAAGCACAGAAGGGCTCCAAGGACACTTTGGGACTGTCCTTGTTTCAAGCTTGCTACAGTTTCTGGGATCAGGGGAACCTCTCTCCTTCTTTGCTCTGTACAAAGTAGCTATGTGGACCTTGAGCTTCTGGGTGGGATGAATTTGAGGGACCACGGAGCATCCCGTTGGTGATATCCAACAGGCAGCTGGATCGGATGCCGCCATGGACTTGGGAGTCATTAGTGAGCTTCAAACAACAGTTTGGAGAAACTCGTGGGATCCTTCAGTTCTTTGGAACAATGTTTAAGAGGACTAAGAACGCAGTGAGAAAGGAAACGGTAAAACCAACTAGGGCTCTTACTACATGCTGCGTTCTGGGGAAGTGCTCTTGATAGAAACACGCATGAGAATGGTGTACAGTACGGACACGTGCACGTGTGCGCAGGCATGTCCAGTTCTTTTGCGACCCCATAGACTATAACCTGCCGAGCTCCTCTGTCCATGGGATTCTCCAGGCAAGAATACTGGAGTGGGTTGCCATGCCTCCTCCAGGGGATCTTCCCAACCCAGGGATCGAACCTGAGTCTCTCATGTCTTCTACGTTGGCAAGCAAGGACTTCACCACTAGCACGACTTGAAAGGCAAAATGAGACTTTTGCTACCAAAGCCCAAGTCGTTCCCACTCTACTATACCATTTGTTTTCACAGAAAATAAAAATATGGTTACCAAAGGGGAAGCTGGGGGAGGAACAAATTAGGAGCTTGAAATTATCAGGTGTATACTACTTTATATAAAACAGATAAACAACAAGGACTAGTCTATAGGACAGGAAACGATACTCAGTATCTTGTAATAACCTATAATGGAAAAGAATCTGAAAAAGAAGATATATAACTAAATTACTTTGCAGTGTACCGGAAACCAGCACAACATTATAAATCAACTATACTTCAATAAAACAAAAACAAACAAAAAACCACAGTGAGATACCCAACACATACACCACAAGGGTTAAATTAAAAAAAAAAATGACAATACAAAGTGTTGGTAAGGATGTGGAGCAACACAGCTGTTCCACATGTTTCCATTAAACAACAGCCTAGACTCATTTATGAACCCCAAAAGTATGCATTACCCATTCATTTGGTGTGTGTTTGTAGTCTAGTCATTTACTTTGCACTTGTGACTATCATACTTCCACTACACAAAGGACTTACTATAAACAGAGATTATACCGTGAGACCTCAGGCACTCATGGTACCAATGTCTTTGTCAGTCAAGCCTTATTCCTCTCATGCGGCCTGTACTTCCCTTGAGAGGCCTCATCCCCCTTTCTCTGTGCAAGTAAGAGGGCAGTGGCCCCAGTCACTAGTGACCCAAGCCAATCCAAGAAAGCATGGGGATTTTCTCCTGTGGCAACACCAATTAAAAAGACAGGCAAGGCTGTGTCCTTTCCAAAACACTGGGGCATTAGTATGTTAGGCTAAAAAGCTGTGACTAGTACATCCAAAAATATTAAGTGGTACAAACAAAACAGAAGTTTACTTTTCAGCCACAAAACAGTCCAAAGAAGGTATTGTTGATTGGCCACAATTGTTCCATGTGGTAATTTGGGGACCTAGGCTGTTTCAACCTCATGGCTCTAGAATACTTTTATCGTCATCATCCTCATCAACATCTATCCATCATAAAGAAAAAAGAGTGTGGGGGAGGCTGATGTCCTTTCTTAAAAGCCCAGGTGCAGAGGTAACATTCACCACATGCATGTTCACTACAGAGTGGGAAATGTAGAATGGGAACTGTTGTCCATCCAATACCTCTGGCCAAAATCCAAGTGCTGTACAAAGAGAGGATAAATGTTAGTGGTCAGCATGTGGACCCAACCATCCCGGGTTTATCTGCTTTGTTGAAGATTATCCCAGCAGATAAAATAACAGACAAGAAGCTCCATGAACTCTTTCATCCCTTTTTATTCACTACTGAGCCCTTTTCTCTTAGTCTTGGGCTTCCCTTTATATCACCTCCCCCGTGATACCACCCTATCTCTTTGATTAGAGGAAGCAGAGAATTCAATAATCTCTCCATTGTAACAGAACAGAGAGCCCAGAAAAAAATCCACTTCCCTACAGTCAATTAATCTTTAACAAAAGAGGCACAAATATACAATAGAGAAAAGACAGTCTCTCCAGCAACTGGTATTTGGGAAAGTTGGACAGCCACATGTAAATCAACAAAGTTAGAACACACCCTCACACCACACGCAAAAATAAACTCAAAATGCGTTAAAGACTAAAATATAAGACGTGACACCATAGAACTTCTAGAAGAGAACATAGACAAACATTCTCTGATGTAATTCACACCAGTGATTTCTTGGGTCAGTCTCCCAAAGCAATAGAAATAAAAGCAAAAATAACCAAATGGAACCAAAACAAACTTATAAACTTTTAAACAGCAAAGGAAACCATAAACAAAACAAAAAAGGTAACCTATGGACTGGGAGAAATGTTTCCAAATGGTATAACAGACAACAGCTTAATTTTCAAAATATACAAGAGCTCATACAATTCAATAACAGCAACAGAAAACAATTGAAAAATGGGCAGAAGACCTAAATAAGAATTTTCCCAAAGAAGACGTGAAGACAGCTAATAGGCACACAAGAATCATTGCTAATTATTCAGTTCAGTTCAGTCGCTCAGTCGTGTCCGACTCTTGGCGACCCCATGAATCGCAGCACGCCAGGCCTCCCTGTCCATCACCAACTCCCGGAGTTCACACAGAGTCATGTCCATCGAGTCAGTGATGCCTTCCAGCCATCTCATCCTCTGTCGTCACCTTCTCCTCCTGCCCCCAATCCCTCCCAGCATCAGAGTCTTTTCCAACGAATCAACTCTTCACATGAGGTGGCCAAAGTATTGGAGTTTCAGCCTCAGCATCAGTCCTTCCAAAGAACACCCAGGACTGATCTCCTTTAGGATGGATTGGTTGGATCTCCTTGCAGTCCAAGGGACTCTCAAGAGTCTTCTCCAACACCACAGTTCAAAAGCATTAATTCTTTGGTACTCAGCTTCCTTCGCAGTCCAACTCTTGTATCCACACATGACCACTAGAAAAACCATAGCCTTGACTAGATGGACCTTTGTTGGCAAAGTAATCTCTCTGCTTTTGAATATGCTATCTAAGTTGGTCATAACTTTCCTTCCAAGGAGCAAGCGTCTTTTAATTTCATGGCTGCAGTCACCATCTGCAGTGATTTTGGAGCCCAGAAAAATAAAGTCTGACACTGTTTCCACTGTTTCCCCATCTATTTCCCATGAAGTGATGGGACCAGATGCCATGATCTTCATTTTCTGAATGTTGAGCTTTAAGCCAACTTTTTCACTCTCCTCTTTCAGTTTCATCAAGAGGCTTTTTAGTGCCTCTTCACTTTCTGCCATAAGGGTGGTGTCATCTGCATATCTGAGGTCATTGAGATTTCTCCTGGCAATCTTGATTCCAGCTTGTGCTTCTTCCAGCCCAGCGTTTCTCATGATGTACTCTGCATAGAAGTTAAATAAGCAGGGTGACAATAGAGAAATACAAATCAAAACTACAGTGAGGCACCACCCCACACCAGTCACATGGCCATCTAAAAAAATCTACAAATAACAAATGCTGGAGGAGGTGTGAAGAAAGGGAAGCCCTCCTACAGTTGGTGGGAATGTAAACTGGTGCAACCACTATGGAAAACAGTATGGAAGTTCCTAAAAAAAAAAAAACAAAAATAGTTCTACCACATGACCCAGCAATCCCACTCCCAGGCATATATCCAGGCAAAATTGTAATTGGAAAAGACATGTGCACCCAAATGTGCATTTACCCAAATGTAAATATTAATGCAGCAGCATTAATATTTACAATAGCCCATACCTGGGAATAACCTAAGTTTCTATTAACAAATGAATGGAGAGTGGATAAAGAAGATATGAGATATATATAGATATTTATATGTTGTCTTTTTAGTGGCTAAGCCATGTCCAACTCTTTGTGACCCCATGGACTGTTGCCCACCAGATGCCCCTGTTCATGGGATTCTCCAGGCAAGAATACTAGAGTGGGTTGCCATTTCCTTCTCCAGGAGATCTTTCTGACCCAGGGATCAAACCAGCATCCCTTGTATCTCCTGCATCGGCAGGCGGATCGTTACCACTAGTGCCACATAGGAAGCCCATGTATGTATATGAAGTAAAAGTGTTAGTCCTTCAGTCGTGTCAGACTCTTAGCCACCCCATGAAGTGTAGTCCGCCATGGAATTATTCAAGCAAGAATACTGCAGGCAGATTCTTTACTGTCTGAGCCACCAGTATATATAATGGATTATTCAGTTCAGTTCAATTCAGTTCAGTCGCTCAGTCGTGTCCGACTCTTTATGACCCCATGAATCACAGCACGCCAGGCCTCCCTGTCCATCACCAACTCCTGGAGTTCACTCAGACTCACATCCATCGAGTCAGTGTTGCCATCCAACCATCTCATCCTCTGTCATCCCCTTCTCCTCCTGCCCCCAATCCCTCCCAGCATCAGAGTCTTTTCCAATGAGTCAACTCTTCGCATGAGGTGGCCAAAGGACTGGAGTTTCAGCTTTCGCATCATTCCTTCCAAAGAAATCCCAGGGCTGATCTCCTTCAGAATGGACTGGTTGGATCTCCTAGCAGTCCATGGGACTCTCAAGAGACTTCTCCAACACCACAGTTCAAAAGCATCAATTCTTCGGTACTCAGCTTTCTTCACAGTCCAACTCTCACATCCATACATGACCACTGGAAAAACCATAGCCTTGACTAGACAGACCTTTGTTGGCAAAGTAATGTCTCTGCTTTTCAATATGCTATCTAGGTTGGACATAACTTTCCTTCCAAGGAGTAAGCGTCTTTTAATTTCATGGCTGCAGTCACCATCTGCAGTGATTTTGGAGCCCCCAAAAAAATAAAGTCTGACACTGTTTCCACTGTTTCCCCATCTATTTCCCATTAAGTGATGGGACCAGATGCCATGATCTTCATTTTCTGAATGTTGAGCTTTAAGCCAACTTTTTCACTCTCCTCTTTCACCTTCATCAAGAGGCTTTTTAGTTCCTTTTCACTTTCTGCCATAAGGGTGGTGTCATCTGCATATCTGAGGTTATTGAGATTTCTCCTGGCAATCTTGATTCCAGCTTGTGCTTCTTCCAGTCCAGCGTTTCTCATGATGTACTCTGCATAGAAATTAAATAAGCAGGGTGACAATATACAGCCTTGACATACTCCTTTTCCTATTTGGAACCAGTCTGTTGTTCCATGTCCAGTTCTAACTGTTGCTTCCTGACCTGCATACAGATTTCTCAAGAGGCAGGTCAGGTGGTCTGGTATTCCCATCTCTTTTAGAATTTCCCACAGTTTATTGTGATCTACACAGTCAAAGGCTTTGGCATAGTCAATAAAGCAGGAATAGATGTTTTTCTGGAAGTCTCTTGCTTTTTCCACGATCCAGCGGATGTTGGCAATTTGATCTCTGGTTCCTTTGCCTCTTCTAAAACCAGCTTGAACATCTGGAAGTTCACAGTTCACGTATTGCTGAAGCCTAGCTTGGAGAATTTTGAGCATTACTTTACTAGCGTGTGAGATGAGTACAATTGTGCGGTAGTTTGAGCATTCTTTGGCATTGCCTTTCTTTGGAATTGGAATGAAAACTGACCTTTTCCAGTCCTATGGCCACTGCTGAGTAATGGATTATTACTCAGCGATAAAAAATTAAATAATGCCATTTGGAACAAAATGGGTGGACCTAGAGATTATCACACTAAGTGAAGTAAGTCATACAGAGAAAGACAAATAGTATATGATATCACTTACGTGTGGAATCTAAAATATAACAAAAGGAATTCCTCAGTGGTCCAGTGGGTAGGGCTCTATGCTCTCACTGCTGAGGGCCCAGGCTCAGTTCCTGGTGAGGGAACTAAAATCCCACAAGCCTTGTGGTATAGCAAACGCACACACAAATGAACATATCTATGAAACAAAAACAAACTCACAGACATAAGGAACAGACTTGTGGTTGCCAAGGAGGAGAAGATGGGGGAGGGAAGGAGAGTTTGGGATCAGCAGATGTAAGCTATTATGTACAGAGTGGATAAACAAGATCTTACTGTGTAGCACAGGGAAGTATATCCAATAGCCTGTGATAAACCATAATGGAAAAGAAAAAGAATGTGTGTGTGCATATATATGCACACACACACACACACACACATATATATATGTGTGGCTGAGTCACTTTGGTATACAGCAGAAATAAACATAACATTATAAACCAACTACACTTCAATACAAATTTTTAAAAGGTCATTTTCTAAGTTTTCATAAAACAAATTCCAAAATAAAGTGTGTCCAAAAAAAATTCACTCCACTGTGATCACAGCTTTATTCTAAGAATTTTACAAGCCATATCACAAATGTCCAATTTATTCATTATTTCTATGAGCAAAATACAGCATGTAAAATATTCCCAAACTTGCAAGGCCACACTTAGAAACTCTTACAAGACAAGATTTCCAAATATATTATTTATCCTGACAGTTCATCCCTTTTCAATACAGCAAACTCTCCTGATCAGAATTTCCAGTCTCATATAGACATCCTCAGACTCAAGCACCGCAGATATCACTTTATTAAGTGAACTGCCTTCCATGATCCTTTTTCCAACCTGAAAAAATAAAAAAATGCTGTGCACACACTTGTCAACCACTATTTAAGAGTCAAAATCAATGCAGATGGTGTTTGCAGCCATGAAATTAAAAGATGCTTACTCCTTGGAAGGAAAGTTATGACCAACCTAGATAGCATATTAAAAAGCAGAGATATTACTTTGCCAACAAAGGTCCGTCTAGTCAAGGCTATGGTTTTTCCTGTGGTCATGTGTGGATGTGAGAGTTGGACTGTGAAGAAAGCTGAGTACCGAAGAATTGATGCTTTTGAACTGTGGTGTTGGAGAAGATTCTTGAGAGTCCCTTGGACTACAAGGAGGTCCAACCAGTCCATCCTGAAGGAGATCAGTCCTGGGTGTTCATTGGAAGGACTGATGCTAAAGCTGAAACTCCAGTACTTTGGCCACCTCATGCGAAGAGTTGACTCATTGGAAAAGACTCTGATGCTGGGAGGGATTGGGGGCAGGAGGAGAAGGGGACGACAGAGGATGAGATGGCTGGATGGCATCACCAACTCGATGGACATGAGTTTGAGTGAACTCCAGGAGTTGGTGATGGACAGGGAGGCCTGGCGTGCTGCAATTCATGGGGTTGCAAAGAGTCAGACACAACTGAGTGACTGAACTGAACTGGTTTAAGAGCCTAGTATGTGCTTAGCAATGTAAAAGATACTGGAGATTTGAGGATGAAGAGAATATGCTTGCATATCACCAGGGACTTACTGTTTAGTATGGAAAATGGGTTATAAACAGGAGTCTATATCGCCTGCTGCTTAAGCAGTGCTCCGAACAAGTCTTTATAAAAGAAGAACTCTGAAGATGTTGGGGGAGTCTTGCAAGTTTGGGAATATTTTGCATGCTGTATTTTGCTCGTAGAAATAATGAATAAATTGGACTCAGCAGACTCCAAGTCCTCAGTCTGTACTCGGCGCTCTGATGGGCAGCATGAAGGCTACAAGAGAAATAAAATGTTCTATCTTCGTCCTTGGTGAGTACATCAACCCCATTCATAGAGCTATAATGTGCTCTGCAAGGCCGGTGTGTGAGTGTCGCAACTCAGTGAAAAGAGATATTAATGATGCCAAGCTTCCTGGGGGAGGTCAGGTCTGCAGCTGGACCTTGAGGACTTGTTTTGATCTGGATAGGAGTTGTGCGTGAAACAACCGGCTTTTCAGACAAAGAAAAGAAATAGAGTGAGAGAGATCGGGCTAAAGACAGTCAGGATGTGCCTGAAACAGTCAGTAGATTAATCTTTCTGGAGTGAAAGGAATTAGTAGATTTTAATGGAGGAGAGTATGAGAGCAGCTGGAGTCAAACCCTAGGAGCGGAGCAGATGAGGTAAGATTTAATGAGAATACGTTCTTTAATGAACTGTTCCATGCCTCGCGGGAGACTTGTGTAACTCCAAATTAGGATAACCTTTAATGTAAAACATTTATATTAAGGGAACATATCACCTCTGCAGATGGCAGAGCGTCAAAATTTCCTGTTTTTCAGTATTTGGGAGACACAAATATTAATAGTTCAACACTGTTCTTCCTTTCTTAGGGAAAGTGAAAGCGCTAGTCGCGCAGTCGTGTCTGACTCTTTGCGACCCCATGGACTGTAGCCCACCAGGCTCCTCTGTCCGTGGGATTCTTCAGGCAAGAATATTGGAGTGGGTTGCCATTCCCTTCTCCAGGGGATCTTCCTGACTCAGGGATCGAACCCAGGTCTCCTGCATTGCAAGCAGATTCTTTACCATCTGAGCCACCAGGGAAGCCCTAGTAAAGGCAGATAATTTGTATATGTTTGGCATTTTAAACAATATTTGTGAAATATTTTTACCTTTCCTCTAGAAATATTAAAGAAACTCAGAATCCTAGAATCTTAAAAGGGATCTTGTTAATAATATTTATTAGTGATGCTCTTATACACTTATAATTAGCAGCCCAAAGCCTAAAATCTTCAAATGGCCTTCTTTCAATTAATTGGCACTCCAAGATTTATAATTTTATATTTCACTGGATGCTAATTTACTTTCCATGTTATTTTGAAATTTGCTGTTCAGATATTCCCTGAGCAATTATGTTTAAAGACACCTTTTTAAATCAAATAAATTGCATCAAACCTGATGTAACAGTATGAAAAAAGATTGTATGCATATAAATTAAGGGACTGTTGGAGCCTTATGAGGAAAGAGATGATTTGATACAAGCAGAGACCCCTGAACTTGTAATGGCCTGATTCCTAAACACCTGTGGATTTCTAACCTGTGCATTTTCTTTACTTTGAAGAGTTAGGCAGCATGGTTGCTGGCCTGGGTTGTCTTGAATGGTCTCACTTTGATCCTCTGGGTTCCTGAAGTCAATATGAAATTGAAAATCAGCTAGACACATCCTAAGAAGGGTACAAGTAAAATCTCCCCAAATTTATGATGCTGTTTTCTAAATTATTTAATGAGGTCTCCACGTGGAAATCTATCATAGTTCTCCTGAAACTGCTTATATCATATTTCCCCCTTTCTGTTCTCATAAGAACAACTTGCTCTTTGTTTTTTTAAGAAATTTGATGGGGTTTTAGTTTGTTTTTAAAATTTATTTTTACTCCAGATCTGATCTCCTTCTAAGGAAATCCCAGTTGATTGTCCTGTCCTCCTCAGCTTGTCCTGCTGGACACGACAGTTGGCATCTCCCGTGAAATATACCCCTTTTACATGACCCACAGCCCTCTGGACTCTAAATGACCTAGTTAAAAATCAGACTGTTTTTTTCTTTACAAGCAAAACTGTACATATGGACTGGGGCCCCCCAAACAAATCCCTTCAGAATGCTGTTTTTTCTCAGTTCTACCAGTTCAATGGAAATGCCAACAGAAGTAGACCATGTAACGTGCATGAATGAAAGATTGCTCATACTGTTAAAAAAAAAAACAGGGAAAATTCAACAAGGAATGGCAAAGGTGAGAGTCCAGGCATGAGAAGAAAAGAGGATCGGGAGGCCTGTGCAGAAGTCCTTTTCACGCCCCTCCTAACAGAGCAGCTGCTGCTGAGCTCTGGCTTAGCATCTCCTTGAAAGCGTGTTCAGCATTTCCAGATGCTCTCATTTTTCAAGAGATGATATCAGTCAGATATTTATATAAAAATCTCTCAGTTTTTTAATTCTGGCAATCACATCATTGTTGCTGCCCAATAGCCATTCCTTATCCACCTAACCATTTCCCTCTTCCCTTTGTAAAGGCTGAAAAACTAAGGAACTCACTTTCCAGACTCCCAGCTTTTAAAAATAGCCACATGATCCAGGTCTGGCCTTTGAGTTGTAAAGAAAAATTTTCTGGAAAGATTTTTTTTTCCCTTCCCTGATAAAGGAGGAGAGGGACATGAGAAGAAATCACACTCAGCATCCTGGCAATTGCTCAGTGTGTTTCCCTTCATTAAAATCACTTCTGTGGGGTTTCCATGGCAGCTCAGTGGTAAAGAATCCTCCTGCCAATGCAGGAGACACAGGTTCAATCCCTGGGCCAGGAAGATCTCACACGCTGGAGAGCAGCTAAGCCCGAGCACCACAGCTACTGAGCCCTAGAACCTGGGCTCCACAGCAGCAGGAGCCGCCTCAGTGAGAAGCCCTTTGACTACAACCAGAGAGTGGCCCCCACGCTCTGCAAGGAGAGAAAAGCCTCACAGCAACGAAGACCCAGCACAGCCAAAATAAAATAAATAAATGCTTAAAAAAAAAACAAAACAAAAACACCTCTGGGGTGTGCTGTGCGGGCTGGTGGTCATTTTGCAACCATAGTAGGAAAGACAAGAGAATGATGGAAACTGAGAATTTGGTCACCTCTGGTCAGTTTGGTCGATTATGGTCAACTGAGAATTCTGCATTAGTCATAACAAAATGCCATAGGTGGCTTAACAGAAATTTATTTCTTTTAGTTCTGGCAGTTTGAAAGTCCAAGATCAAGGGGCCAGCGAGGCAGGCTTCATTCTGAGGGCTCGTCTCTGGGCTTGAGGATGGCCGTCACCCTACCGTGTATTCACATAACCTCCTTTTTGTTCTCACTCCAGCAGAGACAATGAACTCTCTGACGTCTCTTCTCATTAGGGCACTAATCCCATCACGAGGCCCCATCCTCACAAACTCCTCTAAACCTAATTACCCCTCAAGCATTCCATCTCCAGATACCATCAGATTTGGGGTGAGGGCTTCACAAGATGGATTTTGAAGAGACACCTTCAGTCCAGAACAAGGTCTGATGTGGTTGAACCCCTGACAGGACTCTAGAAACATCTACCTCTACCTTTTGTTATATGAGATAACAAAATGCACTTATTATTTAAGCCACTATTAAGTAGGTGGTTGGTAAACTCAACCAAAAAATATCCCTAACCAATATAAAACAATTTTTAGCTCAACATTGTATAGAATTTGTTTATAATCTCTCATCCTCACAACACAAGAATTCCTAGCCATGAATCAGGATTGCTAAAGATTCAAAGTCTGATATCTTCCAAAAAGCTCCATCACTTAGGGTGAGTACCATCTGCTTAGAACACTTTCAGTCACTGTGTTATGGGTGATAATTATAAGCTGTTGGACAGTGAGTTCCTTTATGTCAGTTCCTCTGGGAAGGAGCCATGAGTCACAGCGAGTGGAGACTCTTTCATCACGATGTCCAGTTTACATGCTGGTGCTATAGCTCAGGGCGAAAAGAGCGAAATCCTGTGAGAATCTAATGAAAGATTTGTAACTTCACCTCAGGAAAAAATGCACTTACAAATATCACAGTCAGGTCAACGTATATTTCCACGAGCTTCACGGACTTACTCCTCTCCCCAAATCATCTCTTGGGTATCAAATGAAAAACAATGACTCAAGCCCTAGGCAGAAGGAAATATATTAAAGTCACACCTGGAAAACAGTTGCCAGGGACTACAAGAAAATCAGACATAAACCGCTGGAGAATGGAGGATGATCATCTCTGTAAAGAAATGGAGCTACGGCCATTTGAGATGAACTCCATGTGAGTCGGTACCACAACCATGGAGAACAGTATGCAGGCGCCTTGTAATAGAGTTACTGTACGGCCCACCAAGCCCACTCCTGGCCATATATCCCGACAAAACCATAATTCCAAAAGATACATGCATCTAATGTTCATAGCAGCCAAGCCAGGAAAGCAACCTACCTGCCCATCGACAGGTGAATGAATAAAGATGTGGTACACACATACAGTGGTCTACTACTCACCCACCAAAAAGAATGAAATGGTGCCATTTGCAGCATCATAGGTGGGCCTAGAGATTATCACACTAAGGGAAGTAAGTCGGGCAGAGAAAGCCAACATGCTGTCACTTACATGTAGAATCTAAAAAATGATACAGATGAACTTGTTTACAAAACAGAAACTGAGTCACGGATTTAGAGAATAAATTTATGGTTATCGGGGGGGGGAAGGGTTGGGAGAGGGATAGAGTAGAAGTTTAGGTTTCACATATACTCACCACTATATATAAAATAGATAACCAGCAAGGACCTCCTGTATAGCACAGGGAACTCTGCACAATATTTTGTGATAGCCTAAATGGGAAAAGACTTTGAAAAAGAATAGATGCCTAAAAAGAAAGAATATATGCATGTACATGCATAACTGGATCACTTTGCTGTACACCTGCAATGAACACAACATTATAAATCAAGTATACTCCAATATAAAATAAAAACTGGATTTAAAAAAAAAAAAGGAAAGAATGGCACTTTGGCCATTTGAGATGAACACCAGGCCAAGGCTGCTCGGAGTCTGGAAGCCACAGACCTTCCGTGAGAAGCTCTGGACACAAGAACAGCCTCCAAAAGGCAAACCTTACGTTACTTCACCCTCCACCTGGATCGTAAGTATAATATCCAGCACACCTCAGCAGAAATAAGCCAACATGAGACAGCCTCCAGCAAGGAGGTGTGGGGAGGGGGCTCCTGGCTTTCCTCAATCCAGGCCCCAGACTTTTGACACAGTAATCCCTGGGCCATGCATCCGTATGCCTCTATCTGGAAGGAGTCTTCAACACGAGCTTCTGTTTTTCCTTAATGATTTTATTTATTTATTTTTATTTTGGGCTGCGCTGGGTTTGCCTTGCTGCATGGGCTTTTCTCCCGTTGCAGCTAGTGGGGCTTCTCTTCACGGCGGTGCCCGGGCTTCTCACTGCTCGGCTTCTCTTGTTGCAGAGCACGGGCTAGAGCGCTGGCTCAGTACTTGTCGCGCAGGGGCTTCGTTGCTCCATGGCATGTGTGATCTTCCCAGACCCCGGGATTGAATCCGTGTCTCCTGCATTGGCGGGCAGATTCTTATGCACTGTGCCACCAGGGAAGCCCAACATGGACTTCGCAGTAAAGTTTTAATGTTAGCAGTTTGTTAGGACTGGTTTTTCTCTTTGATTCTCTGGGCCTAACTTGGGCACTTCTGTCTTGACTGGTGTCATAAATGAATAGCAAGAATTTTACTGCAGCATGGGTATAAGACAGGCTCTGCTCTGCGAAACCAACGAATCTCATGGGCAAAGCTCCCAAAATCCTCTTGGCACAGCCGACCCAGCCAAGCTGCATGCAACTCTGGGGTAATCTGAACATATTAGTTTTTAAAAGTTTACAATTCACAACAGTATTTTTCTTTATCTACCTTTTCCTCTCTTGAATTTCAGATATTTTTTTTAAGTAAGGAATATCTAGCAGTCCTGTTTAAAAATGGGAAAGCTAATCATTTTAGATCAAAAATATCAATTTTCTTTAGTCCTAAACTCTTCTGAAGGAAAAACATATAAATGCAGAAATGTCTTCAGATACCTGGAGACTATTTCTGCTTGAGTTTATCAAATTTTATGCTCAGTATTTTGAGTTTGGCTAGTGATGAGAAGGGCTTCCCAGGTGGCTCAGCAGTAAAGACTCTTGCTCCTTAGAAGACAGCGTATTAATAAGCAGAGACATCACTTTGCCAACAAAGCTCCATCTAGTCAAAGCTATGTTTTTTCCAGTAGTCATATACAGATATGAGAGTTGGACCCTGAAGAAGGCTGAGTGCCAAAGAACTGATGTTTTCAGATTGTGGTGCTGGAGATGACTCTTAAGAGTTCCTTGGACTGCAAGGAGATCAAACCAGTCCCTCCTAAAGGAAATCAGTCCTGAATATTCATTGGAAGGACTGATGTTGAAGCTGAAGCTCCAATATTTGGCCACCTGATGCAAACAGCCAACTCATTGGAAAAGACCCTGATGCTGGGAAAGACTAAAGGCAAAAGGAGAAGGGGACGACAGAGGATGAGATGGTTAGACAGCATCATCGGCTCAATGCACATGAATCTGAGCAAACTCTGAAAGAGTGGAGGACAGAGTAGCCTGGAGTGCTGCAGTCCACGGAGTCACAAAGAGTCGAACACACTTAGTGACTAAACAAGTGATGAGAAATTGCCTCTCTCAGATAAAGCCAATAAAATTTGAGCCTTGGTTATAGCTTTCAGTCTACAGAGATAAAATAATTTTCTAAATAAAAGAAGAAATTTCAGGAAAGAAATTACTACATCAAATGTATTTAGGGGGTTTCCTTGATGGTCCAGTGATTAAGATTCCATAGCTTCATTGCTGTAGCTTGGGTTCAACCTTGGTTGGAGAACTAAGATCCTACATGCCACATGCCGTGGCCCAAAAAAAGAAAAAGTTTTTAAAATGTGTTTAAACGAAAAGATTCTGATGCTGGGAGGGATTGGGGGCAGGAGGAGAAGGGGACGACAGAGGCTGGATGGCATCACTGACTGGATGGATGTGAGTCTGAGTGAACTCCGGGAGTTGGTGATGGACAGGGAGGCCTGGCGTGCTGCCACGCAAAGAGTTGGACACGACTGAGTGACTGAACTGAACTGAACTGAACTGAAACAATTTTTAGAATCAGTGTTAAAGACCTTCCGGTGTCATGTATGGGCCAGTGAGTACAAGATTAAACGCTGAGTGAACGAGAGCTCAACTATGCATTTCCATCTCTTACATATGCCTTTCAGTTGTGTGGAAGCAAAAGATGACTTTGTGAAAATAATTCACTAAAGCCATCCCATTTAACATGGCACATAAGATATAGACTGTTTCCAATAAACTTATCATAGACTGAGGCCATCCAACATCAGGGCTCCAGGACTAGCTCGGTGTCATCTGATTCGTCGTGTGTACCCATCTTTCCCAATAGCCCAGAAAGCACAGAAGTCCTGGCAAAAGAGAGTGGAAGCCTAGATTTTGACCTCTTCAGCTGGATTAGTAGTGGATGGCATTCCAAGAACTTCGACTAAGAAATCCACTAAAGAATGTGAATCCTCCCACTTACATGTGGTACCCAGGGCCCACCTGCTCAGTCGCTTCAGTCATGTCCAACTCTTTGAGACCCATGGACTGTGGCCCATAAGGCTCCTCTGTCCATGGGATTCTCCCAGCAAGGACACCAGAGTGGGTTGCCATTTCCTCCTCCAATATGAGGTACCTACTGTAGTCAAACTCATAGAGTCAGAAAGTACGCTGGTAGATGCCAAAGGCTGGGGGTGGGGAGGTATAAGGGACAGAGTTTCAGTTTGGGAAGGTGACAAATCGGGAGCTGGACGATGGTGAGAGTCACACAGCAAGGGGCATGTGCCTGGTGCTGCCGAGCCGCACACTTAAACTGGTGAAAATAGTATGTTTTATGGGACCTTTATCACAATAAAAAAAAATTTTTTAATCACGTCAAGTTTAATAAAAACAAAAATGTCCACAAAAAGAAAAATGTGAATCCTCAAAGATGTGCTTGCCTATCAATGGGATCGGGTTAAGGACAACACAGAAAAAACACCCTTGCGTTCTAGGTCTCACCTCGCTAATCACTATAACCCAAGCTCGTCATTGTCGCCTAGACTCTGAACAACCAGTTTAACATGATGTGTATGGATGGGTTTATAAATTCTGAAATAAGTTAGATTTGGCTGCACAACAAAGTATCCCAAAATTTAGTGGCTTAAAACAACCCTAGGTAGTTCCCTGGCGGCCTAGTGATTAGGATTCCGGGCTTTGACTGTCATGGCCTGGGTTCAGCCCCCAGTCAGGGAACTCAGATCTTGAGAGCCACAGGTGCAGCTAAAATATACATACACTAAAAAAATTTTTTAAACACCTTTACTACAGCTCACCAGCCTTACTAGAACTAGAGCTTACAAGAATCTAGGCAATTCTACGGATCTGGGCCAGGCTTGACGGGTCTTGGCTGAGCTCTTTCACACGTCCGAGACCTTGCCTGGGAAACCGGCATGACTCTGCCCCGGTCCGCATGGCACCTCCTCCTCCATCTGCCAGTCCAGACCTGCTCCCACGATGGCTGGCAGTGTCCCAAGAGAAAGAAGGAGGCACGCAGGGTCTCCTGAGGCCAGGCTCCCAGCTCACACACAGGTACTTTGCTACATTCTATTTGCCAAGGAACATTGCCATCCAGCCCAGGTTCAAGGTTTGGAGAAACGGGCTTTGCCTCTTTATGGGAGAAGCTGCAAAGTTTCCTGTTGCAAGGGGAGAGGTTGGGAGTGGTGGCTGTATTTGCAGACTGCCACAGAGACCAGCAACCCTTCTAAGCCAAATGTTTCTTTGTGTGGAGTTTAATTTGAAGTGCAAGGAACTCTTTCCAACACTGTGCTAATGTTTAGTTGTTCAGTCGTGTCTGACTCTTTGCAACCCCATGGACTGTAGCCCACCAGGCTCCTCTGTCCATGGGATTTCTCAAGCAAGAATTCCAGAGTGGGTTGCCATTTGCTTCTCCAGGTCATCTACCTGACCCAGGGATCAAATCCACGTCTCCTGCATTGACATGTGGATTCTTTATCACTGAGCCACCCAGAAAAGCCTTCCAATGTTAAAAGGTTTTTACAAACCTCAGCATATGCACCAGGTTAAAGCGGGCGCACAGTTGACCCAAATTACCAGTTTTCCCCTCTGGGTTCTGCCTCCAGACACTCCCTCTCCCATCAAGCCATGTTTCAGCCCACTCCCAGGAAGGACAGTGTGGGGGACAGTGTTTGTTGAAAAGCAATTTAGGCAGCCTCTGGCCTGGAAAGCGCCCACTGAACTGGAAGATTCAGGAATTACAAAAATAAAACACTTGACAGCCAAATGAACGCCTGGCCCCTTCTCACAGAGGGAACTCAGGAGCAGAGGAACCGGCAGGAAAGGTCAGAAGAAGAACAAACTCACCAGAAGCTTCGCCAAGTTTCCAGCAAGTCCCAGTGAGCCCAGAGGAGGGGGAGGGGGAAGACCCCTCCCAGAGGGAACAGCGGAGCCATGAGAGCAAAAGCGGAGAAGATGGGAGAACACAGAGGCAACAGAGGGGCCAGAAATGAAACGCCCTGAGTGGTAACAAAGTTCAAAAATACTCGTCTTTCTGGAAAATGAATCACTAGCAGACATGCCAGTTTCCCTGTGGCGTGTCTGTGGTGTGTGGAAAGACAGCAGCGAACACAAACAGCTCCTTGGTCTTGATGGGTTTACTCCCAAGCTGCAGGTTATCTGATCCCCTTGCTTTGCCTCTTGCCCTCGCCTTCCGCCCATGATCCTTTGGCAGGCAAACAGAGGCGTAAAATTCACTAATGAAAGAAAAGAGTGGGGAATTTTAAAAATTACTGACCGCTGTATAAGGGAGGACTTCTGCGATGGCTCAGCCTGCAATGCAGGAGACACAGGAGACCCGGGTTCGATCCCTGGGTCAGGAAGATCCCCTGGAGGAGGGCATGGCAACCCACTCCAGTATTCTTGCCTGGAGAATCCCATGGACAGAGGATCCTGGCAGGCTATAGTCCACGGGGTCACAGAGAGTCAGACACGACTGAACACGTGGTACATGTAAGAGAAACTTCGTGAATGTTAGCATCCTAACAGCCCAGAGAGGAAGGTGTCGTTATAACCCTCTGACAAGCTGAAAACTGTAGGGTTAGACAGCAAACTCGCTTCCTCAGTGACCCCTGTCTTCAGTGTGCCCAGCTCACATCCATCTCTGCCCAACTCCAAAGCCCAGGCCCTTAGCAAGGGTCCTTACAACTCCGAGACCAAGCAAAGGTCTTAGTTTGAGTGATGGGCACCCAAGACCAGTGTGCTGAGCTGAGCTGCCAAGATGAACCCACGTCCTGGGTTAATGACAAATTTCAGCTTGAACTGGTTCTGCCACCTTCTGTTCCAGGACACCCCCTTACATCACTGTCCGAAGGGGACAAGATCAATCAGTGAGTTTATTCATTTATTCCAAGCTTGGGTGTGGAGCAGCTGCTATGTTTCAGATCCCGTTGGGACACGCGGTCCCAACAGCACTCAGAGGTCCCAGCCCCGGCGGACCCCCCAGCAGCTACAAGAGAAAGGCTCGGCTGGGAGGAAGCCTGAAGCCAAGGGCGAAAGGAATCCTGGGGCCTTGATGGTGTGGGCCATTCCTCCTTTTTCCTCCTCTCTCGTTCAGTTCTTCTTTAGCTCGTCGTCCGTTCACAGAGCTGTAGAGCAGCAGTACTTCACCTGCGTTCTTCAACTACTCGAAAAGGACCCATGGAGTTCTCGTTCCCCATGGGCTGGACTTTTTTCTACGATTAAAGGATTGGAAAAACACCAAACACAACAGCTCTGACACTTTAGATGTTCTAAGCATATTGACTTTCATCATCAGTTCAGTTCAGTTCAGTCGCCCAGTTGTGTCCGACTCTTTGCGACCCCATGAATTGCAGCACACCAGGCCTCCCTGTCCATCACCAACTCCCGGAGTTCACTCAGACTCATGTCCATCGAGTCAGTGATGCCATCCAGCCATCTCATCCTCTGTCAGCCCCTTCTCCTCCTGCCCCCAATCCCTCCCAGCATCAGAGTCTTTTCCAATGAGTCAACTCTTCGCATGAGGTGGCCAAAGTACTGGAGTTTCAGCTTCATCATCATTCCCTCCAAAGAAATCCCAGGGCTGATCTCCTTCAGAATGGACTGGTTGGATCTCCTTGCAGTCCAAGGGACTCTCAAGAGTCTTCTCCAACACCACAGTTCAAAAGCATCAATTCTTCGGCACTCAGCTTTCTTCACAGTCCAACTCTCACATCCATACATAGAGCCTCTTAATCCCTCCAGTACAGTAAAACTGCTGGAAATTTTCTGCGTAGGGTGTTACTGAACTGTCTCCTTTCTCTTTGTTTTTTTGTTCTTTTTTTTTTTCTTTTAAGGAACAATATTTAATTAAGGTTAAAACAGAAATGAACCAGTTAGAAAATGAAAAGCCAGGAGAAGCAGAAAAAAAACAAACAAACAGAAAAACAATTAACAAAACTAAACAAAAATAAAATCAAAAGAAGAAAAACTAAGGACACAAAATTAGCAGTCACATGGGAGATATAATCATCAAAAGAGAGTTAACTGAAACAAATCTTAAGAGACTGCTTTACACACCTCAGTGTGAAAGTCTCGACAAATTAACATCCATCAACACGAATGAACAAAGAAATATATATATATATACACACATATATATAAAATACACATATATAGGTTGCTTTCTTCATATATGGAGATTATCATACTTTACATTATATTAATAGACTGAAATATCTCCTTCTGCAGTAGTTTGATGTCCTTTTTTTCTTTAGCATGACACTAAAATGCCTTGGAGAAAATTACTGTTGTTTTTGTTCTTCAGTTGCTAAGTAGGGTCCAATTCTTTTGCAACCCTATGGACTGCAGCCCACCAGGCTCCTCTGTCCATGGGACTCACCAGGCAAGAATACTGGGGTGGGTTGCCATTTCCCTCTCCAGTAGAGGAAGTCAGGCTAGATAATATCTCCAGAAAGCAAAGCTTGGTAAGGGCTGGAGTGTGGATGCTTCTATGGGAAAATCAAGCAGAACTGAGGGAGGGGAAACACCAGACACAAGTCAGCAAAGACAGCAACCAGTGGTGAGCTGGTTCCCTCTGGGGGCAACCAGAGCTCACGTCTGCCAAGGGACCTGTGCCCAAGCGTGTGCCACACCTCAGCCCTGTCCCACCGGAGGACGAGCAGCCCAGGACGCTGGTACGCTGACTCCCATCAGCCGGGGGGCGCCCCCAGAGGGCACTAACCCCCGCCCACGCCTAGGTCATGTCTCTGTGGCTGACCAGCCTCCTGTGGCTTCACCTCCTCCGCTTGGAGAAGGAGGCGGGTACCTCTGGAAATGCCTCCTGCAGCCGCGTTAGAATCAGATGAGCTCACAGGATACCGCACAGTGCCTCGTAAGTATCTACTAGACGTAATGCTACTGGTTTCGAAATAGAAATACTTAGAGATACTATCCAGTACCTTGTAATTTACAAAACGCTCTTCACGCACACAATTTCATTTAGTCCTCATAGTAGCCACCCTGTGAGACTGGGGTTATTATTATCACATTTTCCTCATGAAGTTCAGAGGATCAGGGACGTTGACAGGGGCAAGAATATCCCTTCTTAGTGAGAGCTCTAGTTGGCTGCCCCAGTTAGAATGAGCCTAATCAGAGCATCTTCATTTGAATAATCAATACACCCTACAGCTTCTCACTTTCTGGAAATGAGAAACAGGATTTTTAACTTTCAAATCATTTCAGAGCCGCAAACACCTGGCCTAATAGTACTCCAGAGCATAGCTGTCAACAACTTACACTTTTCTAATCCTCCAATACATAAATCAGAACTACAGAGTCCAAGAAATAATTAACAGATTCCACTGTATCTTAAAATAGCCCCCAACATAACTCAGATGGCAATTCCAGCAATATGAACGTTTATCCTTGTTGCCAAAATCCTCTGTAGAAATCTGTTGCTGAAAACATTATGTGGCCCCGTTCCCATCTGCAGAGATGCTTGTTTTTCTCTGTTCCATGCCAGGGTACTTAATCCAGTCATCATAATAAATTGCTGTTTTCTCTGCCCTCTTTATACAATCATTAGTGCATGTAGCTGAAAGAATCTTGAGATCATAACAACAGAGGAAACTCAACCAGAAACGTTAATAGAATCACTCTCACATTTCACTCCTCTGACCTTTGCTTTTTCAAAAAGTAGGCAGATAATTATACTTTTTTTATGAAATGTCATTGTGCATTAAAAGAAAAGATTTCAAATGATATTTATTTTTGTCTGTAGTCAAGTCTTACTCGGCAATTTTAGATTTTGATGATACAAACAACCATAATTCCATCTGCTTTGCCTACTGGCAGGTAGACACATGTACTCAGTGTCACAAAATGACACTCTGAGACATGCACTCGTTGCAATACAGCAGAGGAATTAATGTAAAGAATGTGAGTTTATTTCAAAAAGAAGTAAAATTACAATAAAATTGCTGGAAAAATAGACATAGTCTATAGATCTACCTGTGTTGTTCTGTGCTTAGTCGCTCAGTTGTGTCCAACTCTTTGTGGCCCCATGGACTGTAGCCCACCAGGCTCCTCTGTCCATGGGGATTCTCCAGGCAAGAAGACTGGAGTGGGTTGCCACACCCTCCTCCAGGGGATCTTCCCAACCCAGGGATTGAACCTAGGTCTCCCACGTTGCAGGAGGATTTTTTACTGTCTGAGCCACCAGGGAAGCCCAAGAATACTGGAGTGAGTAGCCTACTCCTTCTCCACGGGATATTCCCAACCCAGGAAATGAACCAGGGTCTCCTGCATTGAGGGCAGATTTTTTACCAGCTGAGCTACCAGGGAAGCCCCATAGATCTGCCTACTTGACATAAAATTAAAAGATAAAATTATTCCTCGTTCTTCTTAATAATAAAATTAATTTATTACTAGTCTCAACTATTCTTGTTAAGTGGTATGATTGTGTAATGTTCCCACCAAAAGAAAACTGTGTACATGCTACAATTCTCAATTTTTAACTTACAGTTACTACTCCTTATTGTTCTCCTTTCGTGTATTTTTTTCAACCTCATCAAGGCCAGAGAACCTCCTACCAATTTCCTCCCAGTGTTTACAGAGGGTTTACTGTTTCTCTTCATCCTTTGAGATGAGAAAGGTTCTGTCTATAAAACTGGGAGGATTAAAAGGCTGCTTATTAAGAAATTGTTAATAGCGAAGTTCTGAGTGAAGCTTCACAGCAAGTTTGACAGATTTGTACATGCCTCTAAAATATTTGCTAAACTGCAAATAAATGTTTCACCCAAGAAAGTAACTCATTAAAATTTTCAAAAGACTAAATGGTTTGTATTTTAGACTAACCTAATGAGAAGCAGTTGTTTTCCCACAATATGCATGAAAAGCTCAAGTGTTGCTTGCAGAAGTTAGATTTGGATCTTCTGGTCTACCTCAAATCCTTCTGGGATATGGAGACTTCCAATAGTATTGCAGACTAGCCTCTCGTCATCATCTCAGCTCTACTTTCCTGTGCAAGCCCAAAGCCTAGACAAGCTTCCCCTTCATGGTGCAAGATGACTGGCCATAGATATAGGCTTACATCTTAGCTTGTCAATAATCTCAATAAAAATGTTTCTGCCCTCCTGATGCCTTTGAACTGTGGTGTTGGAGAAGACTCTTGAGAGTGTCTTGGACTGCAAGGAGATCCAACCAGTCCATTCTGAAGGAGATCAGCCCTGGGATTTCTTTGGAAGGAATGATGCTAAAGCTGAAACTCCAGTACTTTGGCCACCTCATGTGAAGAGTTGACTCACGGGAAAAGAGTCTGATGCTGGGAGGGATTGGGGGCAGGAGGAGGAGGGGACGACAGAGGATGAGATGGCTGGATGGCATCACTGACTCGATAGACGTGAGTCTAAGTGAACTCCAGGAGTTGGGGATGGACAGGGAGGCCTGGCGTGCTGCGATTCATGGGGTCACAAAGAGTCGGACACAACTGAGTGACTGAACTGAACTGATAGGTCTGCAAAAGCCTTGAAGTTGGGATTCATTGTGTCCAGTGGAATCATTCAATCCTGCGGTACTATGGTCAAGAGGATATGACACTCTGATTGGCCATGCCTAGATCACAAGCCTACTCCTGGAGCCAAATGTAAAGGGAGCTTCACTCAAACCAAATGGACAAAGTGGAGAAGGTAGGGACCCTTGACACAAGTAAAGACTCACCACAGAAGAAGCAGAACAGAAACCAGGGTGTGGATCTAGTGCACACCCAAAACACATGACTGCTCCAGCGGGGGTGTGGGAGCTGCGGGGGTTCGACATGGCCAGGGTGAGGCAGGTAGAGCCAGGAAGGCAGGAGGTCTGCTGGCAAAGACGGCGGCAACAGATTGTGAAGACGGCTTTACAGTGTCCCTCGTGAGTCAGGAGACCCAAGATCAGAACGTCTCCAGTTAATCATTAGTGTCCTGACAACACAAAAGAAGCAAATACTTCCCCTAGGATTTAATCTGGATATTAAAGCAACTTCCTCCTTGGGCCAAAATTTTTTGAATTATGTTTTAACTCTAAAATCCATTGCTATTTAGCACTATTCACGATAGCCAAGAAATGGAGGCAACCTAAATACCCATCGACAGATGAATGGACAAAGAAGGTGTGGTACACATACACAGTGGGATTACTCGGCCATAACAAGAACAAAATCATGTTTTTTGCAGCAACATGGATGCAATTTAGAGATTATCACACTAAATGAAAGAAGTCAGACAGAAAGACAGTTAACATATGATGCTGCATTTATGGAACCTAAAATAAGACACAAATGAACCTAACTATGAAACAGAAAGAGACCCACAGACATAGAGAACAGACCGGTGGTGACAAGGGAGAAGGGAGGTGGGGGAGGCTGGAGTGGGAGATTGGGTTAGCATATATAATCTCTCATATAAAGAATGGGTAGACAAGAGCCTATATAGAGCACAGAATATTCTGTGATAAACTATAAAGAATATTTTTAAAAAGAATGTATAAATATATATATATATGTATAACTGAGTCATTCTGTTGTACAACAGAAATTAACACCACATTGTAAACTAACTATTCCTTATTTCTAAAAAACATGCTATAATCTATAAGATATGTTTGTTTTAACATGTTTTTATGTTTCATTTCCATTAAGAAATTATCGATCCAGGAATTGTCAGCAAGCTGACAATTCCTGGATCGATAATTTGCACATCCACAGAACAGGTATTTATTGAGCATCTATTAGGTGCCCGGCCCTCTTTGGACAGGCACACCCCCACGGACCCTAGTGAGAAATTCTGTGGAAGCAAGGAAACACCCAGGATTAAAGATTGTGTTACAGACTGGGTTCTCTGGAAGCAGGTGCTGAGATGGAGTTTGTAGAGAGTGTCCCTGCAGGACCAGTACTTGCGAAGGGAGGGGAGAGGAAGGAGGGTGAGGGGACGGAGGGAGGAGTTAGGCTAAGATGCAGGCGCATCGGAGCCTTGGCCAGCCCAGGGTGCAGTCCAGGGCAGGCCCCTCAGAGCTGTCCTGCTCCAGCGCTGGGCAATGGCCTCAGGGGAAGGGGGTGACGGAGTGAGTTGGGGAGGGCGGTGGGGAGGGCCGAGCCCCCAGGAGCCGAGGACCGAGTCTGTCGTCCTTCCGGCTGCAGGCAGCAAGCCCCTTCCGCCGGTCGATGTGAGTGGTACCTCTAGTCTGCAGTGCGGGCTCGGGGACGTGAGCGGACCCGCTACACAAGGATCACTCGCTAGAGGCAGAGCTGTCGTCGCAGCCTAGGAGGGCGCGGTGAGTTTGCTTGCCTTCCTTCTCCTCCGTCCCATTTCGCCCTGGAAATGGGGGGCGGGGGGGCAGCGACAGGGGCAGGCTGGTGGAGCAGAGCCGTGATGTGCAGACTGGGTTTCACCCTTTTGCTCCCACGCACCCAGGGGCCTCGCATTAAGGGGCATTTGCGTCACTGTCTCCGGTTCCTCTGGCACCATCACGCGCAACAGCTCGTTTGTGTGAGCCTCACAACAAACGTAGGTAACTAGATCATGCAGGAAGAAGTCAGATGACACTGGCTGGCGGCCTCCACCTGGTGCGGAAGCGCGGCCAGGTCCTCGCACGCGGGGTCCCTAAGGGTGGTCTCCAGTGTCCTCTGCACGAGCCCCTCTTCTTCCCGCCTTCGCCGGACACCACCCCTCTGAATTCACCATCACGCCCCTCTAGCCTTTCTCGCTCTCTTTGTTTTTAATTAAAGTGTAGTTTCTTTACAGTGTTGTTTATTACCACTGTACAGTTATATATATATATAATATTCATTCTTTATATATATATATATATTCCTTCTTTTTAAAAAAATTCTTTCCCACCATCGTTTCCCATAGGATGCTGAATATAGTGCCCTGTGCTATCCAGCAGGCCGTCTAGTCTATACATGAAAGCTAACCTGTGCTGACTCCCGCCTCCCACTCCGTGCCTCCCCCCCCCCCCCCTTAGCAGCCAGCAGTCTCTTCACTGTCCCTGAGTCTGTTTCTGTTTCATCGATAGGTTCATTTGGGTCACAGTCTAGATTCCACACATAAGCGATATCACGTGGGGTTCGTCCTCCTCTTTCTGACTTGCCTTACTCAGTATGGTAGTCTCTAGCTGCATCCATGCTGCTGTCAGTTCTTGCCCTTGTCTCTGTCTCCCTCTTAAAATTTTCAATTCCTAAAGCAGCACACAGGTTTGAAGCAGGGAAGTACTCCATTTTTCCTGACTCAAGTCCTGATCCTTTTGTGTCTTCTCTCTAGTCTATTTCTAATACTAGCCAGGAAGAGTCACTGACTCTATAGGAGTTGCTTGGACTGGCTTCATGTGTGTGTGTGTGTGTGTGTGCGCGCGCGTGCACGCACATGCACAGTTGTGTCCAACTCTTTGCGACCCCCATGGATGTAACCTGCAACCTGCCAGTTTCCTCTGTGCATGAAATTTTCCAGGCAAGAATACTGGAGTGGGTTACCATTTCTTCCTCCAGGGGATCTTCCAAATCCAGGAATCGAACTCTAGTCTCCTACATCTCCTGCATTGGCAGGCAAATTTTTTTACTGCTGAGTCACCTGGGAAGTCTGCCTGGACTGGCTTAATCTCTTCTAATATGGAATCGTGGTGAACCTCTTACCACCAGGCAACCACCTGCCCAGAGCGACAGCCTTGGCTTGCGAGGTTGCTTTCCACAAGTTCAGCCTGCACCTGGTGGGCTTGAAAGAGGTAATCCAGGAGACACCACTGGGGGCTCCATTTACATCAACACTCCCTGACCAGGCACTGAACAGATTTTAAACCCTCAGGGAAGTGGTATTAGGCAGGAAATGGGTCTGCTCTCTGTTGCATTAGGACCTGCTTTTCCCAAAAGAATCTTTGCCTAAATCCAACAAACGGGTGGAGGTGCATAATTGCACCACAGTAGGTATTACGCAGGGCTCCCTGGTGGTGCTAGTGCTAAAGAACCCACCTGCCAACACAGGAGACGTAAAAAACGTGGGTTTGATCCCTGGGTCAGGAAGATCCCCTGGGGGAGGGCATGATGACCCACTCCAATATTCTTGCCTGGAGAAGCCCATGGACAGAGCAGCCTGGTGGGCCACAGTCCATGGGGTTGCACAGAGTCAAATGCAACTAAGTGACTTAGCATGCATGCAGGTTTTATGCAGCTGTTTAGCACACAGAGCAGAGATCTGCACCAGTCACAGGATAGTGTGTTTGAGAATTGTACTAGCCGGGGTTCTCCAGAGAAACAGAACCCATAAGGTATTAGAGAGAAAGATTTAAGAAATTGGCTCATGTGATTGTTGAAGCTGGCAAGTTCAAACTCTGCAGGGTAAGCTGCCAGGCTGGAGACCCAGGGAAGAATGGCAATTGGAGTCCAAAGACCATCTGCTGGCAGAATTTCCTCTTTACCAGGGAGAGTTATTCTGTTCCTTAAGGTTTTCAACTGACGGAATGGCCTTCAACTTACTCACATTGTGGGAAGTAATCTGCTTTAGTCAAAGTCTACTGACTTAAATATTAATTTTATCCTTAAAAATCTTATAGAAACATCTAGAATAATATTTGACCAAGTATTTGAGTACAGTGAATTGACACACAAAATTAACTGTCACTGCTATTAAGATATAAAAGATATTACATTTGGAGAAAAACATGGTTCAAAAAAATACATGCACCCCAATGTTCATCTCAGCACTGTTTGCAAGAGCCAAGACATGGAAGCAATCTAAATGTCCACTGGTAGATGAATGGATAAAGAAGATGTGGTACAAAAATACAATGTAATATTAGTCAGTCATTAAAATGAAAGAAATAATGTCATTTGCAGCCACAGAGATGGACCTGAAGATGATCATACTAAGTGAAGTAAGTAATCCAGAGAAAGACAAATATCATATGATATCACTTATATGTGGACTCTAAAAAAATGATACAAATGAACTTATTTACAAAACAGAAATAGACTCACAGACTTAGAGAACAAGTTTATGCTTATGGGGGGAAGGGTAGGGAGCAGGATAGATTGGGAGGCTGGGATTGACATAGACGGATTACGATACATAAAATAGATAACCAACAAGGACCTACTATATAGTACAGGGAACTCTGCTAGGTATTCTGTAATAACCTAAATGGGAAAAGAATTTTAAGAGGAATAGATACATATGTATGTATAATTGAATCACCTTGCTATATACACCTGAAACTAACACCATATTGTTAATCAACTATGCTCCAGAGCATATAAATATACAATAAAAATTTTAAAGTAACTATTG
This sequence comes from Bos indicus x Bos taurus, assembly GCF_003369695.1. Classification (NCBI taxonomy): domain Eukaryota; kingdom Metazoa; phylum Chordata; class Mammalia; order Artiodactyla; family Bovidae; genus Bos; species Bos indicus x Bos taurus. The sequence goes on from NC_040102.1 coordinate 39,373,709, forward strand.
CTACTATTAAGATATAAAAGATACTACATCAAAATAGTCCCATACTTGTATATTAATTTTTGTATGATAAAAAGTTAATATAAACATTATGTTTTTCCGTAACAGGATTGGTTTGGGTTTGGTTTTAGCCTTTCAGTATGAGCTAGGGTTCTTGAACACAAGCAACGGAAATTGACTCTGGTTGTCTGAATCAAAAGATAATTTACTGGAAGGCCGTGAAGATGTGACAGAATCAACACAAACTTGGAAGACCAGGACTGCAAAACGGAAAGGAAGCAAGATAGCTTCCAGCAACCAGGATTCCACCTCCCTGTAAGACAATGCAGCTGCCCGCCCCTAGATGGCGCTATGCCCATGTGAATATTGAATCAGTGACTTTAATTGAATTATCAATGCCATTATCTTTGTGTCATTCAACAGTCATGAGGAAACATTAGATTGCCCAAGCCTGGGTCACATGCCCTCTCTTCACCTTCACCCCAGGTAGAAAGAATAGTGAACACTTTCTGGCTTCCCTCGTGAGAGATAACCCTCTGCCTTCATTAAGATTGCAGTCTGTGGATTCCCACTAGACGAGACTGTTCAGTGCTGTAGCCAAAGAATGAAAAATAACTATGAAGCCAGAAGCACCGGGACTACTTTGTTGTTGCTGTTCAGTCGCTCAGTCGTGTCCAACTCTTTGTGACCCCATGGACTGCCACACACCAGGCTTCCCTGTCCTTCACCATCCCCCAGAGCTTGCTCAAACTCATGTCCATTGAGTCAGTGATGCCATCCAACCATCTCATCCTCTGTCATCCCCTTCTCCTCCTGCCTTCAATCTTTTTCAGCTTCGGGGTCTCTTCTAATGAGTCATCTCGTCACATCAGGTGCCAAAGTATTGGAGTTTCAGCTTCAGCATCAGTCCTTCCAATGAATATTCAGGACTGATTTCCTTTAGGATTGACTGGTTTAATCTCCTTGCAGTCCAAGGGACTCTTAGGAGTCTTCTCCAACTACTGATACGGTCTATTCTATTTATGCACACCCTTTTCTCTACTCTGAACAAATTCCGAGGAAAACATGGAGATTCCAAAGGGATTCCAACTGCGTGGCTGTGAACCAGAGTGCCTAGCTCTCTCATCTGCCCTTCGTCGCTGTCCCATAGTGAGGCCAGAGAATCCGCTTGAGGGGATGGGCAGGGGATGGCCAAGAATACAGACACACAGAGCAGGTAATTTCCCTGGCTTTGTAAGCGGGTATGTCTGCCTTTCTCATTGGATAAATGCTGCCACCAGAGTGACTTATAAAACGTATCCAACTCTGTGTGACCCCAGACTGTAGCCCACCAGGCTCCTCTGTCCATGGGATCCTCCAGTCAAAAATATGGGAGTGGGTTGGTGTGCCTCGTCCAGGACACCTTCCAGAACTAGGGATCGAACCAGCATCTCTTGTGTCTCCTGCATTGGCAGCTGGATTATTTACCACTAGCACCACCTGGGAAACCCAACTGATAAAACAGAAATCCTCTTTCCCTACTAAGATTGTCAGACAGAATGAAATTCCACCCTCCGCCCCAATGGGCATTGCACAACCCTGAAACAGAAGAATGAACCTAGAGAAATGAAATGAGAAATCCACGCTATTAGCTCAAGGCAGACTCCTTAATCCTTTTAAGCATTTAAGAAACCCTAGAAGAAGAACTTGTCCAAAGTTGAATCCAGAATGGAATCGGACCCCTGGACCTCATAAGGCACACTGGGTTATTAATACTTGTTTCAAATGCACTTTTTGCAGACCCACAACAGAGCAAACATAAAAGTGAAAATGTGAAAACATGAAAAATAAAAAGCTTGCTTCTGTTACAGCAGGAGTGGACCCTGGGGCCCTATTCACTAGGTTTTCCACTTATTCATGTGCTGGAGAGGAAAAAGTCTTCCTATGGGTCCCTGGTTGGGTCTGAAAATTAAATGGACAATGATTAATAGAAGATAAGCATACATATTTATTTAAGTTTTTCTTGACATGGGGCTTCCCTGGTGGCTCAGATGGTAAAGAATCTGCCTGCCATGCAGGAGACCCAGGTTCTATCCTTGGGTGTGGAAGATCCCCTGGAGGAGGGCATGGCAACCCACTCCAGTACTCTCGCCTGGAGAATTCCACGGACAGAGGAGCCTGGAGGGCGACAGTCCAGGGGTCACAAAGAGTCGGACACAACTGAGTGACTAACACTTTCACTTTCACTTACTTGACACTGGGAACCTTCATAAGGAAATGAAGGCCGACAGAAATGGCTAACCCAGAGTATGTCTATTATGTCTGATGGAGAGTGGGCTGTCTTGGAGGAATTTGATAGGTTGGGAGTATGAGGAATGTAAGGAAAGAGCACCTGGACTTGAACTTGAGCAAACTCTGGAGACAGGGGACAGAGGCCGGCCTGGCTGCACCCACGAGGTCGCGTGCAGTCGGACACGACGCAGGGACTCAGCAAGAACAACAAGCGCAAAGTTCAGTGAACCAGCGGAGCTTCTCGGGGCCTGTTTGTCGGCTGCTTCTCCGCCGCCTTTGTCTTCAGAGATGAGGACGCTCCTTCCCTCCAGGTATAGGGAGGGCCCTTCGCACAGGGGGCTTTTACGACTTGTTTCAAGGTCACAGAAGAGATACGGGGGAGGGAGAAGGGCAGCGTGGCCTTTCTCCTTCTGCCCTTGTCTCAGACGTCTTTAGCTTAAAACAGTTGATACGCCACGGTGCGGTATTCTCGGGGAAGATTTCCTGAACATTATCACAAGTTTAGTGGCCACTGAGGACGTCAATTCAAGCACCCACCATTTGAAAATAAGGTCAAATTCAGTCTTCGTTTTGAATAACGACCGGCCTGACGCAAGTCCAGTTTATGGCACAACCAAGGCCGAAACGCGTAGCTCAGTCGGTAAAGCGTCTGCCTACGATGCAGGGGACCCAGGTTCGATTCCTGGGCTGGGAAGATCTCCTGGAGAAGGAAATGACAACCCACTCTGGTATTCTTGCCTGGATAATGCCATGGACAGAGGCGTCTGGTGGGCTAGTTTGTGGGGTCGCAAGAGTCGGACACCAGTGAGCGACTAAGCACGCACACAAGACCTAGACTAAAATGACTTTTAAAAATACCTATGTATTTTATGTAGGTATCTATTATAATAAAGACTAAATTATTTGCTTATATTTGTTTTAATGGTGTATTTAACAGACCAGGAAATGTAGAAAAGATCACATCAGATCAGTTGCTCAGTCATGTCTGACTCTTTGTGACCCCATGAATCGCAGCACGCCAGGCCTCCCTGTCCATTACCAACCCCCAGAGTTCACCCAGACTCACGTCCATCAAGTCAGTGATGCCATCCAGCCATCTCATCCTCTGTTGTCCCCTTCTCCTCCTGCCCCCAATCCCTCCCAGCATCAGACTCTTTTCCAATGAGTCAACTCTTCACATGAGGTGGCCAAAGTACTGGAGTTTCAGCTTCAGCATCATTCCTTCCAAAGAAATCCCAGGGCTGATCTCCTTCAGAATGGACTGGTTGGATCTCATGGTGCAAACCCTCACTGTTCTTGACCTGTTCATTGTAGCTGTCCTTGTAGAAATCTGCAAAAACCTCAGAAAAGCAGAAGGTACTTTCAAAGAAATATAAACTGTAATTGTTAGAGATTAGTTCTGAAGAAAGTTTAGGAGCAATTAAAAGAGATTAGTAAAACCACACAACCATCTTTCTGAAAATTATTCTGTCCCTCACATCTTTTTCACATGATTGTATCCTCTATTAAGGTAACCTAGTTCACTGGTCCAAGTTTAACCACTGAAGTAAAGGCCTCAGGTCAGTAAGCAGTAGAGAGTCTTCAACTTTAGAATCCATGAGAATCACGCTGAAATGCAGATTCCTGGGTCAGGCTGCCCTGAGAGCCCCAGAGTCTGCATTCTTCATAAGCAGCTTTGATAAACAAGACAGTTACGTGCACTCTTCGAGTGCCCTAAATCATGAATATTATGTGAAACCAGATTTTCTCTAGAGGTGGTTCTAGAGATGGCAATAAACAACCTTTTCTTTCTTTGTCTAGGCAGCCACCTCTATATTATTAATATATAAACAGAAACAAGAGGGTGCTATCTTACTAGATGTATTTAATTTTTTTTAACTAACAGCATTGGCCATTCCCCGATACGCCAGGCACAGCGTTAGAGTTTCACACTTATGGTCGCATGAGGTCCATGTCAGTGAGTCTAACCCATTAAGACCTTGGTAGGGTCAAGAGTATTTTCACTGGTTTGAGTCATGATGCCATCATAAAATGTAGCATGTCAACTTTCTAACAACATATATAGAACTCTTTGAATAATTGCCATCTTGGAAATACAGAATGAAACAAGGGATAGATGTGCTTTATTATAAAAATAACAGGAGCATGGCACCCCGAAGAAAACCCAGGGAAATAATGAATGGAAACTGCAGACAAACTTGGCCGACTGTACAGAGTCTGTAGTCTTGGTCAGGCTTGACTGGCTGGCTTGCTCACTGATAAGCTAACAGGGTCCCTGCTGCTGCTGCTGCTGCTGCTGCTGCTGCTGCTGCTGCTAAGTCGCTTCAGTCGTGTCCGATTCTGTGCGACCCCATAGACGGCAGCCCACCAGGCTCCCCCGTCCCTGGGATTCTCCAGGCAAGAACTCTGGAGTGGATTGCCATTTCCTTCTCCAATGCATGAAAGTGAAAAGTGAAAGTGAAGTTGCTCAGTCGTGTCCGACTGTTAGCGACCCCATGGACTGCAGCCTACCAGGCTCCTCCATCCATGGGATTTTCCAGGCAAGAGAACTGGAGTGGGTTCCCATTGCCTTCTCCGAACAGGGTCCCTAGTTTGACCTAACTCCTTACAACCTGTCATCTTTCTCTCCCCACACACCCAGGGCTCTCCATTCTGGTATACAGGATTTCTGTTTACTTCAGGTCAGAGAAGAAAGAAAATTGAATGTATTTTTAATGGAGTCATCTTAATCACAAAAATACATGATCTTAGCCAAAAGGCCAAGAAGTGATTACCCACTCCAGGGCATGTATTCAGATAAAACTCTAATCCAAAAAGATACACGCACCCTTATGTTCACAGCAGCACTGTTTACTGTAGCCAAAGCACGGAAGAAGCCTAAATGTCCAGTGAGCGAACAAATGGATAAAGATGTGATCCCTATATACAATAGGATGCCACTCAGCCATACGAAAGAGTGAAATAATCCATTTGGAGCAACATCGATGGACCTAGAGATGATCACACTTAGTGAAGTAAGTCAGACAGAGAAAGGCAGATACCACGGGATGTCACTCATGTATGGAATCTATGACATGAATGAACCTGTCTGTGAAGCAGAAACAGACTCACAGATACAGAGGTGGGCTTGGTGGTTCCCGGGGAGGGAGGGGGGAGGACTGGAGTGGGAGGTTAGAATTAGCAGCTGTAAGCTTTTATATATAGAATGGATAAACAATAAGATCCTACTGTACAGCGCTGGGAACTGTATTTAGTGTGCTATGATAGACTACATGGAAAACTAAAGGCATAATATATAAAACTAAATATATAATATATAACTAAACCACTTTACTGTACAGCAGAAATCAACACACCATTGTGAATCAACTATACTCCAGTTAAAAAATGATTATATAAAAAATAAATACAAATAAGCGTTGAAAAAAATCTGAATAAAGACAGCAAGTATATATACTTTTATGGTATGGTCACAAAGTTGCTCCTTTCATTTGTGAAAATACAGCAGAAAATATTGTATCATCCATATTTTGGGTGGCAACTCAATTTTTCAACAGGCAAATTTATGCTTTTGAGATTCTAGAAGAAAAAAATTTAATGGATTGTTGTTAACATATATGTGGTAGAAATTATATCATTTTCATTTCTTAAGCATCTTTCTTTTAAAATTCAAACCAAGGTATACAAGAGGTCTCTAGTCCTCTTTGCCAATAGATTGCTATAATCCACAAGACTTTATACTCAGTCATGATACAGGTAAGGCCGGCTATTTGGAAATCTAAATATGATTATTTTACATTCAGAAAACTCAATATGGAATTGAAACACTTCTGAGAAAAGATCTAACTAGATGTGTTATAGTTTAACTTCATCATTTTAACCAGTTGGTTTAGCTAGCAAAAACCTAAGGTGGTTTACCTAGGTTACAGATTAGCTAAATCATTGAGTAACTTGAGGTTTAAAAGAATCTTATGCCTATTAAGTTACGAAGGGAGTTGGGCAGAGTGTGATAATTACTAAGTAACAATTCTATTTCCTCTCTCACTGAACTGGTTATAGGAAAAACACCATAATTGCTTTTTGTGTATTGTATTGCCAAAAAAAGTTTCATTCCCAAATCATACGCTTAGCTCTAGGCTAGAGTTTAATTGGCACCAAATGCAACAAACAATAGTCTGCTGGAAATTAACTCTCCTTTAGATGTTTCTCTGAATACTCCATGACTTTGGGGACCAAAGGGAGGAACTTCCAAATAGACCTTCAGAATCATTAAGAGTCAAGGGTATCATTTCAAAGATGCCACCTGCTTGTATAGCTGAGACGAAGAATTGTACTGTCTTGGTGCTATGGAGTCCCATAGAAGAGTCACTAGATGTTGAAATATTTATGAAGTGTAAAGAGTACGAGAGAAAGAAAGAAACGAGGGAGAGGGAGGGAAGGAGGAAGGGAGGGAGGAAGGAAAATAGAAAAAAGAAAGTCTAGAATATTCGGAGGCATCTGCTGGATTGTGTTCCACCAACCCATCATCTCAGACAAGCGTTTAAGCCACAGAAGATGTGAGGGGCAATACCCCAAAGCGTGTTCCTCTTCCTCACTTGGCAGTCAAGAATTCTTCTAGTGTTCCACTCGATTCAAACTGTCCTAAGCCAGTTTCCCTCAACTACTGTCCAGCACTTTGCTGGTAAAGTACGAGGAAGAAGCAAGCCTTTGTTTCCTCAGGCTCCTGAGGCTCCAGCTGCTGTCTGTTCCTGCGGCGCAGCCTGCTGTCCTGACCGGTGCGCCGCGATCACTGTAAGCGCAGTCAAATTCCCCCTTTCCTGGTCCTTTTTTCATTCCAGTAAGCATTTTGAGTGAAAGCTTCACTCGAAGTAAATGCAGTCATATTTACAGTAGAATCAGCTAATCTAAAGTTACAGGAGACTGAATTTTCCATATTTGATGCGAGGGAAGGTAGAAAGTGGGGTGTAGCTAAATGTTTTATCTTGGAAACTATTCTGAAGTTAAGTGCTGAGACTCACTGGATTTTCACTCATTCATACAATGACAAGGTACCTATACAACCATTTTTGCCAACCTCATAGTTTAAAAAAATCTTATTAATCAAAAAGCATTTCTAACATCCATTAACAGGGCTAAATAATGAGCCCAATGGTGCAGACTCAGATAGCTATTGCTTATTCTGAAGTTTGGATTTCAAAATATTCAAATACTAATGACTCCCATTGGGCTTCCCAGGTGGCTCCAGTGGTAAACAGCTCACCTGCCAGTACAGAAGATGTAAGAGACGCAAGTTCAATCCCTGGGTCTGGAAGATCTCCTGGAGGAAGGTATAGCAACCCACTCCAGTACTCTTGCCTGGAGAATCCCATGGACAAAGGAGTCTGGCAGGCTACATTCCATGGGATCACAAAGAGATGGACATGAGTGAAGCGACAGAACATGCATGAAGATCAGAAGTACAATGAGGTATCACCTCACACCAGTCAGAATGGCCATCATCAAAAAAATCTACAAACAATAAATGCTGGAGAAGATGTAGAGAAAAGGGAACCCTCCTGCACTGTTGGTGGGAATGTAACTTGGTACAACCACTGTGGAGAACAGGATGGAGGTTCCTTAAGAAACTAAAAACAGGGTTACCATGTGATACAGCAACCCCACTCCTGGGCATGTAGCCAGAGAAAAACATGGTTTGAAAGAATGCATGCACCCCAATGTTCATTGCAATATGTTTATGAATAGGATATGGAAACCTAAATTTCCATTAACAGATGAATGAAGAAAGAAGCTGTGGTGCGTATATACAGTGGAATATCACTCAGCCATACAGATGAATGAAGAAAGAAGCCGTGGTACGTATATACAGTGCAATATCACTCAGCCATACAGATGAATGAAGAAAGAAGCCGTGGTACGTATATACAGTGGAATATCACTCAGCCATACAGATGAATGAAGAAAGAAGCCGTGGTACGTATATACAGTGGAATATCACTCAGCCATACAGATGAATGAAGAAAGAAGCCGTGGTGCGTATATACAGTGGAATATCACTCAGCCATACAGATGAATGAAGAAAGAAGCCGTGGTGCGTATATACAGTGGAATATCACTCAGCCATACAGATGAATGAAGAAAGAAGCCGTGGTACGTATATACAGTGGAATATCACTCAGCCATACAGATGAATGAAGAAAGAAGCCGTGGTACGTATATACAGTGGAATATCACTCAGCCACTAAAAGAAAGAAATAACGCCCTTGGCAGCAGCACGGTTGGACCTGGAGATGTTCATACTAAGTGAAATAAATCAGACAGAGAAAGGCAAGTATACGAGATTATTTATATGCAGAATCTTTAAAAAAAAAAAAACGATAGAAATGAACTTATTCACAAAACAGAAACAGGTTCACAGACGTAGAGGCTGCAAGCAAGCAAGTGAAGTCACTCAGTCATGTCCAACTCTTTGCAACCCCATGGATTGTAGCCTACCAGGCTTCTCCCTCCATGGGATTCTCCAGGCAAGAATACTGGAGTGGGTTACCATTTCCTTCTCCAGGGGATCTTCCCGACCCTGGGATCGAACCTGGGTCTCCCGCATTGGAGGCAGACGCTTTAACCTCTGAGCCACCAGGGAAGAACAAGAGGTTGCAACTGGGGTTGTAATTTATGGTTACAACTGGGGAAGAATGGAGAGGGAGGAATAGATTGGGAGATTGGGATTGACATACACACACTACTGTATATAAAACAGATACTCAACAAGGTCCTACTGTGTAGCACAGGGAGCTCTACTCGATACTCCGTAATAACCTAAACAGGAAAAGTATCTGAGAAAGGATCCATGTATATGTATAACTGAATCACTCTGCTATACACCTGAAACTAACACAACACTGTTAATCAACTATGCTCCAGTATAAAATAAAAATTAAAACAAATATCAACTAGCCTCAAATATTCATTTCACCTTGGTTTTTGTTGCTCAGTTGCTAAATCATGTCTGACTGTTTGCAACCCCAAGAACTTCAGCACGCCAGGCTTCCCTATCCTTCACTATCTCCTGGAGTTTGCTCAAACTCATGTCCATTGAGTCAGTGATGCTATCTAATCATCTCATCCTCTGCCGCCCACCTCTCCTCCTGCCCTCAACCTTTCCCAGCATCAGGGTCTTTTCCAATTAGTTGGTCTTCACATCAGGTGGCCAGAAAATTGGAGCTTCAACTTCAGCATCAAGCCTCAGGGTATAAATTAATCTTCACATACACATATTACAACCTATAGAAGTGTTGTGGTTAATTGCAGATAATATAACATCATCAAAATAGCTCAAGTCCTCACTCATCTTGCCTATTAAGCAAAAAAAAAAAAGGGGGGGAGGGGGGTGGTCTCTCTTTTCCAGAGATGTGTTTCCCATCAAGACCCCTCTGGAGAATGTTCCCAGAACTCTGGAGAATGCTTACTCACAACTGAAGGGTTAATCCAGGTGCCCCACCACCTTTGGGAGGTGCTGGGACTCTAGCTGCGCCCTCTTGGTACTGAGTGAATGCGCCTGAGGAAGCAAGCTGCTTTAGAAACAGCTAGGAATCTGTCACATCAGGTCTCCAGTGTGACCTTTCGTTTACTCAGCCTATTTTCCAAAGTCCCCACAAATATTTTAAAACAAATGATTATGTTTAAAAGAGACTACTTTGAAAGGATGGTCACGAAGCAGGGACATTCTAAGGAGAAGCCCAATACTCCAGAGCTATAGGCAGGGGAGCACCCACCCTCGGTCTGCAGGGCGGGGGCGGGGAGAGGACCTGGGGACCGGAGGAGGAGTCTGGGGGAGGAGCTTGGCAACGGATCCCACCCACAGGGAGGGAGCTGGGGCGGGGCGTTCCAGATTCACCCTTCAGCATCCTGCTGGCGGTCCCACTGGAAACCAGAGCGTAGGGGACCGTGATGTGACCCCAGAGGAGAGAAGGGTACCCAGCGCCTCTGGAGACAAGCGGAGAATCCCCAGCGCTCCTGGGGGGCCTGCCCAGAACCAAGCACTGCACCATCCAGAACCACCATTCCCACTGGTCCCAGTATCTTTCTACCTTCATAATTTATTTTAGGGACTTCCCTGACTTTCTCTGTGTCAGGCACACAGCTGGGGACTCCTTCTCCACAAAAGTTTCCAAAATTCTGATTCTGAAGAAAGGAATAGGGAGTATAGAATAAAACGTGAGTTTCAATGGAAAACTACAGGGTTACATGGCGCACACCCTTTTGGGTCGTCCAATGCTGACTTGTTCTTGCTTTGTCTATTTGTAGCTCTTGGTACCTTAGTAGACACTCCATGCAAACTCTGTCTCCAAGTAGAGTTCCTATTGACTTCCCTCCCTCTTGTAGAAAAACAGATTTACATTCATTTGCATTCAGTTCCTTGACTCCATATCAATTTGTGCTTTTAACTTTTTCTTTGGCTCGGACTATAAGATATCCCTGGTTCTCTTATATACAAGTAAAATAAAATCTTTAACATAAGTTCATTTTTATATCTGTGGAAGAGTCAGGATTTTACCTTTCTCTGACAATTATCTTTTAACACGAGTCTCATCCTTTTGTATCAGAAAGTACTTGGGATCCTTAAGTAAACTGACCTGAGCCAACTCTAACTTAGCATATCAATGATTTAACACGAAAGAGACTTTAAAAATGAATACGTTGTTATACAAGGTTTGTAGAAAATAAGCAAGTTGATGGTGTGCTAAGGAAATGAAGACTCTGCCTAGTTTGTGAAATGCTGAAATGTTTAATCCCCTAATAGGATCTTATTATCCGATCCTTTTGATTCGTTTTCTTGGCGTGACCATGACTCACAACTACAACGAGTGGCCGAATCTGATAGTATCCGTGTTTGTTTTCACAGTGTGATGAATGTTTTATTTTCACCTCTTCTCAAGCCTCTGTTGGAGACAACAGGAAGTTGGCTTTCCTGGGTGTGAAAGCCATTGGATAGGCATCAGATGAAAAGTTCTTCTGAAAGAACTGTAAGTCCACTGGTGGGGCAGGGATGGGGGCGTGGGCAGGCACCTCACTTCAGAGAGCAACCAGAGAAAACAAACAAGGCCAAGATTTCAGAAATAATTGCTTTTAAATTGCTTCCTAGTTATAGATTTCAAGAAATAGTTCCAACTTCATTAGTCAGTCTGTTGCCCTTTTGAAACTGTGTCTTTCGTTATTCAAATGCCAGCACCTGTAAATGTAGCTCCCACCCACTTTGCCTGCCCTAACTTCCACTACCTCCCAACAAAAACTTTCCAGTGTCAGAGCTGAATGCTCCTTGGGGCTGAAAGTTCCTGAGCTTCCCCAGACTTCCCATTGCTCCCATCAGGCCCCTCTCGAACTGCCAGTTCACTCACTTCTGAATCACTTTTCTTCCAGTGTAAGTGAATCGTTTCTCCAAGATTAACTCAAATATTACCTCTTCCGTGAAGTTCTAATAGCTCTAGCTGGAAGTGACTTATCATCTGTACCTCTTTGGACACTTGTCGTTTGTCCCGATCATCGGTTTGGTGGTGCAAGACGGCCCGGCTCCAAGGGGATAAGTGTTACAGGCAGGCTGGAACTGCTGTGGAAATGGGTAAAAGCACCAATCGCCTCTCTTTCCTCTGAAAATGCTAAAACAATTAAGAAATAGATACAGGAGTTGGTTAGATGTCAAAGTGTCAGCTTTATGCTGGCAAAGTAGAATCAGAAGGCATGGTTGGAACCTAAGGATGAAACCAGCTTTCCTATTACCTACCTGAGTTGGGTCAGTTGGGCCAGAAGCCCCACCAGCGGGGGATGTAAACTACTTTGGAGAACACTGGACGCTCCTTAGAAAACGACAAAGAGAACCGCCATATGATCCAGCAATCCCACCCCTGGACATGTATCCGGCGGGGGCGGAAAGAAACATAATTCAAAAAAACACATGTACCCAATGTTCATTGCAGCACTGTTTACAACTGCCAAGCATGGACGCAACTCAAGCGCCCATCAACAGAGGAATGGATAAAGAAGACTATACACAGACGTAAAGAACAGGCTTTTGGACTCAGTGGGAGAAGGAGACCGTGGGACAATTTGAGAGATTAGCACGGACACCTATACATTACCATAAGTAAAACAGACAACCGGTGGGAGTTTGATGCATGAAACAGGGCACCCAAAGCTGGTGCTCGGTGAGAACCCGGAGGGATGGGGTTGGGAGGGAGCTGGGAGGGGGTTCAGGATGGTGGCGATGGGGAGGGGACACATGTATACCTATGGCCGATTCTTGTTGACGTATGGCAAAACCATCATAATATTGTAAAGTAATTATCTTCCAATTAAAATAAACAATTTTTTTTAAAAAAGAAGATGTGGTACATATATACAATGGAATATACTCAGGCATTAAAGAAAGGAAATTTTGCCATTTGCAACAACATGGATAGAACTGGAAGGCATCATACTTAGTGAAGTAAGTCATATAGAAAAAGACAAATACTGTATGTTATCACTTACATGTGGAATCTAAAAAATAAAACAAATCAATGAAAATAACAAAACAGAAACAGACTCACGGATGAAGAGAACAAACTAGTGGTTATCAGTGGGGTGGGGAGAAGGGAAAAATAGGTTATGGGATTAAGAGGTATGAACTATAAAATAAATAGCCACAAGGGAATATTGTACAGCACAGGAAATATAGCCAATATTGTGTGATAACTTTAAATGGAGTATAATCTATAAAAACGTTAAATCGCTATGTTGTACACCTGAAACTAACACAATATTGTAAATCAGTTATACGTTAATAAAACTGATTAAATAAATATGAATGTAAAATATACATACCTGGTTAGTGGTCACCCTACTAGACAACACAGATCCAAAGAGTGCAGAAATGAAAGTATGCCCTGATCTGACTTTTCAAGAAGAATCCCAAAACATGCACGCTTCTTTGTGAAATACCTTGACTTTTGCATTTTGGATCAAATCTTTTTTTTTAAACAGCCTTCAGTTCAGTTCAGTCACTCAGTTGTGTCCGACTCTTTGCGACCCCATGAATTGCAGCACACCAGCCCTCCCTGTCCATCACCAACTCCCGGAGTTCACTCAGACTCACGTCCACTGAGTCAGTGATGCCATCCAGCCATCTCATCCTCTGTCAGCCCCTTCTCCTCCTGCCCCCAATCCCTCCCAGCATCAGACTCTTTTCCAATGAGTCAACTCTTCACATGAGGTGGCCAAAGTATTGGAGTTTCAGCTTTAGCATTATTCCTTCCAAAGAACACCCAGGACTGATGTCCTTCAGAATGGACTGGTTGGATCTCCTTGCAGTCCAAGGGACTCTCAAGAGTCTTCTCCAACACCACAGTTCAAAAGCATCAATTCTTCGGTGCTCAGCCTTCTTCACAGTTCTACTGAGGTATAATTGATACAAAAACTGCACATACAGCATTGTTTAGTCACTGAGTGGTGTCCAAATCTGCAACCCCATGGACTGCAGCATGCCAGGCTTCCCTGTCCTTCGGTGTCTACAGGAGTTTGCTCAAACTTCTGGCCATTGAATTAGTAAAGCTATCCAACCATCTCCTCCTCTGTCACCACCTTCTCCTCCTACCCTCAGTCCCTTACAGCCTCATGTATATGTTATACAATTTGATGAGTTTGGAAATATGCCCACACACCTGTGTGAAACCACCAGCACAATCAAGAGAATAGATTCATCACCTCCAAATATTTTCTCGTGTCCCTTTTTTTGACTTTTGTGGTAATAACATTTAACAGGAGATCTACCCTCTTAACAAAGTTTTAAATGCATGGTATAGTATTGTCTAGAAGTGGCTCATATTATCTTTCACAGCTGCATATAGGTCAAAGATACCAAGAGGCTATATTCTGCCAGCAAACCAAACACTGCTGTCAGCTTTAGATTTAAGCAATCTTGCTTAGTCTCAGATCACACTCCATATTCACCAACTGTCTCTGTGAGTCACATCTCCTAGATACCAAAGAGACCTCAGGGGGCCAGATGTCCTGCAGGCTGAAGACACAGGCTTCTAATCTCCTTATCACTATTAGCTCCTGACGTCCTTTCCGTCTCTGATCATAGGATGTGAAACCAAATCCAGCCTCTGTACCCTGACACCGAATTAAATCTCAGAGACAGAGTTTTGGGTGAAGAAGGAAAGAACAGCTTCATTGCTTTGACGCCAAAGGGACCACTGCAGGCTTGTTGTTGTTGAGTCGCTCAGTCGTGTCCTATTCTCTGCGACCCCATGGACTGCAGCACACCAGGCTTCCCTGTCCTTCACTGTCCCCCAGAGTTTGCTCAAACTCATGTCCATCGTGTCAGTGATGCCATCCAACCATCTCATCCTCTGTCATCTCTTTCTCCTCCTGCCTTCAATCTTTCACAGCATCAGGGTCTTTTCCAATGAGTCAGTTCTTCACATCAGGTCGCCAAATTATTGGAGCTTCAGCTTTAGCATCAGTCCTTCCAATGAATATTGAGGGTTGATTTCCTTTAGGACTGACTGGCTGGGTCTCCTTGCTGTCCAAGGGACTCTCAAGAGTCTTCTCTGGCACAATTTGAAAGCATCAGTTCTTCAGCGCTCAGCCTTCTTTATGGTCCAACTCTCACAGTCATACATGACTACTGGAAAAATCATAGCTTTGACTACATGGACCTTTGTCGGCAAAGCGATATCTCTGCTTTTTAATACACTGTCTAGGTTTGTCATAGCTTTTCTTCCAAGGAGCAAGCATCTTTCAGTTTCATGGCTGCAGTTACCATCTCAGTGATTTTGGAGCCCAAGAAAATAAAATCTGTGCTGTTTCCACCTTTTCCACTTCTATTTGCCATGAAGTGATGGAGCTGGATGCCATGATCTTAGTTTTTTTATGTTGAGTTTTAAGCCAGATTTTTCACTCTCCCTTTTTCCCCTAATCAAGAGGCTCTTTCAGTTCAGTTCAGTTCAGTTCAGTCACTAAGTTGTGTCCGACTCTCTGCGACCCCATGAATCACAGCACGCCAGGCCTCCCTGTCCATCACCAACTCTCAGAGTTCACTCAAACTCATGTCCATAGAGTCAGTGATGCCATCCAGCCATCTCATCCTCTGTCGTCCCCTTCTCCTCCTGCCCCCAATCCCTCCCAGCATCAGAGTCTTTTCCAATGAGTCAACTCTTCGCATGAGGTGGCCAAAGTATAGAGTTTCAGCTTTATCATCATTCCTTCCAAAGAACACCCAGGACTAATCACCTTTAGAATGGACTGGTTGGATCTCCTTGCAGTCCAAGGGACTCTCAAGAGTCCTCTCTAACACCACAGTTCAAAAGCGTTAATTCTTCAGTGCTCAGCTTTCTTCACAGTCCAACTCTCACATCCATACATGACTACTGGAAAAACCATAGCCTTGACTAGATGGACCTTTGTTGGCAAAGTAATGTCTCTGCTTTTCAATATGTTATCTAGGTTGGTCATAATTTTCCTTCCAAAGAGTAAGCGTCTTTTAATTTCATGGCTGAAATCACCAGTTCCTCTTAACTTTCTACTATTAAAGTGCTATCACCTGCATATCTGAAGTTGCTGATATTTCTCCCAGCAATCTGGATTCCAGTTTGTGACTCATTCAGCTTGGCTTTCGCATAAATGTACTCTGCATACAAGTTAAATAAGCAGGGCCCTCAAAACGGTGTGTCCCATCCCAACCCAGGAGGAGTTGTGAGGAGTTTTATAGTCAAGGGTAGGGTTGCTGATACGGAATGGGTGTGTGCAGGGCCCTCACGCCTTCAATCCAGAGATTGCCTGGAGTGAGGTGATGATGGGGAACTGTGACCTTCTCTGAAATGAAGAGTGTCTCATCAAGTAGTTAACATTTTCCATTTGGTGGGGGCTTAGTTCTGCAGAAGAGCTCAAAGATATTGCTCTGTGTACCCCTTGAGAGAGCACCAGAACTCTGCCCCAAGGCTGCACTAATGTTTCTTGTCTCTGCATCCCCTCCCTTCCCTGATTAACAGCTGTTTGAATCTGCCCCTTGGAACTCAAGGAAGTTCATGGAGGCTGAATGAAGCCTGTTTCCTGTAATCAAGAAAGGTTTTTGTGCCCAGGAGCCCCATTGAGTCCTGCTCCGTTTCAGGACCATATCAAGATTTTTAACGCCATGAGTCAGAGACCAAATCTTACAGTTTTCTGAAGCTCTCATTAGTGCCTGCAACAGCGATTCCATTTTCAAAGACTCTTGATATTTGTTGTTGTTGCTATTGTATCAGAAAAGGCAATTTTGTTTTATCAGAGGCATATTCCATTTAGAGCAAAATTAACATGTAAAACTGCACATTTATAACAGATAAATTAGTAGGTGATTTTATGTCTACCTATAGAATTATTTAAATGGCAACTTTCTCTACCATGTTAAAGATACAGTGCCAGAATCAAAAAGTAATATTGTATGCTATTATTTGGGGATATATCAATTGCACCAAGAAGTGATGCTAAGCTGATATTCTCAAAACAATTATCAATAAAACAGAAACATATCTGACAATCAGGACTTCTTTCAGAACTAAAAAATAAATAACTACTATTTCTCCAAAGAGGATATACCATGTGCCAAAAAGCACATGAAAATGTGCTCAACATTGTTAGTCATCAGGGAAATAAAATCACAATAAGATATCACTTCACATCTACCAGGAAAGTAACATATTAGCAGGGATGTGGGGAAATAGAACTCCCCACATAGCTGGTGGAGATGTAAAACAGTGCAGCCATATGGAATACAGTTTGGCAATTTCTGAAAAAGTTAAACATGGAATTACCATATAAGCCACCAATGCCACTTCCAGTTATAGCCTCAAAAGAATTAAAAGCAGAAATTCAGATACGTATGACAATGTTCAGCATGTTCATAAAAGCCAAATTGTGAGAGAACAATTCAAGCATCTACCAACAAGTGAATGAACCAAGAAAATGTGGTATAGACACACAACGGAATGTTATTAATCCTTGAAAATGAATGAGTGAAATTCTTATACAGGTGACAAATGGATGAACTTTGAAAACATTATGCTAAGTGAAATAAACCAGATATGAAAGAATGAATATTGTGTAATTCTAGTTATATGTGTATCTTAGTCATTTTGAGCTGCTTTAACAAAATGCCATAGACTACATGATTTGAACAACAGAAACATATTTCTCATGGTTCTGGACGTTGAGAAGGCCAAGATGAGAGTGCCTGTGTGGTCAGGTTCTGACGAGAACACGCTTCCTGGTTTGCAGATGGCTGTGTGTTCACATGGTGGAAAGAGACCATCTCTCACTTCTCTGGAGAAGGCGATGGCACCCCACTCCAGTGCTCTTGCCTGGAGAATCCCATGGACGGAGGAGCCTGGTGGGCTGCAGTCCATGGGGTCGCTAAGAGTCGGACACGACTGAGTGACTTCACTTTCACTTCTCACGTTCATGCATTGGAGAAGGAAATGGCAACCCACTCCAGTGTTCTTGCCTGGAGAATCCCAGGGACAGGGGAGCCTGGTGGGCTGCCATCTATGGGGTCGCACAGAATCAGATACAACTGAAGTGACTTAGCAGCAGCTCTCTTCTCTACTAATAAGGGCACTAATTCCTCTATTGAAGCCTCCACCCTTATGACAATCACCTCCCAAAGGCCCCCTTCCAGGTGGCATCACACTGGGGTTTAGGGCTTTGACATATGGGAAGCCAGGGGTTGGGAGAGAGGGGAATGGGAGTTACTTTTTAATGGATACAGAGTTCTACTGGGGACATTAAAGAAACTCCTAGAAATGCATACTGCTATTGGTTGTACATCATTATAAGAATATTTAATGCCTCTGAATTGAACAAGTATAAGGGGGCCACCTGATGCGAAGATCTGACTCATTGGAAAAGACCCTGATGCTGGGAAAGATTGAAGGAAGGAGGAGAAGGGGATGACAGAGGATGAGATGGTTGGATGGCATCACTGACTCAATGGACATGAGTTTGAGTAAGTTCCGGAACCTGGTGATGGACAGGGAGGCTTGGCGTGCTGTAGTCCATGGGGTCACAAAGAGTCAGACATGACTGAGAGGCTGAACTTCTGACTGAACTGAAATGGTTAAAATGGTAAATTTTGTGTTATGTATATTTTACCATAATTTTTAAAAACCTAATTTGCTCTTTGAATTCTCTAGACTACTGCTTCCCATCCACTCCCAATTTTTGCTAATAACTGAGGAGTATTGGACACATACAATTTAACAGAATTTGAGTTCTGAACTAGCCTTCAAAGTTGCCATCTTGTCACAGGCAATAGAGTGTATACGAACGTAAAATTTAAATATCAAGGCAAGTCACTGAAAACTGTATTATTCCTTTCATTGGTAAAAGACATCCAAAATGTCATAAGCCTAAGGCCTAAAAAAGAGCATTATTAAAACGTTTAAAGAAAGTCTGCAAATTTGGTCCCAGGATAACACATAGAAATTTGAAGGTTGTGTTAAAACTTAGTACAAAGCTTTAAAATGTGACTGAGATCATGCAACAATTCAAAAATACCAGAGTATCTTAGATAAACCGTGTCCATCTTGAAGTCCAACAGAAAAAAAGGTAAATCTTAATCAGGCCTCATAATTTTGCTGCAATGAGAGCAGATTAGCTTGGTCTATCAGAGATCCCTTCCAAAAGCTTTTACTGAAGAAATGCTGAAACTTGTGCCCACCCCACTCCAGGCTCTGTTTTCACTTTCTTGTTTGCGCAGTTTCCCTGAGTTCCCAAGGGCAGATTCAAGCAGTTATCAATTAGGACGGGGATGTGATGAAACACACATGAGATGAAACAGAAACACAGGAAAGACAGTCAAGAAACAATAGGGCAGCCATGGGGCAGGGTCCTGGCTCCTCTTCAAGGAATGCACATATTCATATCTGTGAATTGTTTTACAGAAACTCCCACCCAGGTGGAAGACCTGAGATTCCTGTTTCCTGTTCAGGCTGAGCGTGAGATTCCTGTTTCCTCACCACCAACCAATCAGAAGAGAGTCACACACCCTGCAACCCTCACTCCAAATTTTACCTTTAAAAAAACTTGCCCCTAAAGCATCAGGGAGTTCGGGCCTTTTGAGCATGAACCACCTGTTCTTCTTGCTTGGTCCTGCCATAAACCTTTCTCTGCTGCAGACTCTGACGTTTCAGTCTGCCTGGCCTCACTGTGTATCAGGCATATTGAACTTGAGCTGAACGACAGTGCCAGAGCAGTTCATTATATGACAGGTTCAATGGTCAAGGTGGTGCCCGTCTATTGACTCCAAGAGCAACAGTGTTCAGTAAGGTTCTACAAAGCTTTACCCGAGTTACGCTCAGTCTGAAAACCCACAGCACTAAGATCAAGGTCACAATTTCTTTGGATTTAATTCAGCATCTTAAATTTTGATGAGAATGACCACTGTTGGATTGGCCTGTTTAAAGTAAAAGTAATTCTAGCTGATCGATGCTCACCCTCCAAGCTCCCTCATAGTTCCACCATATTTTGATTTTATAGTGATTGTTGAATACACATTCCTGTGACCCACACACAGTGAGGCTAAATAAACCAAACCGTCAGAGTTTGGAGCAGAGAAAAGTTCATTGCAAGGGCTAAGGAAAGAGTACAGGCAGCTGGCTCAGGCTCAAAAGACCCAAACTCCCCGATGGGGTTCAGGAAAAGGGTTTTAAAAGGTCAGGGGAGGGAGGAGAGTCACAGTGTGTGTGACCAGCTTGTGCACAATTCTCTGATTGGCTGATGATAAGGTAACAGGGCAGTGTCACAGGGGTCACCATCATGAACTTCAGGCTCAGTAGGCCTGGGGGCTATGTCATGATAATCAAGTGGTTAACTTCTTCCATTTAGTGGGGGTTTAGTATCTGCAACACAACTCAGGAATGTGCATCCGACACTGTAATCCATGTCCTTCAGGGAGGAACTAACGATTCTGTTAACTGCTATATGGCTGATCTATAGTTTAAATTGTTACCAGTTCCCTTGGTCCAAGTGCTATTTTTTGTTACTACATGTTCACATCCTTTCAATTATTAATTGTTGAGCTATGTTTCTGTGACTCAGTGGAGGCCTGGGAGACGAGCAGCTTTTCTACAAACAAGAGGCAGGCAGAGGATATGGGGCGGGGGGTTTGGGGGAGGCTCTGTCCCCAAAAGGCCTCAAAGGGTCCTGCTCAGTTAGATTATTGCAAAAATTGCTGAAATATCCAGCTCTTCCCATCTAAAGACTATTAATTTGGGGACGACATGTACCCACAGTCTTGAGCTTATGATGACTACTTAACTCAATGCTTAATAAGATATTAGCAACTGTCAATTAAGCTTTAATGATAGTATTAAAATGCAAGCTAGAATAATTCATATACTTTTCTGTGACTTGGAAACAGAACTTTTGTTCCACAGAGCAAAATCTATTGAAACAGCTTTTATGCATAAATCCAAACAGAATAATTTGCATGAAACTGATAATAATTAACTCACATTTGCATAGGGCTTTAAGACTTACAAAGTGTTTTAACATTCATTTCCTCATTTAATCCTCATTACTAAGTTGTTTTGTGGGCTATAAACTGAATATTTAAATTTTCTGTTACACAATCTGAAACAAAAACAGTGCAAATAGTAGTGGCTCTAAGAGTGAGCTGAGGACTAACTTAAATTTACAGAAGAAACCTCACAATTTTTTTTCTTGATGAAACCAGCAACAATTTCCTTGAAACTAGAATTATAACATTTAATGATTCTTGAGCTTAAATTACAGGTTCAAACTGTTCCACAACATTACATTATGCAGGCAAGTGAAGTTCAAATGCAAAGATAAAAATGAATAAGTAGATATAAGACTAGTCAAGCCTTTCATCACCACAAAAAGACAAACAAGAAAGGTTGAAGATCTGCTGCTCAAAATAAGTGTGAAATAACCCCAAACTATTTTAGAAGGATTTTAGTTTCTAAAATTAGTTTGCTCTCCTTATATTTTGAGGACTTTTTGGTTCCAAACATATGACAACAATAAATAAAATATTTTAAAAGAGTATTTAAAATTATGACATTTGAAACTGAGATAACCAACTCCAAGGAGCAAATGGAAACATTCAATACTGCACAGCACATCTGAGGGCCTATGGGTCTCTGCGTACAGGCAGAGAATTGTGGGAATCTGGCCCCTGATGAAGAACAGGTTGGCATGGGGTCATGCACTCTTAACAGCAGTAGGAATAGATGCTGTCAACTGTATGAGCCTCATGCCTAGAGAAGCAGGTGAACACTCACGTCACCTGGCAACAAGATGCTGAGCCAAGCCACCCCCATCATCACTGAGGGACAAGACCCAAGAACCTCCAGAAGGAGACATGATTCTGGATCAGAGCCCCAGGGTGGTCAAGTGGGAGGCAGGTGGATGGAACTTCAAAATGACTAAGCAGGGAGAAATAAGTACAGAGAGAGAGACAACGACCTTCAACACATGATGAGCCTGCAAAATAAACAAATAAAACTATAGCTAAGAGAGACCATCCATAAATCAGAATATAAATTAATGCCAATCAAATTGCTTGGTATGCTCAAAGGGATAAGTAAACAATGATACCCATAAAAATAAATCAGAAATTCAAAGCAGTTAACAATAAAATAAGAACAGATGATGGTAAAAATTAGTAAAATTAAATCTATGAGTGTTGAAACTAAAGCACAATAAATAGACAAGATAAAGCCCTGGTTGGATTTAAAGAGAAAAAGGAATTAGTAACTGGGAAGAAAACAGTCTCTAAAGAATGCACTCAGAATGCAGCATTGAGAGACAAAGAGATTCTAAAAATATCTACATCTATATGGACACACAGAGAGAAACATACACTCATTGGCATCACCGACTCAATGGACGTGAGTTTGAGCAAGCTCAGGGAGTTGATGATGGACAGGGAAGCCTGGCATAATGCAGTCCAGGGGTCGCAAAGAGTCTGCACTGAAATGAACAGAGAGAGGCTCAAGGAACACCTAAGAGCAGTACCATAAGAATAGAATGAAGGAGATGGATGGTGGAGAAGAAATCTTTTCAAAGATAATTGCTCAGATTTTCCGGAATTGACAAGAACAAGCCAATGAATTTTAAAGTTAGATAAAATGAAAGTTTTACTAGAACAGCATAAAAACATTGAATTTGACTCAAGAAAAAAGGTAATTCCTGAATAAACAGCCATTAAAGAAAGTGAATTAATCTTTCAAAATCTTTACGAAAAGAGGACCCCAATTCCCCACAATATACACGTACATTTACCCCATCTTCAAGGAATAATTTCTGTTACATAAAATGATGTTAATGCAAAGACTATTATTAAGCTCTAGCAATTAAAATGGTGTGGGGCTTATGCAGGAAAGGAAAAATGTATGAAATAGTCACATCAATATATTAATATTGAAACAGAGATGTCCCTATAAATCAATAGAGAAAGGGCAGGTTAATTAATAAACATCCTGGGATCATAACCATGGAAACACATAGTTAAACATACAGGAAAAAATGAGACCCCCTACCTTATGTCATACACAAAATACATTTCAGATACATTAAACATCAAAAAGGGGGAATTATTTTAGCATTAAAACTTTCAGAAGCAAAAGCAGGATATTTTTATAATGTTTATGGATAGAGTACAAACCCCTGGGGATAAAATTATTTTAAAAATTCCAAGTTAAACCTTGAAGTGTCTATGTCTCAAAAAGCATCCTTTTAAAAAGTTAAATTTGAGTCATAAACTGGGAGAAGAGAGCATGGAACCACTAAAAGGTGAACATCTAGAAATCAGAGGAAGTCCCCAATTCAAAAAGAGGCAAACCACCCAGCGGCGAAGAATACAGACAGACAATTTACAAAGAACCATATGTTTGAAAAGATGCTTCAGTTCAGTTCAGTCGCTCAGTCGTGTCCGACTCTTTTTGACCCCAAGGACTGCAGCACACCAGGCTTCTCTGTCCATCACCAACTCCCGGAGCTTACTCAAACTCATGTCTATCGAATCGGTGATGCCATCCAACCATCTCATCCTCTGTAGTCCGCTTCTCCTCCTGCCTTCAATCTTTCCCAGCATCAGGGTCTTTTCCAATGAGTCAGTTCTTCTCATCAGGTGGCCAAAGTATTGGAGTTTCAGCTTCAGCGTCAGTCCTTCCAATGAATATTCAGGACTGATTTCCTTTAGGATGGACTGGTTGGATCTCCTTGCAGTCCAAGAGACTCTCAAGAGTCTTCTCCAACACCACAGTTCAAAAGCATCAATTCTTTGGCACCCAGCTTTCTTTATAGTCCAACTCTCACATTTATATATAACTACTGGAAAAACAATAGCTTTGACTAGACGGACCTTTGTTGGCAAAGTAATGTCTCTGCTTTTTAATATGCTGTGTAGGTTGATATCTTTATCAGGCATCCCTAGATATAGGCCCTGAAAATCACACATATGCATGAAAACAGATATAAAGATGGAGGTGTGTGTGTATGTGTGTCCATACACACATGTGTACATGTACCCAGTTCATATCTGGTCCCTGAAGATCGTCTGCTCCATACCTACCTACCTACTTCCCTGCCTACATACATACACAGCCTTTCATTGCATTATGACTTGTAATGAAAAAAAAAGTTTAAGACAGAAACCATCTAAGTATCCACAATTGAAAAAGAGAAAAGCACTGTTTAATAATACTACAGAGTGCTATAGAACAGTCTAAATGGATAAATAAGAACTAAGAGCATTGTAATATATAAATCTGGGAAATAGAGCTGAGAGAAAGAAGTCTAGTTGCCAAATCACATAGACAGTTCAATTTCATATATTTAAAACCAGACAAAATGGGGACTTCCCTGGTGGTCCAGTGGCTAAGACCCTGCACTCGAAACAGAGAGGGCCTGAGTGTGACCCCTGGTCAGGGAGCTAGATCTCACATACAGCAGCTCAGAGTTCACATGCCTCAACCAGAGACCCCGTGTGCCGTAAATAAGACTTGGTGAAGCCATTAAATAAATAGGTTTTTTTTTTTTAATTGAAAAAAGATTTTTTTTTTCTTTTTTTTTCTCAGGCAGGTTGATTCCTCCAGTTCCATTCTTCTTTCTCAAGATTGCTTTGACTATTCGAGGTTTTTTGTATTTCCATAAAAACTGTGAAATTATTTGTTCTAGTTCTGTGAAAAAGAGCATTGGTGACTTGATAGGGATTGTGCTAATCCTCTAGATTGCTTTGGGTAGTATACTCATTTTCACTATATTGAATCTTCTGATCAATGACCATAGTATATTTCTTCATCTATTTGTGTCATGTTTGATTTCTTTCATCAGTGTTTTATAGTTTTCTATATATAGATCTTATATATATAGATCTTAAAAAAGATTTTTAAAAAAACAGACAAATTCTAGTATTTGTGAGGAAACATGTATTTGTTTTGGAATTTTTGCTTGCTGGTTTGTCTTTGGCCACACCACAAGGCTGGCAGGATCTTAGTTCCCGGACCAGCAACCAAACGTATGCCCCCTGCAGGGGAGGCACAGAGCTCTAACCACTAGACCACCAGGGAACTCCCAGGAGGCATATACTTGTGGTGAGAGTTGCACAAAAGCTCATGATGAACATCAACACAGAAGGTATCTCTGGGGAGGAAGCGAGAGTGATGGATTCAGGAGGGGTGCAACTCAGATTGAAACACTGAACTAAAGTAAATGTGGAAGAGATTTACTAGAACCGAGATGTTGATACAAGCCTGTGTGTTAGGTAATTGTAAATGTGTTTGAATATTTTCTAATAAAAATATGCTTTCAATAATTTGCATCAGAATATTCCAAACGAAAGCTAATTGACAAAAAGTTGGTTGGCTAAACAAAAGCAAAACTCTAAATTCACAAATAATATAAAAAGTAAAAAAGGCTAACACTTTCAGGCCAAGTGTCATTTATTAAACAAAAATAAATAACAATTTGTAATAAATCAGTAGAGTGTGTTTTCAGTAAAAAAAAAAAAAAAAAGTCTATGAATGACCCTCTGAGCATCAACTAGAAAATGCTGAGATGCAGCGCAAAACGAGATACTATTTTCTTAGAAATGGAATCCATAAACTCATGCAGCTGGTTTTAAAAGCCGACACATGTCGTGATATAATTTCAAGGTTTCATTTTATATCGCTTCTATAGAAATCAGTCTTTGAGAGCTCATTTGGAGGTTCTAGCAGGGCAGCGCAGCTATTCCTACACCTATGACCAAATAACAGTCCTCCTCTGTCCGGGAAGGTGATCCTCTCCCACTGAAAGCCCACTTTTGGGGGGGGTTGCACGTGGAGCAGTGAGGCAGGAAGGGGACACCCACCTGCTGGCCAGACCAGCCAAACCAGCCCTGGCCATCAGTGGGGTGACAGCTGTCGCAGCCAGGTTGCTCTCACATCCAGAGATCACTCTCTGTCCTCGAACATGTGTTCCAAAATCTGTGGAACCACAGAAACAGCACCAAAGTGGCAGCTCCAAGCCCGAGCCCCAGATTGGCTGGGTCTTTGCCTTACCAGGTCCCATCCAGGTACAGGGCTCCTCGAGCCCAGTCCAGCCCTGACTCAGCTCTAACAAAGGATTCAAGTCTAAGAACCATCACTCCGTGGGCTCCGAGCTTTATCTTACTGAGCTAAATGATCTGACCTTCCAACCCAGCACCTCGCGAAATTACATCATTTAATCCTTCCAATAATTCTATGACTTGAGCAGTTTTGTTTTGTTTTGTTTTTTTCAAGAACAGAAAGAGAAACAAAATTCAGAACAGTGGAGGAATACAAGGTTACACAGCTGGAAGATGGCTCAATTAAGATTTGAACCTAGGAGAGTTCAGTTCAGTTCAGTTCAGTCGCTCAGTCGTGTCTGACTCTTTACGACTCCATGAATCGCAGCACACCAGGCCTCCCCGTCCATCACCAGCTCCCGGAGTTCACTCAGACTCACGTCCATCGAGTCAGCGATGCCATCTAGCCATCTCATCCTCTGCCGTCCCCTTCTCCTCCTGTCCCCAGTCCCTGCCAGCATCACCTGCCTGCAAAATCCCATGACTTAAACACCTTAACATGGTCCTGGAAACTTATCCTTTTTTTTTTTTTTTTTTTTTTTGAGTTTTAAGACTGTTTTGCTTAATGAAGAAAAATGGCAGTTTATTACTTCTCAGAATTACAACTATCAATCTGAACATTGTTACCCATGACAACCAAGTAGCACAGAAGGAGTTTAGCATTTAAAACACACAAAACCGCATGGAGCCCAGAGACCTCTCAGAGGGGCTTTTTATCAACCTTACAAGGGAACTTTCAACAGGATTTTGAACCCTATCCTTCTGATTAGAACACCTGAATGAACCAATCCTTTCTAGAATCCTCCACCCCTAGATGAAGACGGATCCAACACCTCCAACCTCTGGCTGGGGTCCTGTTTCAAATTGGATAAAATCTTCCAGAAACAAGGCAGTTCCTCCCAGTTAACCCAGTTTTCTTACTGCCTGAAGTTTTCCAGAACTAAGGCTCTTGAGGACCAAGACGGGCAAACTAAGACACGCACTGGCCACTTGCCTTTGACGGCCGAGATGCTCTCAAGAACGACGTTATCTCCACACTAGTTCACCTAGTCCTGGGCTGTCTCCTCCTCCCATTTAATACCCTCTCCTACCAACTCAGCATCCTTCAAGCACAAACCACACATATTAAAACAACAAGCCAATTCTGTATGATTCTTGGGTCTAACTGGAACTCCTGAAAGCCCTACCATAACGTACTTGCTGAGAACAACCTTCCCAATTCGAGTTAGACAACAGGCTTACCGAGGCACAACATGTCCGTAGCCACTATGGCCTACGATGAACACACACATCCCCAGCGCGTCAGCCATTCCCCAAAGGCCCAGACCCACCTCTCTAGTCCCACAGCCCGTTATTTCCCTAAATAGACCTTTTATCGTGTCAAAACTCATCTAGCTGCCATTTCTCTGAAAGAACCTTTGTGGATCTCTGTTCAAGGTGTTCTTCCCACTTAGAACACCTTGCTTCCTCCCCGTCACTCCTGGCAAATTATAGCCTATTTCTCAAGGCACATCACGAATGGTGCCTAACAAATATTATACTTCTCAATAACGAACATTCCACGGTGCTTGTATCCTGGCTATTTGGGTGAGCATGTTATCTCTTCTACCAGATGAAAATCACTGAGGGCAGGGATGATTTATCTTAAGGCTGTCTCTCACCCACATCTTCATAGATACCTACAGTGGCCTAAGAACACAATAGAAAGTCAATTTTAAAAATCTTTCAAATTCAATTGAGAAGTCGAAGGAAGGTCAAGAAAACTGTTACCTAATAAATTAGAATATCTTCTGTTTTCCCAAATCGGAAAAGACAAATCATATATTCTATACATTAATTTCTAACTATATAAAATAGGGGCTCCCCTGGTGGCTCAGACATTAAAGAATCTGCCTGCAATGTGGGAGACGCCAGTTTGATCCCTGGATTGGGAAGATCCTCTGGAGAAGGGATAGGCTACTCACTCCAGTATTCTGGCCTGGAGAATTGGCTTCCCTGTTGGCTCAGCTGGTAAAGAATCTGCCTGCAAGGCGGGAGACCTGGGTTCCATCCCTGGGTTGGGAAGAGTCCCTGGAGAAGGGTACGGCTACCCACTCCAGTATTCTGGCCTGGAAAATTCCATGGACTGTGTAGTCCATGGGGTCTCAAAGAGTCGGACACAAGTGAGTGACCTTCACTTCACTTCATAAAAAATAGAGACTTTATATTATACAAGCATAAATCAATTTAAGAAGAAACCACCAAAGGGGAAATTCCCCAGGGTGGGAGGTATCTAGTTTCCAGTTACTAACGGATTTTAACTGTCATCTCATCCCAAAGTTGGTGACCCTGAGAAATCAGTACATACACGTTATAGCTTCTGACCATTAATATAATTTCCCTAGTTGTTTTCAGCCCAATACTTATTCAAATGCTTGGGGTTCTCCACCTCCCTTCCTAAAAGTATTTCCTTCAATATGCTAAATGTGTAAAAGAAACTTTTGCTGAATCCTTGCCAGAACACACCCAACGATGGAGGCTAGCGCAAATATACCTCCTGAGTCATGCAAGTACAGGAATATCCACCATCTAGAGAGAATAACTCTTGCCTGGAGATCCCATGGATGGAGGAGCCTGGTGGGCTGCAGTCCTTGGGGTCGCTAAGAGTCGGGCACAATTGAGCGACTTCATTTTCATTTTTTACTTTCGTGCATTGGAGAAGGAAATGGCAATCCACTCCAGTGTTCTTGCCTGGAGAATCCCAGGGACAGAGGAGCCTAGTGGGCTGCCGTCTATGGGGTCGCACAGAGTCAGACACGACTGAAGCGACTTAGCAGCGGCAGCAGCTCCACCATCTAGAGAGAAAAACAGCCTAGTAATATAGGAGGCCTCAAAGACTGAAGGCACTGGGAAGTCTTAAGGCACTGCAACTGAACATTCTGCAGCGAGGAATCTTTGTTTTCTCCTGAAGGGAAAAATTCTAGCTTCACCCTGATGGAGGTAGACACCAATGGGACCAGGCTGATAAAATTAAAAACCTGAAGAAGCCGGGGTAAGAAGTCAGGCTGAGATAGGAAAGCTGAACATTAAGGTTTAGACTGCATCAGAGGCAGGGCTCGGTAAGCCAGGAGGTATTGGCAGAAGCTACAGAACCTCAGCTAGCAGTTACCAGGAGTAATCCACAGGTCTGGGAGCCAAACTTGGGGGACAGAGGTGATGGGTCTTGGGGCTCAGGACCAAGTCAAGCAATGGAAACACAAAAAAGTCAAAGCAGAGGAAAGGAGAACAATAGGATTTCAGTGACCAAGATAGATATAAACACAGAATTCTGAATGTCACAGTGACCAAGACATGGGTGCCAAGGGTAAGAACGCAAGAGTCTGGTTTGTGAAATAATTGAGTTCTGAAACTGACACTCTCTGACTTCCTTTATGCATTTTACTAATTGTGAAGCATTCTGAGTTTACAGGTAGATGAAGGAAGTAATTAAACTAGCTGGAGTCCAGGGCCCTTCTGGATACAGGTGAATTCTCCTGGCAGCTGGAACAGTAGATGAGCTGGGTTTGGCAGACTGTGTTTTCCAGATGTGCTCATCACAACATCTCCAAACAAACTTGATCTTCTGTAGTTCGATCTTACCACATCCCTACCAAGAATCCAAGTCTCAATACCCTATGGGAGCAGCTTGCTTGACCTACAAAACAAATGTGGCAGGAGAGAGATGCTGAGGCTTTTGAGAGAGGATCATGGGAAACCTTGCAGCTTCCGCCAGGACCTCTTAGAAAGCCTCTCTTGGCCTGCTCCCTCTAAGGATTTTCTGCTGCTGCTGCTGCTAAGTCGCTTTAGTCGTGTCCGACTCTGTGCGACCCCATAGACGGAAGCCCACCAGGCTCCCCTGTCCCTGGGATTCTCCAGGCAAGAACACTGGAGTGGGTTGCCATTTCCTTCTCCAGAGCATGAAAGTGAAAAGTGAAAGTGAAATTGCTCAGTCATGTCCGACTCTTAGTGACCCCATGGACTGCAGCCTACAAGGCTCCTCCGTCCATGGGATTTTCCAGGCAAGAGTACTGGAATGGGGTGCCATTGCCTTCTCCATTGAGGATCTGCTAGGAGACCTCTAAGCCATGTGGAAAGGCCATAGGGGCAGGGGCGAGGCGGGCAGCCCTGGCGGAACTCTCAGCCATCAGCATCAGCTGCCATCCAGGGGATGTCCCACCCCAGAGGAAGCTTCAGATCAACATGGCCTCAGCCTCCATCTGATTTCAGTTGCTTGAGACACCTCAGGCTTAGCCCAGACAAGCAACTGAGAGAGAGAATAAATTGCTTTAAGACATGTGTTGCTTCTGCTGCTGCTAAGTCACTTCAGCCATGTCTGACTCTGTGTGACCCCATAGACGGCAGCCCACCAGGTTCCCCGTCCTGGGATTCTCCAGGCAAGAACACTGGAGTGGGTTGCCATTTCCTTCTCCAATGCATGAAAGTGAAAAGTGAAAGGGAATTCACTCAGTCATGTCTGACTCTTCGCGACCCCATGGGCTGCAGCCTACCAGGCTCCTCCATCCATGGGATTTTCCAGGTACTGGAATGGGGTGCCATCGCCTTCTCCGAAGCCGTGTGTTACAATGTAGCAATAAGAATCAGTAGCTGGCGATTAGCTGGCCTTTCAAGGATGATTTTGAACATGACTCCCTCTCTAACTGGTGATGTTGAGGCCATGTCATTTACAATGATCACCTCCAGCACACTCAGAAGTTCACTCAGTGACCCCATCCCACCTCTCTTGATGTTCTAATGAAAAGTTTGGTGGAGGGAGAATTTGAAAGTTAAAATGAGACTTGGGGTTATCTGGGAAGTTTGATTTGCAGCGTCTCTGTTATGCCTGTTGCTGCACATACCTGAGATTTAACTAGAGCCAGAAATTGCTGAAAATGTGACGCAGTCTGTATTAAAAGGCTAGGATGGAGAGTGAGCACAGGAGGTAACTGAGTGATTGCCAAGCAACATAAGAGAATCCACGTTAGTGACACTTAGATATGCAGGGGGGGGGTTCCAGATGTTTCTCAAACAGTTAATGCCAGTGACCATGCTGCTGGTTACTTTGTTGCATTTCCTCCCGAAATAGGACAGGTGACACAGGATGTCATTTACCTCCAAACCTTCAATTACTCAGGCAACCTGAGAGCAGGGCCCTCCTGTGGTGTTCCTGAGCACAGAAGCCTCTCTGTGTCCCCTGATTTCTCGTTTCTAGAGAACAGACTGCAGCCTCCAAGACCTTCCCTGAGATCCCAAGGGCAGGTCCAAATGGTTTCTAATCAGGGAAGGGAGGGGCAGCCAAGAAACAACAGCACAGCCTTGGGGCAGCCTTGAGATTCAAAGATGCCTGCTCCCGGGAAGGAGAGCTAGACCAGCCTAGACAGCATATTAAAAGCAGAGACATTACCAACAAAGGTCCGTCCAGTCAAAGCTGGGGTTCTTCCAGTAGTCATGTATGGATGTGAGAGCTGGACCATAGAGAAAGCTGGGCGCCAAAGAATTGCTGTTTTTGAACTGTGGTGTTGGAGAAGACTCTTGAGTTCCTTGGACTTCAAGGAGATCCAGCCAGTGCATCCTAAAGGAAATCAGTCCTGACTGTTCATTGGAAGAACGTTGCTGAAGCTGAAGCTCCAATACTTTGGCCACCTGATGCAAAGAACTGACTTATTGGAAAAGACCCTGATGCTGGGAAAGATTGAAGGTGGGAGAAGAAGGGGACGACAGAGGATGAGATGGCTGGATGGTATCACTGACTTGATGGACATGAGTTTGAGCAAGCTCCGGAAGTTCGTGATGGACAGGGAGGCCTGGCGTGCTGCAGTCCATGGGGTCGCAGAGTTGGACACGACTGAGCAACTGAACTGAAATTGAACACCACAACTAATTTCTTTGAAATCTAAACATTTAAAGTGAAGTCGCTCAGTCATGTCCAACTCTTTGCAACCCCATGGACTGCAGCCCACCAGGCTCCTCCCTCCATGGGATTCTCCAGGCAAGCATACTGGAGTGGGTTGCCATTTCCTTCTCCAAAACATTCAAAGACCTCCCGTAAAGATTTGGGCTGGGTGCAAGGAGCACAAAAGGAAACTTTTATAAATTGCCTTCTGTGTATATGTTGCTTTAGATACGTTATCTAATTTAATCCCTACAGCAACTCTGTGAAGTTATCCTCACTTACAGAAAAAGAAATGGAGGCTCAGAGAGATCAACTTGGTTTGCTTCCTCCCCTTGCTTTGGTGCTTAACATTAAGAAATAGGAGTATAAACTCTAGAGTCAAACAGGTTTGAATTAATGCTCTATTTTCTTCAGAATGTTTCCATTAGAACTGGTTTTTTAATGTACAGCTCATCTCCACTTTTATATATGGCAGTTTCTCTATGACTTAGCTTTCAGAAAAGTTATGTTTTTCTTTAATGACCTAGTGTCTACTTTCTTTAACTCCTGACTTAACCTATCTGGTAAATATCCAGTGTTGGAGGTCCATTTAATTCAAATAGTAGCAGCATCGTGCATTGAAATAAAACGGGGAAAGAACACAAGTCATTTTCAAAGGTACAGAGGTGTAATTCTATGGTTGCAACGTTACTGTGCCATTTGGTCGCTGCATCTGCTTATTTAACTTCTATGCAGAGTACATCATGAGAAACACTGGGCTGGAAGAAGCACAAGCTGGAATCAGGATTGCCAGGAGAAATATCAATAACCTCAGATATGCAGATGACACCACCCTTATGGCAGAAAGTGAAGAAGAACTAAAGAGCCTCTTGATAAAAGAGAAAGAGGAGAATGAAAAAGTTGGCTTAAATCTCAATATTGAGAAAACTAAGATCATGGCATCCAGTCCCATCACTTCATGGGAAATAGATGCGGAAACAGTGGAAACAGTGGCTGTCCTTATATTTTGGGGCTCCAAAATCACTCCAGATGGTAACTGCAGCCATGAAATTAAAAGACGCTTACTCCTTGGAAGGAAAGTTATGACCAACCTAGACAGCATATTAAAAAGCAGAGACATTACTTTGCTGACAAAAGGTCCCTCTAGTCGAAGCTATGGTTTTTCCAGTGGTCATGTACAGATGTGGGAGTTGGACTGTGAAGAAGGCTGAGCGCCAAAGAATTGATGCTTTTGAAGTGTGGTGTTGGAGAAGATTCTTGAGAGTTCCTTGGACTGCAAGGTGATCCAACCACTCCATCCTAAAGGAAAACAGTCCTGGGTGTTCCTTGGAAGGACTGATGCTGAAGCTGAAACTCCAGTACTTTGGCCACCTCCTGCCAAGAGCTGATTCATTTGAAAAGACCCTGATGCTAGGAGGGATTGGGGGCAGGAGGAGAAGGGGAGGACAGAGGATGAGATGGTTGGATGGCATCACTGACTCAATGGACATGAGTTTGGGTAAATTCTGGAAGTTGGTGATGGACAGGGAGGCCTGGCGTGCTGCAGTCCACAGGGTCGTAAAGAGTCAGACACGACTGAGCAACTGAACTGAACTGAACCAATCAGAATAATGTGTGTGAGCTGATCGAGCCCTGCACGCACAGACACACGCAGTGGATGGTGTTCCCGCTGGGGCTCTGGTGCGCTGACTGTGGGACGTCCCAGCCGCTAGGCCAGCAGGCGGCTTCCCCACAGGCTGGTGCGAGTGCGTCACCAGTGCTACTGCCAATCCGCTCCTTTCCTGTCACTTGGATCCTTGGTTCTTACAGCCTCAATGGATAAAAAACTGACATCTGCTACCATCTGGTGGACTGCATCTCAAATTCTCTAAAAGAACCAGTGAAGCAAAGCAAAACAAGAGGCCTCATGTTCAGAATGGGAGAAAATAGTAGCAAATGAAGCAACTGACAAACAACTAATATCAAAAATATACAAGCAACTCCTACAGCTCAATTCCAGAAAAATAAACGACCCAATCAAAAAATGGGCCAAAGAACTAAATAGACATTTCTCCAAAGAAGACATACGGATGGCTAACAAACACATGAAAAGATGCTCAACATCACTCATTATCAGAGAAATGCAAATCAAAACCACAATGAGGTACCATTTCACGCCAGTCAGAATGGCTACGATCCAAAAGTCTACAAGCAATAAATGCTGGAGAGGGTGTGGAGAAAAGGGAACCCTCTTACACTGTTGGTGGCAATGCAAACTAGTACAGCCACTATGGAGAACAGTGTGGAGATTCCTTAAAAAACTGGAAATAGAACTGCCTTATGATCCAGCAATCCCACTGCTGGGCATACACACTGAGGGAACCAGAATTGAAAGAGACACGTGTACCCCAATTTTCATCACAGCACTGTTTATAATAGCCAGGACATGGAAGCAACCTAGATGTCCCTCAGCAGATGAATGGAGAAGAAATCTGTGGTACATATACACAATGGAGTATTACTCAGCCATTAAAAAGAATACATTTGAATCAGTTCTAATGAGGTGGATGAAACTGGAGCCTATTATACAGAGTGAAGTAAGCCAGAAAGAAAAACACCAATACAGTATACTAACGCATATGTATGGAAGTTAGAAAGATGGTAACAATAACCCTGTATACGAGACAGCAAAAGAGACACTGATGTATAGAACAGTCTTATGGACTCTGTTGGAGAGGGTGGGAAGATTTGGGAGAACAGCATTGAAACATGTATAATATCATGTATGAAACGAGTTGCCAGTCCAGGTTCGATACACAATACTGGATGCTTGGAGCTGGTGCACTGGGATGACCCAGAGGGATGGTATGGGGAGGGAGGAGGGTTCAGGATGGGGAACACAGGTATACCTGTGGCGGATTCATTTTGATATTTGGCAAGACTAATACAATTTTGTAAAGTTTAAAAATAAAAAAATTTTTTTAAATAAAATTAATTAATTAATTAATTAAATAAAAAAAAAAAACAAGAGGCCTCATAACCTGGAATTCTCTGACAATGTTTTCTCCTTGTTCTCAAAACTGCGAGTCTACAGGCCAGTGTATCCTGTGTTATATTTGGAAAACATGGCACCCTCTGTACAGAGAGGAAAAGTAGCCCCAGAATAGCAGTGCTAACTATTCCGGGTCGGGGGCAGGGGTGGCCTTTTGCCAACAAGCCTTTAATGTGGATCCGTAGCTTCCTGCCAATTTTGCTTCCGTTTTTTTTACATGCAACACAGGATGGAAATATAAATGGTCTGTGATGCAACTTGCAACTGCTACCCATTAAAAAACTGTGGTGGTGACTTTTCCACTAACTAAGGGACCTTAACTCTAGGCCAGTGGTTCTAATTCTCTCTCAGTAATGTGCTTTTTCCCTGGTTCCAAACTGACAGCTGGAATTAAGCAAAGACTTGAGTTTCATTCTGCGGAATGACAATCATGGGAATGCTAAGAGGTAAGTAAAAAATGAGTCTACAATGTCTCGTAGACTAAAATCATAAAAGCATCTGCAGGCATCATGAAGATGCAACAACAGAATGCAGAGGGTTGTAAATCAGACTGAACGCAGACTAGGCTGAAGAGTAAGTAATGATAGAGCACAGATTAGCTTCAGCAGTAATCCTGCAGGAACACATCTTACTGGGGCAACATCGGTCTTAGCATAAGCAGGCAGGAAGGGAAGAAGCAAACGGAAGGATTCAGAGTCCCGAACAAACAGGCATAATCTCTAAAATAAGGTAAAGTAACACAACATTAGATCTAACTTTTTTCAGTCTAAATGAAAGTGGGAAGAAATTAAAATTGTCTGTCACTAATCAGCCAGAATTGTTTATCAACCCAGCTGCTGCTGCTACTGCGGCTGCTAAGTCGCTCCAGTCATGTCCGACTCTGTGCGACCCCATAGATGGCAGCCCACCAGAGACAAGTTAAAAAAAAAAAAGCGAAGACAGCACATTATTTGATACTGATAATCAAATAAATATGAAAGAAAAGGTAAGATGTTTGAGAAATTGAGAAAAGCCATTTAAAACATAAGACCCCCCCACTGAAGTAAACTTACCAGGGATGTCTTGCTAACTGGTTGATTGACATGAACCACTTTCCCATTACAGGCTGAAACTGAGCAGGACCCTGTGAGGCCTGCCCCAGCACAAAAGCCTTTCCAGGTCCCCCATTTCCTGCTGGTAAGAAAAATGTTTCGGCCTCCTAGACCTTACCTGCATTCCAAAGAGCAGATTCAAACAGTTGCTAATTAAAGGAGCGAGGGCATGCAGAAAGAGAGGGAAAGCAGACAGGCAGAAACAGCGCAGTGATAAGGCAGCGTCCTAGCTCCTCCTCCAGGGACACACACACACAGTCTGACACAGATCTCTGAGTCCTTCTGCTGGAGCGAAGGCCCCCATCCAGGTGGAGGAGGGTGACTTCAGGCTGAGCACAAGCACGTGACCCCCGAAGCCTGGAACCAGAAGGCTAACAACTGAGATTCCCAGATCACCCTGTTACCTCCTCACCAACCCATCAGAGGAACAGGGCTTCACAGACCCTGAAGCCCTCCCCTCACGTTTTCCTTTAAAAACTGTTCCAAAAAACCACTGGGGACTTTGGGGGTTTTAAACTGTAGTCACCCGGACTCTTTGTCCGGTGCCCTGCAGTAAGTGTTGCACTTTCCTTCACTTCGACCCAGCATCAGTAGATTAGCTTTTCTGCTCAAGTGTGCATACCCACATTTGGTTTGGAAACAAAACTGTAAAAGCTCAAGACATGGGTGAGAAATAGCTCAACCAGACACTCCAGCAGCCCAGAGTCATATTGAAACAAGAGAGAAGAGGGCTGGGCACAACCTTGAAAAGAATGACATCAGGGTGAGGAAAAAGAGCAAACACCACTGAGAACCAACTAGGTCCAAGATGGCGGAAGACGTGACTTCCCATGGACTGTGAGCCTCATACATGTTCAGTGTAGCACGGTGGCTAAATGGTACACCCGCAGGCGCCATGGCAGTCCTGAGGCTGACCATAAAAGGACACAGAGTGGGCAGTGGCCCTGTTCCTGGAAATCTCTGCCCTTCCTCCAAAACAATTGGCATACTCCTCCCACACTTTAGCCTATGAAATTACCCAGTCCACGAAAACTAACCACGCCATATGTGGGGGTCTCTTGCCTCTGAGATGGCCCACACACCATTTGTGGAGAGTGTTTCTCCCAAAGCTACTCTCATCTTTTGAGAAACACCACATTCTGTCTGTGGAATGCGTGTCTCTCTAAATAAATCCACTTCTTACCTATCGCTTCGTCTCTCACTAAATTCTGTCTGTGGTGAGATATAAAGAACCTGAGCTTCACTAAGTCCTGAGACCAGGTGTATGATCTCAAAGGACAATGGGTCTCAGTCTCAATCTGATCTGTGCAGCTTCAGTGTTGGACCCAAATATAAGCTCTAGGAGATTTTACTGGCCTGAATGGAGCTCAGGAGGGGAAGACTGATGCTAGAAATGGTATGTGTCCAGGGAACTCCCTGGCAGTCCAATGGTTAGGACTTGACACTTGTACGCGTTCACTGCTCTGGCCTGGATTCTATCCCTGGCTGGGAAACTAAGATCCAGAAAGCCACAAAGTGTGGCCGAAATAAACTAAAAAAGTAAAAAAGAAGTAGGGTGCATCCAGGAACCCAGAAACCAGGAATGCAGTCCACAAAATAGAAACTAGCGGGATTCTGTGCCAGGAGAAGGCAAAGCGTCGAGGAAACTTGCCTTCTGGATGGGAAAAAAAAAGAAAGATTCCTG
This sequence comes from Bos indicus x Bos taurus, assembly GCF_003369695.1. NCBI lineage: Eukaryota > Metazoa > Chordata > Mammalia > Artiodactyla > Bovidae > Bos > Bos indicus x Bos taurus. The sequence goes on from NC_040102.1 coordinate 39,411,317, forward strand.
GGGGAAAAAAAAGTGAAAACCCAGGCTTGCTCCAGTCATATGTGAAAGATAATAATAAAAAATTGTTGTCTTTGTTATAGTTCTGGGGATAGCTCATTATACAGTGAAAGGTAATCAGTACCCAGAATTAGAAGAATGATTTTATACTTCTTTCGCTGGGCTGGAATTTCAGGCAAAGAAATTAACACTGGTCTGAAACTGACGAAACCCCTGAAGTAAACAAACCCACAAACAGAAGCAACAAAACCATTTTGAAGAGATGTGTCCAACTCACTGCAGCTCACACACTTGTAGCTCAAAATAAAGATAAGCTCGCAGTGAGAAGCGAAACGACAGTGGTGGGGGTGACATAGTGATGGGGATTGAGGTGTCAGTCCCCAGTTACGTAATAAGAGTAAATATACGTAATAAGTAAATAATGTACAATATACAGCCAAGGAATATGGTCAATAGTACTGTAATATCTCATACGGGGACAGACGGTCACCAGACTCCTCATGGCGATCATTTCATAGTGTGTGTAAATGTCAGCTCATTGTGCAGATTGCCTAAAACTAACAGGAGAGTGTACATCACCTATATTTCAATTTTGAAAATTGCAAATCACTTAAGGAAATAGAGAACCATAAGAGACAGCAAACAAGAAAGAAATACAGAAAACTTTACACACGGGGAACTCTACTCAGTACTCTGTAATGACCCATATGGGAAAAGAATCTTAAAAAGAATGGACACATGTATATGCATAACTGATTCACTTTGCTGTACAGCAGAAACGAATACAACATTGTAAATCAACTCTACTCCAATAAGATTTTTTTTTAAAGAGAAAGAAACCTTTACAACCTAAAGACAGGAGTTTATAAATTGTGTATTTCAAATTATTAAACTTTTAAATAATGCACACCTTAGCTACTTCTTAATTTCTGAACCGTATCTTTATTCCTTTCGCAACACTGGTAGTAACCTCTGTTTCCTTTATCTGAAAATGGGGGTGGGAAGAGGGAATTAACTAAAAAGGGCTCAAGGGAACATTGGGGTGATGAAAATATTCTATGACTTGACTGCTGTGGGATTACAAAACTGTGTTTTTATCAAAATTTGTTAAAGTGTGCATTTTACTGTAAAAGGGTGAATCTTACTCCACGTAAATTAAACCTCAGCGCATGACACTTGAAAAATCACTCAGTCTGCTGCCTTTCAGGGGAGCCAGACAGAAGACAGAATGAAACAGACACTCACTCAGTGAAAAAGAATTTTTGCAAAGATTCCCCATGAAATAATCTCACCCAAACAAGCAAAGTCATGGGGAAAGGTTGGATTCAAGTCCTATGGAGGGCTTACGTATTTAAGTCAGTGAAGACTGACCTGAACACCAGGCCCCAAAAGCTGGTGAGGGTCAGATAGTGTCACAGGGAACCTGCTTCCCTGGGGAGATTCAGGATCAACTTCCGGCCACATCCATTTTTTAAAAATGTGTAACGGAAACATTTACATTCCTTTACAGCCCTGAAAAAATAATAATTAAGTCTTGAGGAAACAGGTTTTTCACTGAAAAGTGACTCAGAACACATGAAATCATTCAAACCCAGACTTTGCCAGTAATAAATAATATAACCTTGCACCAAATACCTCATTTCTCCTTATGTTTGTGGTCATAAAAGGAATGAACCAGCAGCTCGCTCTGGTCCTGTCCTGCCTTTATAACCCAAAGTTTTATAACACGGTGGACTTAGGCAAGGAGCCACCAAAACTTCAAAGTCACAGTACTCAGTTGGAGAAAAATTAGAGACCTGTAAATTCTAACTGCCATGGCAGATTAAAGCTGTACCATTTCAGAGAGTACTAAAATCAGGCTTTCCTCAAAATCTCCATTGGGGTGGAGGGGTTTGCTGTGGAAACTAATTTCTCACAGATGCAAACAGAAGGAAAATGTTAATATTTATATGAAGTTTAAGAAGAATTAGAAAGTGAGTCTCATACATCATGTTCCGTTCCTTCTAAGTTCTATTTTAACTTTTTGTAAGAGATTATTTATGTAGCACTTCAGCCAGTATAAACAAAACATGGATTCTATTAAAAAATTACCAGCCTTTTTGCATGATTTATTTGGACTTCCCTTGTTCAGCTGGCAAAGAATCTGCCTGCAATGCGGGAGACTTGGGTTCAATCTCCTGGAGAAGGGAACAGCTACCCACTTCAGTATTCTGGCCTGAAGACTTCCATGGACTGTATAGTCCCTGGGGTCGCAAGAGTCAGACACGACTGAGCAACTTTCACTTTCATGCTAATTTCTGGGGTAAGCTTTCTTTCATCCCCTCAAAGCTACATTATTCCACAGTCAGACTGTGATTTCAAAGAATCATCTATTTGGTCAGATCTAACCATTCAGATCGGAGAAGGCAATGGCACCCCACTCCAGCACTCTTGCCTGGAAAATCCCATGGATGGAGGAGCCTGGTGGGCTGCAGTCCATGGGGTCGCTGAGTCGGACACGACTGAGCAACTTCACTTTGACTTTTCACTTTCATGCATTGGAGAAGGAAATGGCAACCCACTCCAGTGTTCTTGCCTGGAGAATCCCAGGGACGGGGGAGCCTGGTGTGCTGCCGTCTATGGCGTAGGACAGAGTCGGACATGACTGAAGTGACTTAGCAGCAGCAAGAGCAGCAACCGTTCAGATCAGTGATGCTTGTTGTGTCTTCAGCTCGATGAGCATATATTTACTGCCTGGGAAAACAAACCCGCCTTCTCAATGTCCTAAGTGCTCTGAGCTTCTCTGTAGCACTGGATTCCATTTCTGCGTTAGAAACTCCGCTGTCAGGATTGTGACCGTTGTATAGCACAGTCTGTGCTAAGCTGGTGGAAAAGCTTCATTTCTCCCTTCACTCTATGAACCAATTTCTGGTAGTTTCATCTTTTTTCTACATGTCAACAAATAAACATTTTTCAAGACTGAAAAAGAAAGAAAGAAAGAAAAGTACCAACCAATCGCATGGAAACCCAGGGCAGGAAAACTAGCCAACCTTCAGAAGGTGCTGAAAGAGGGAACATCCGAGCTGAGGTTCCTCTTGATTACTCTGGAGCTTATTCAGGCACCAACTGGTAAACCGCAATTAAAGCCTGGCACCCAAGGAACCAATCAGGACCCTGTGGGGCTCCTGGGCACAGAAGCCTTGTTGTGTCTTCCATCTCTTGTCTGTCAGGAATAGGCTTCAGCCTCCACCACCTTACCTGAGTTCCAAAGGGCAGGTTCAGACACTTGCTGATCGGAGAAGGGAGGGGGATTCGGAGACAAGGGAGGAGCAACCGAGAAACAACAGGGACCCTGGGGCAGGTCCCGGTTCCCCCTCCAGGGACATACAGTTTTGAGGACGTTATCCCACTGTCTGGCATTATCCCCTTTGTCTGGCAAAGCGATAAAGCTATTCTTGCTACTTTACCCAAAACTCTGTCGTTAAGATTCAATTTGGCACCAGTAAACAGAGAATGTTTTCCGCATCACTAATTTTCTGGAATTAGTACAGACCTCAAAGGTAAAGAGAAGGAAATGGCAAACCACTCCAGTGTTCTTGCCTGGAGAATCCCAGGGACAGGGGAGCCTGGTGGGCTGCCGTCTATGGGGTCCCACAGAGTCAGACACGACTGAAGCAACTTAGCAGCAGCAGCAGCCAAAGGAAAAGCCTCAGGCCTCCACAAGACTACCCTCATGTCAATCCCCACGGAACATCTGGGCCCCACCGTTACCTGCACGTCTGAATGGCTGGCTATCAATTCAGTGCTGTGCTGCTTAGTCATGTCCAGTTCTTTATGACCCTATGAAATATAGCCCACCAGGCTCCTCTGTCCATGGATTCTCCAGGCAGGAATACTAGAGTAGGTTGCCATGCCCTCCTCCAGGGGATCTTCCCAACCCAGGGGTTTAACCCAGTTCTCTCTCCCACATTGCAGGCAGATTCTTTACTGTATGAACCCCCAGGGGGGCCCAGGGCCTCCCACAAACCACTCAGCCTTGATAATTTGCTAGGCTGACTCACAGAATTAAGGAAGCACTATACTTGTGATTACAGTCTTATTGTGAAGGATACAGATCAGGACAAGTCAAAGGAAGAGACATAAAAGCCAAGGTTTGGGAGAGCTCTGAACACATAGTTTCCACGCCCTCTTCCCATGGAGTCAGGACATGCCACTCCTCTGGCATATAAATGTGTTCACCTACCTGGATGCTCCACTGAGTGCCCGAGTCCAAGTGCTGGCTGGGTTTCACTATGGAGCAGTATCAATTAGATGATCAGTCCTGTGACTGAGTTCCATCTCCAGCCCTTCTCCTCTTCCTACAGGTCAGACTGGCCCTCAGTCTCAACCCTCCAATCATGTTCTTGTTGTTCAGTCGCTAAGCCGTGTCTGACTCTTTGCGACCCCATGGACTGCAGCACGCCGGGCTTCCCTGTCCTTCACTATCTCCCAGAGCTTGCTCAAACTCATGTCCTTTGAGTCGATGATACCATCCAACCACCTTATCCTCTGTCACCCTCTTCTCCTGCCTTCAATCTTTCCCAGAATCAAGGTCTTTTCTAAGGAGTCGGCTTTTCACATCAGGTGGGCAAAGTATTGGAGCTTCAGCTTCAGCATCAGTCTTTCCAGTGAGTATTTAGGGTTGACTTCCCTGGTGGCTCAGACAGTAAAGCATCTGTATATGATGTGGGAGATCTGGGTTCGATCCCTGGGTCAGGAAGATCCTCTGGAGAAGGAAATGGCAACCCACTCCAGTATTCTTGCCTGGAAAATCCCATGGATGGAGGAGCCGAGTAGGCTACAGTCCATGGGGTCGCAAAGAGTCAGATATGACTGAGCGACTAAACTTTCAAAAACTTTCTAATCACGTAGATGGTCTTTCTGCTGGCCAGCCCCCACCCTGAAGCTATATTTAAAGACTGACTTTGAGGCATTTCATTAGTATAAATTCAAGTGCGATCCAAGGGGCTTATGAATAACAAAGAGATTTCCACCACTTAGGAAATCTCAGGAGTTTTAGAAGCTCGTAAGGAACCTAGAATAAAGATCAGATGAATTCTTTATTACACAGCACAGCTCATCTCCAATTCTCTCTGTGCAATCTTTTTTAATAGTCTTTCTCTGCACAAAGGTATTCCTGGCTTCCAGATGCTGGTGGATCATGACCATCCCAGTAGCAGAGCTCCAACTACCTAACATCCCTAGGATACCATGTTAAATCTCTGGAGGAGAAAATCCAAGTGCCTCAGCTTGAGTTAAGAGTCCATTGGTCTAACAAGCTGTGAACAGAAGGCTAAGTCATAGGATGCTTCAAGTTGGGCTGACAATTCTCAGAGACTGATGCCAAAAACTCGGCCTCTGTACACCAGTGCTGAATTGACTCTCAGAGACAGAGTTTGGGATGAAGCAAAAAGAATAGCTTTATTGCTTTGCCAGGCAAAAGGGGACACAGCAGGCTCATGCCCTCAAAACTGTATCCCAACCCAGGGGAATTTGGTAAAAAATTTTTTTCAAACACCTGACTACCTTTGATGCAACACTTGCACTTCTAGGAATGCATTCTAAGACATCTCAAAGATTAAACAGCAATGTGTTCATACAAAAGTATTTATAAAAACTAAGAACAACCAAATGTACAATGATAGCAACTGCTTAAACAAAGTTTATCCATCCACAGGTTAACATTCTCTGCAACCACAGGAAGTATGCTAGAACAGAATAGTAGTGTTCTGAATAATCAAGTGAAAAGAGCAAATAATGAGATTGTCTATGCTTATCTATACAATTTTAGATAGAGAACATTATAATACATATTATCTATAATAATTACATCTATAGCACATATTATTATCTATAAATTATAGATACATATTTAGATAATTTTAAAATACTCATCAGATATACACCAAAATATTAACAGTGGCTCTTTCTAGGTAGTAGGGGTATAGGAGATTTTTACTTTGTATAATACATTGTTCTCTGTTTTTCACAGTTTCCATAATAAATTAAGCTGCATTATTTTTATAGTCAGAAAACAATCATTTTTCAAAGTGCAGATTCTTCAAAGAGGGAGGCACCAGTTCTGCCCATCTTGTTTGCATGAGAGATGAATTCAAACAGTTTTCAATCCTCTCTGAGGCGGTCACAAAGGTGGAAATGTGCCTTGGGTGGCTGCAAGTAAACTCTGTCTTCTCCACAAACTTGTGGAAAGTTTAAATATTCCTTCTCAAAGCAAAACACAAACATACATTTCTAAGAAGGGTAAGCTGCTTTTGATGATGATTTCCTACCAGAATAATCAAGCCATTATTCAGAATTTTCCAAAGCAATAATACAAACAATAACAACATCATAAAACATACAATAAAAAGCCTAAAACACAAAACCAAAACAAGATCATCTCATTAAATAATCCAAGAGATTCCTGTTTAAAATGTCTAGGCTCTTGCGACTTCTCCGGCGGTCCAGCGGTTAGGACTCTGGGCTTCCACTGCAGGAAGCAAGGGTTCAATCCCTGGTCAGGGAACTAAGATCCCTGCAAGCCATGTGGCACGACCAAGGCGGGAAATGCTCCTAGACTCTCACTAGAAGGAAATTTTTCAATAACAGTTTTGATTTAGGAATGACAACCCCAAAATGACTTGGTTTTCCTCTCTTCGTGGTGCTTTCATGGACATGTTTGGGTGCCTCTGAGGGCACTCAAGTGCTGTCTGCTAAGAGAAGTGTGATTGGTGGGAGAGGAAATGTATTTGCACTGTTCAAAAGCAAAACAGACCATGCGCTTATGATTTTTCGTGTATTTTTATCTCCTATAAGTATAGCATAACTGAGTTTAAGTAAGTCCACCTCTCTCTCTCCCCTCTCTTTCCCAAATATTTCTCCCACTTCATGCCAAGGTGGCCAAAACACACCACTATTAAATTACTCCCTGGATCCTGAAAGCATTTACTTTATGAGGAATCTCTCATTTACAAACAAATACTTCCCAAGCCAAATTCAGCTCATCCTTGATTAGATGCAGTCATCTGAGAGTAAGACAGTGACCAGAAAGGTTGCACCAGGTGAGGGGACTGTATGCCAAGGACGCTCACGCGGGAAGGCACCTGGAAGCAAAAGGCAAAGGGAAAGGATCCTAAATGCAAGCACTGCAGATTATCCACACGAAGACGACGGATACAAGAATTAAATTCCAGGGGAAAAAAAGGATGTGCTTTTAAAATCTGATAGCTCATTGGTAAAGAATCTGCCTGCAATGCAGGAGACCCCAGTTCGATTCCTGGGTCAGAAGATCCACTGGAGAAGGGATAGGCTACCCACTCCAGTATTCTTGGGCTTCCCTGGTGGCTCAGCTGGTAAAGAATCTGCCTGCAATCAGGAGCCCTGGATTTGATCCCCGGGTAGGGAAGATGCCCTGAAGATGGAAAAGGCTACCCACTCCAGTATTCTGGCCTAGAGAATTCCATGGACTAAGAGTCGGACTGAGCAACATTCACTTTCACTTTTAAAACCCAGGCAGCATCCACTTTCTCTTGTACTCACTCAGTTGTGTCCGACTCCTTGTGACCCTACCGACTATAGCCCACCAGGCTCCTCTGTCCATGGGATTTTTCAGCAAGAATACTGGAGTGGGTTGTCATTTCCTTCTCCAATGCATGAAAGTGAAAAGTGAAAGTGAAGTCGTTCAGTTGTGTCTGACTCTTCTCGATCCCATGGACTGCAGCCTACCAGGCTCCTCCGTCCATGGGATTTTCCAGGCAAGAGTACTGGAGTCGGGTGCCATTGCCTTCTCTGTTCACAGGTACTAATTCCTGACAGTATCTTGCACCATAAACTGCATCTCTATGTCTCCTTCCAGAGAACACAACCAGCAACAATGCAAAGATAAACAGCTCGGATCATCTGACAATGGCTGGCCATTAAATCATTTGGAATACTTAGCTTTTGCTTTTGCACACATCTCTACTTCAGATGTCTCCACTGAATTACCATGTATTCATTTACTCAGTAAATGAATGCCTTGCGTGAGCTGGGCATTGTGCTTAGTGGAGGATGCATGAAAAATGTCTGTAAGGCAGACCCAGTTTGGGAAGTGAAGCAGCCCTCTTGCAATTGTGAAACTGAAAGTGATGGTCAAGGGGATGGGAAGCAGAAGAGAGACCCAGAAATAGCCTCCATGGAGCAGTAATGACTGCTGTGCTGCTGCTGCTGCTAAGTCGCTTCAGTCGTGTCCGACTCTGTGTGACCCCAGAGACGGCAGCCCACCAGGCTCCCCCGTCCCTGGGATTCTCCAGGCAAGAACACTGGAGTGGGTTGCCATTTCCTTCTCCAGTGCATGAAAGTGAAAAGTCAAAGTGAAGTCACTCAGTCGTGTGCAAATCTTAGCAACCCCATGGACTGCAGCCCACCAGGCTCCTCGTCCATGGGATTTTCCAGGCAAGAGCACTGGAGTGGATGCCGTTGCCTTCTCCAGTGACTGCTCGGGATTGCCTATCACTGCCCCTCCATTCTTTCTTCTTGGGGTTTCTACCACCTGTAGTGGGACACAAGTGCTAACCGAAGGAAACCCCCCACTAGTTGGCACTTACTAGTGCCTGAGCAATATCACGTCTCAGCCACTGTTTGTTAGTTTATTAATTGACTAAGTGAACAGATGCGTGGTGCACATTCAGTCGTGTCCGACTCTTTGTGACCCCATAGACTGTAGCCCACCAGGCGCCTCTGCCCAGGGGATTTCCCAGGCAAGAATGCTGGAGTGGGTTGCCATTTCCTTCTCCAGGGGATCTCCCCAACTCAGGGATCAAACCCAGGTCTCCTGCATTGCAGGCAGTTTCTTTACAATTGAGCCACCAGGGAAGCCCAAATGCATGGTAGTCCTCTTACTATTATCCTACCCCACGTCCCCTGGTCAAACCCAGACAGACAGCCGGCAGTAGGGAGTAAAGAAGAGCCTAGTCCCTGCTTGCCCACCCCCTTGCTCAAATCTGCTCACCTCTTCTTTCCCTTTTCATTTCAAAAACATACTGGTTTATTCCTGTTTTGGTATTACCACATGAAAATGAGCTTCCCTGGTGGCTTAGAGGGTAAAGAGTCCACAATGAACAACAAGCAAAGCATTTCTCCAGTTATGAGATCAATTTGATGTGTTTTCATTCTATATCTCACATTGGAAGGAGAGGAAAATTTGATACCTGGGCCATGGGGTTGCATAAACGTTTAGCATATTTAACTGCTTCAGTTTCAGAGGATCTCAGAGATAAATGGCATGTCTATAATTATACCTCTACCATCAGTAAGCTTCAAATTACTAGGTGCTCTCAAAGGTAGAGAAAAATTTTAAGTGTTTTTAATGAAACTTTAGAAGTTGCATATTCAGTAATTTGGTATCTCATGGAGTTATAGACAAGGAGATGTCTTAGAGATTCTACTTACCTGAAGGGAGATTTTTCAATCAACCTATCTGACTGGGATATGAGAAGACCACCAAGAAAAGCCTGACCACCAAGTAAATGCAAAGTCTTTGAGGTCCACAAAAGCATTCCACCAAATGTGTTTAGTTGAACTGTCTGGGTTTTGTAGGCATTTAAGTTCTGATTCTTGGCCTTAAAACTGATGGGCTACTTTCCCCAAAGTCAGGAGGATCATAAAAGGAGGAGACACATTCATAAAGCCATGAAGAACCACCAACTTTTAAAAAACGAGGCATCACTGAGGAAATATAAACCTGGAAGGGGCCTCAGAAATCATGCAACTGGCTTCATTATTGCAGGTGAGGGGCAGAGGCCCAGCTGGTCACACTTTAAACAGATCAGAGTTGCATCTCCCAATGCCCAATACGGGTCTTATGCCATCCACAGAGTGGTCCAAGAACATGTGTTTTCAACAAACATTGCCACTGGTCAGTGTCATGGCCATTCAATGGCTCTCCCATCCCTAATGTTTTGAAAACCTTTTTTTTATCTAAATATTAAGAAAATCCAGACTTTCTGGGCTTCCCTGGTGGCTCAGACAATAAAGTATGTGCCTACAATGCAGGAGACCTGAGTTTGATCCCTGGATCGGGAATATCCCCTGGAGAAGGGAATGGTTACACACTCTAGTATTATTGCCTGGAGAATTCCATGGATAGAGCAGCCCATTGGGCTACATTCCTTGGGGTCACAAAGAGTCAGACATGAGTGAGTGACTAACACTTACTTATGTGCTTTATAGCCTTTCTAACCATTTAAAAGCAATTGAAAAAATTAATAAAACTCTCATGAGGCCAGGACAAGATTTGGAGAACTGAGTTGGTCTAAATCAATGATGAGGAGAAGACCAGATAGTAAGTATTTTAAGCTTCATGAGCCACAGGTTCTTTACAGCAGCAGCTCCCCACTGCTATTGTATCAGGATCGCAGATCAGAGGGGATATGTAAATAAATGGGCATTACTGTGTTTCCAATAATACAGGCATTACTATGGACATTGTAAGTCGAATTTCATATAATTTTCATGTGTCATGAAATAATATCTTTCTTTAATTTTGTTTTGGGAACCACTTAAAATTGCAAAAAACTTTCTTAGCTCAAAGGCCATACAAAATGACAGTCAAGATTTGGCCCGTGGGCCAGCATTTGCAGATCTCTGGTCCTGATGGTGAAAAGAGATGCAAAGAGTAACTAAACTTCCTTGTCCCAGAATCCCAGGGTGGCTTTCAGAATGAATACAAGAGCTCTGCTCCTAACTAGGCCGGCCTGACTTTTTAATATGAGTATTCCAATTGTCATTTGTTTTTCTTTCAGACATTCGTTTTCCCTAGTTTGTTTTTATATATTTTACCTGTCTATGTATGTATTTTTGGCTGTGCTGGGTTTTCACTGCTGCATAGGCTTTTCTCTGGTTACAGCGAGTGGGGGCTATTCTCTAGCTGGGATCTGCGGGCTTCTCTCTGCGGTGGCGGCTCTCGTTGCAGAGCACAGGCTCTAGTTCACAGCAGCTTTCAGTGGTTGTGGCGCCTGGGCTCGTAGTTGCCGTTCCCGGGCTCTGGAGCACAGGCTCGATAATTGTCACTCGTGGGCTTAGCTGCTCCGAGGCCTGTGGGATCTCCCTGGATGAGGGCTCGAATGTGAGTCTCTTGTATTGGCAGGCAAATTCTTCACCACTGAGCCACCAGAGAAGCCTTGAATTGTCTTAACAGTTTATCCAGTTTATTCATATTGTCTTGTTTGATCTTTGCCACGTTCGATGACTTACACAGAGCAGGTATGTGTATGTGTGTGTGTGTGTTTATGTATTACATTTCAAATTTGTTCATTTTTCATACAAGTTATGATCACCCTGGTGGCTCAGATGGTAAAGAATCCATCCTCAATGTGGGAGACATGTGTTTGATCCCTGGGTTGAGAAGATCCCCTGGAGAAGGGCATGGCAACCCACTCCAGTATTCTTGTTCAGAGAATCCCCATTGACAGAGGAGCCTGGCAGGCTACAGTCCATGAGGTCGCAAAGAGTTGGACATGACTGAGTGACTAAGCACAGCACACACACACACACACACACAATCACCATAACTGAAGAAAATTCACCCAAGAAATCTCGAACCCAGGAAAAAATATTTGGTGTTTTTCTTTATATTGCTCTACTCTTTTTTCATATGCAAAATTTTACTGAATTGGCATCATAATGTTAGTAACATAGTAAATTCCAGTTTTTCACATAATGAATCCAAGCATTACGCCGAATCACTAAATAGGCTTCATGGTGACTAGTTAAGATTCTTTTGTACTCTGTCATCATTTACTTAATCTTTTCTCACTTGTTGGACATTTGGGGATTTTCCAGTGATTTACCATGATAAATAATGCTGCAATGAATGTCATTCTCCTCTTTACTTTTATAGGAGTATTTTCTTATGATATCCCCAGAAGGAGGATTACCAGATAAAAGGATACGAACACTCTTTAATTATTAATATGCTTTGGAAATTTCCTTCAAAAAAGTTATACTGAAGCAGAATTTTTATTAGCATAAGATTAAAACACTGGGCCATGCAGCAGCCTGGTGCCGTCATTGACTCCTGTGTGACCTTGGGAAAACCCCTTCTACTTTAAGCTTCAGTTTCCCCATCTGTCAAAAGAGTAAAATAATCTATGCTTTCAGTGAGGATTAAAACAGATAACGTATGTAAGAGTGACCCATAATAAGCAACTTCCTAATAGTAGTGAAGATGCTGTGATGATGATGAAGGCGACGATGAGATGGTGATAATGATGATGGAATGAAGGTGATGATGAAGGTGATGGTGGTGATGATGAGCTTCAGTTTATTTATAAAGAACTAAGTTCAGACTTCAGACTCAAATCATGGCATCTGGTCCCATCACTTCATGGCAAGCAGATGGGGAAACAGTGTCAGACTTTATCTTTTTGGGCTCCAAAATCACTGCAGATGGTGACTGCAGCCAGGAAATTAAAAGACACTTACTCCTTGGAAGGAAAGTTATGACCAACCTAGATAACATATTCAAAAGCAGAGACATTACTTTGCCAACAAAGGTCCATCTCGTCAAGGCTATGGTTTTTCCAGTGGTCGTGTATGGATGTGAGAGTTGGACTGTGAAAAAGGCTGAGCACTGAAGAATTGATGCTTTTGAACTGTGGTGTTGGAGAAGACTCTTGAGAGTCCCTTGGACTGCAAGGAGATCCAACCAGTCCATTCTGAAGGAGATCAGCCCTGGGATTTCTTTGGAAGGACTGATGCTAAAGCTGAAACCCCAGTACTTTGGCCCCCTCGTGAGAAGAGTTGACTCATTGGAAAAGACTCTGATGCTGGGAGGGATTGGGGGCAGGAGGAGAAGGGGACGACAGAGGATGAGATGGCTGGATGGCATCACTGACTCGATGGACGTGAGTCTGAGTGAACTCTGGGAGTTGGTGATGGACAGGGAGGCCTAGGGTGCTGTGATTCATGGGGTTGCTAAGAGTCAGGGGAGACTGAACTGAACTGAAAGTTCAGACTTAAGTGTCTCACTGAATGTCACAAAATTAGGGAATAACACCTCAAACTCTAACTCATGCCTTTGGCTGTTTCTTTTTGATGACACCCAAGAATCTTCTGTGATTTTGAATATATAAATGGTTTTGATTTCTTGTTTGTTCTTTCTTTTGCAGACTGACTTCTAAGTACCAGGCATCAGCTAATCTCTTCCTTCTGCATCTGAGGACCCTGTTGGTCCATCTCTAACCTATTACACAAATCCAGAAATGAGGCTCTTTTCCTTTTTATTTTTTAAGTTAAACAAGTAACAAATGAGCATTATGTGACATAACATTTGTGCCTTCAAGGCCCCACGTCAGCCTACTCACCAAACTTGCTGCACAGCCCTCCCCTCCTGACAGCACTTAGATGGCTATTTAAAGCAGATGTCAACAAGTCCTAACTCGGAGTTCATTTATATTCATAACCCTTTATCTACATGCTGATATTTCAAGGTTAATGACATCAGTACTTATGAAACTGATAATATCCAGGAAGAGTTCATATATGAAAAATTTATTACTTCATCCTCTTTTCTTCTCCTTTTACATAAATAATATGCTTAAGAAAGGACAAAATTGTAGAGTCAATAAAAACATGAGAATTGTGACAAAACCTATAATCTTTGTCTATATAATATTCTGAATAGGACACAAAAATGGAGTCTAGAAGCTTTCTTGACAGGGTTTGCCGTGCTTAATCAACCCCCGTGAGATGTTTTCTGTACGTTTACTCATTGACGCAGTTTTGTTTCTCAATATTGCTTGCACTTGGTAGCAACTTTGATTTAAAATATTTGACACAGATCTGGTTCTAGGAATTAATGACACTTTTGGTTACAGATTGGGGAAAATTAGGAGTTCAGTGAATAAGTGGCCCCTTCTTGGGTCTCCAGGGTGTGCTAAAAATCCTATTATCATATTAAGTGAATAAGTCAGAGAAAGACTGATATCACTTACATCTTTAAAAAATTCTTTTAGAATGATAAAAATGAACTTATTTACCAAACAGAATAGATTCACAGACATAGAAGACAAATTTATGGTTACCAAAGGAGAATGGGAAGAGTTTGGGGTTAACATAAACACACTACTGTATATAAACTAGATAAACAACAAGGACCTACGGAATAGCACAGGGAACTCTACTCAATATTCTGTAACAACCTATATGAGAAAAGAATCTGGAAAAGAGCAGATATACGTATGTGTATACCTGAATCACTTTGCCGAACCACCTGACACTAACACAACATTGTAAATCAAATATACTCTAATTAAAGTTAAATTTAAAAAATAATAAAAAATTTTTAAATAATCATTACAGCAAATAAAATCAAAATTATATCTCTGATATTTACAAATTTCTACACTCCATGCTTTTTATTCAATCAAAACTGGCTATTTAACTTGTGAAAAGTGAAGACTTTGGCCAACAGTTGGTTCCAGCTATCGTTAATTCTTATTTGCAATCATTGTGATAGCAAATATTAATTTAGTATCTGCTGTGTATAGGGTGGGCTTCCTTGGTGGCTCAGCAGTAAAGAATCCACTTATAATGCAGTAGACGTGGGTATGACCCCTGGTTTGGGAAGATCTCCTAGAGAAGTGAATGGCAACCCACTCCAGTATTCTTGCCTGGGAAATCCTATGGACAGAAGAGCCTGGCAGGCCACAGTCCTTGGAGTCGCAAGAGTCGGACATGATTGAGGAACAAGACCACGGCCACCACCATGGATAGGGTGCAGAACTTCCTCTAAATAATCATCTCAAAAGTTGCGTTGAAGTATCTGGATTCAGCCTTATAAACATCTTCCAGTCCCATGGAGAAATTTTTGCATTCTCTAAGAAATGGGAATGTTATTATATACAGATTCTACTGGTCTCATTCTTAAATTTAAAAAATATAGAATTGTATCCCTCTTTTGCACAACTCAGACAATGTATTCCTTGTGGCTTAGAAAACTCCAATTTTACCAGTATAAAATCACAAGAACTAAGTCGGGTCTACCTGTTGACTTAAGAAACTGACTAGAATATAACACATTACTTTGAAAATACAAAAAGAATTACTTATGCTTCATAAATTTGTTTTTCAAAGTAAAATAACAAAGTCATGGTGGCAACATTACTATAGGAGAAGGAATTTGGAAGCTGGTCTGAAAAGCCGCACGAACTACCAAGGTTTTGGCTCCATCATGTGGCCGTATAGATTTATCCACTAAAAGCTAAAGTAAGTACTGCCCTTACCTGCATGGCAACTCCACGCACATCGTAACTGATATCTGGAAATAGAGAGGAGACTCTTTAAAACAATGTTTCAGTCCACCCTGTTCTCTGACTGACAGGGGACAAAAGATTATCATATGAAGGTAGCTTGCCGATTTCGAATCCAGTTACTGTCGAGTCCTGCGGACTTTACTGACCGGATATCACCTGCCTCTTCTCTCTTCCGTCCCCGCTGCCACCCCTCCAAGGGCAGACCCTTCAGTGGGTCTCTCTCTGGATCTGTCTCCTGGGCTCCTAAAGCATCACCCCTCTCGAGTCCCTCCCACCCTTCTCCAGTCTGCTGCCACAGGGACGTGTGTTAAAACAAAACCGATCCTGCCACTCCTAAGGCCCACCTAAAACCCTCCGATAATGCCCCACTTCTCCCAGGAAACACGTCCAGTTCTAACTCAGCCTGCAGGCCACCGGCGCTGCCCAACACAGGAGCCTCCAGACACATGGGGTCCCTGAGTCCTTGAAAGGAGGCTGGTGCGAATGAACTGCGCTGTGACTGCAAAAAGCACCCCAGACTTTGAAGATTTCAAACAGAAAAAAAGAATAGCAGCTACCTTATTAATAACTTTAGGGTACAATGAGAATATTTTGGACATCATGGGTTAAATACAGTATTTAAATTTTTTTTATTTTATGTAATTTTTAAAGGTTACTTTCCATGTACATTTACCACAAAATATTGGCGAAATTCCCCCTGTTGTACAATATATCCTCGAACCTGTCTTAAACCAACTAGTCTGTAGCTCCCGTTCCCTCACCCTTTTATGGCCCCTGCTGCCCCCCTGTAACCATTAGCTTGTTCTCTATGTCTGTGAGTCTGCTTCTTTTATATTTTACTTATTTTAATTTTTAATAATATTTTACTTATTTCCACCTGTCTCCTTTTACTCTTACAATTTGGACACACAACCTGGGGATACAGGGAAGCAAGGAAGCAAAGTGTCTTTCCCTGTGGAGTCTCCCAATCTCCTGGGACAAATGGAAGACAGACGACAGCACAGGACAGGAGACAGCACAAGCAAGATAATGATCCTGCTGAGGAGAAGGGGCTTCCCAGGTGGCTCAGACAGTAAAGAATCCGCCTGCCTATGCAGGAGACTCAGGTTCAATCCCTGGGTCGGGAAGATCCTCTGGAGAAGGGAATGGATACCCACCCCAGTATTCTTGCCTGGAGAATCCCACAGACAGAGGAACCTGGTGGGCTAAAATGTAGTCCTTGGGGTCATAAAGAGTCACTCAGGACTGAGCACAGAGCACAGGAAGGGAGTAGGAGCTAGGACGGGTGGGTGACTTGCAGGTAAGCGACCTGAGGCAAGGCACCATCAAACAGGTGATTTCTGAGTCTTAATGAAAGTGAGGGAAGCCATGCAGAAAAACTGCTAGAGGCCAAGGAGACAGAAAGGGGGAAGGTTGTAAGGCAAGAGCAGCCTTGGCTTACTTAAGACGCAGTCACAGGTCAGGGAGGCCGAAGCTTCCCTGAGCAAGAGGAGAAAGAAGAAGTGGGGGTCGGGGAATGACAGGACACCTCCCTGAGGGGGACAGGACACCTCCCTGAGGGGACAGGACAGGGGCTGGGAAGAGACGGGACACCTCCCTGAGGGGGACGGGACACCTCCCTGAGGGGACAGGACAGGGGCTGGGAAGAGACGGGACACCTCCCTGAGGGGGACGGGAAACCTCCCTGAGGGGGACGGGACACCTCCCTGAGGGGACAGGACAGGGGCCAGGACGTGATGGGACACCTCCCTGAGGGGGACGGGATACCTCCTTGAGGAGGCAGGAGGGGCCGGGAAGAGACAGGACACCTCCCTGAGGCTCCTGGAGGAGGGAAGAAGGACTTTAGCTGAGGAGGACAGGAAGCTCCCAGAGACCTCACACACAACACACAGGCTCTCTGAAAAAGCTGTGTTTCCAGCTCCAACTCTTTCCCTGACTCGAACCCGTACACCAAAGCACTCCACTCCACTTTTCGTCTAAAAGCTCTTTCTGACATGACCGATTCCTGATGTGCCACCCCAAGGATGGCTCCTCACCCAGGAATCCTTGTCCTAACCATATCTACATGCTCCTACATAGCACTTAAATAAAAGGCATTTGCAGTGAAAAGTCTCCTGTCGTCAGCTCCAACATCTAAAAAGATTAGAAGGCATCACTCTTTTCTTACAAAGAGAAAAAGGTGAACAAACTGAAAAATCAACAACTTCTCTTAGACCTGTCAGAGAACTGAGGGGGCAAAGAGCACCCTGAGGTCTGGAGAGACAGGTGAACCCAGAGGGTCACAGTCAAGGCCAGAGGAAGCCACTGGAGGCAGAATCGGCAGCCGCAGTCGCCACGTGGTGGCTGCAATCAGATTGAGAATTTGACTCCCAGGTGCCTGGCAGGTGTCAACAGCTCTTCTGAGTAAGAAATGAAAACCAAAACTGAAACAGCTACAAGAAACTTAAAAATAGGTTTTGATTATGTAAGTAAAAATGAAGAACCTCTGTACAACAAAAAGGAAGACAAGTTTAAAAATGACTAGGACACTGGACGGTTTATTGGCAGTGTGGGTAACAAAAGATCAATGCCCATAATACATAAACAGCACCTAAGTATGAACACGTTCTTGAAGCTTCCCAGGTGGCTCACTGGGAAAGAATCCACCTGCCAATGCAGGAGATGCAGGAGATGCAGGAGACACGGGTTCAATCCCCGGGCTGGGAAGATCCCCTGGAGGAGGAAATGGCAACTCACTCCAATATTCCTGCCTGGAAGATCCCATGGACAGAGGAGCCTGGAGGGCTAGTCCATGGGGTGGCAAGGAGTCAGACACGACTGAGCGACTGAGTACGAATGCACACACACACACACACACACAAATTCTTGAAACATTGTTTCCAATACAGAAAACCTGGACTATATTTACCCTGCTGCTGCTGCTGCGTCACTTCAGTCGTGTCCGACTCTGTGCGACCCCATAGACGGCAGCCCACCAGGCTCCCCCATCCCTGGGATTCTCTAGGCAAGAACATTGGAGTGGGTTGCCATTTCCTTCTCCAGTGCATGAAAGTGAAAAGTCAAAGTGAAGTCGCTCAGTCGTGTCCGACTCTTAGCGACCCCATGGACTGCAGCCTACCAGGCTCCTCCATCCATAGGATTTTCCAGGCAAGAGTACTGGAGTGGGTTGCCATTGCCTTCTCTGATATTTACCCTAGGCAGGGTATAGACATTCAATAAGGTTCTATGCAACTGATAAAAAATAGACTGTTGTTACCTTCTGTCTTAGCAAAATTTCCATGATTTGTATTCAGTGCTGCAATTCATGGTGTTGCAAAGAGTCGGACACGACTGAGCAACTGAACGGAACTGAACTGAACTGAACATAAGCATGATAAATATTGAAAGTCTTATCTGAAAACAAAGTATGTAATTTATTCAAGACTTTCTTTTATGGTTCCACAATGGAGTTTTCTTCCAAAAGGTCCTTTGCACTTTTCATTAGGTTTATTTTCTGGATATTTTCTTTTTCATGATGCCAAAATGAATGGAATATATTCTCCCGTAAGATTTCCTATACACATTTCTATACAGCTCGTATAAAACTTGCTCATGTTTTTATATGAGAAATCTGCTAAATTTCAGATATTAATTTATAATTGGACTCCTTAATGAATTTTCTTATTGTTCCTAGTAGTTTAAGAACTGTGCCTACCCATTCTGCTCCTTACATTTCCTCCTCTATACCCCAACCGTGTGTGTGTGTTAGTCACTCAGTTCTGTCCAACTCTTTGCGACCCCATGGACTGGAGCCCACCAGGCTCCTTTGTCCATGGGATTCTCCAGGCAAGAATACTGGAGTGGGTTGCCATTTCTTTCTCTAAAAAGGCTGCTGAAAGTGTGTAAAATCAAGAATGGTAACCGTAGTTAGCAGCATGGTCGCAATAAAGCATCACTGAGATCTGAGGAAGTGTTTTCTTCTTAGGAGTTCCTACTTTGGACTGAGTTAGCTTGAGACACTGAATCACCCCAGTGTCCTAAGAGGAACTGTTAAATATGACTGCACTTCAAGGGAATTTTACTGCTGAACACCTGGGAACCATAAAGTTGCTCATATTTGAAAACAAAACAGTTCTGCAAAATCGAGTAAGTATGTGGCCCCTAAACTAAGGTTCCTAAAGTCTTTCTCAGTTTGGGCAGTGGTGATCACAGTCTTTAGGCAAGCAGCTCAGTCTCCAAGTGAAACCTCAAGCAGGAAGGAGCCCCAAACCCAAAACTGAACTTGTGTGATTGACATTGGGCTGCAGCATCCTAGGTGAAAGAGGAAGCTCGACTGAACCCTTGAGAGACTTCCCAGAATAATGCCCCGAGCCCTGAAACCCCTACGCTCTCACTTCCCCTTCATCCCTGAGGACTGCGCTCCACATTCTTTTCTTCCCTAGTCCCCTTCTCTCGAATTTATATTCCTCTTCTGGGACCTTCCCTGGTGGCTCAGAGGTTAAAGTGTCTGCCTGCAATGCAGGAGACCTGGATTCGATCCCTGGGTTAGGAGGATCCCCTGGAGAGCAACCCACTCCAGTATTCTTGCCTGAAGAATCCCATGGACGGAGGGGCCTGGTGGGCTACAGTCCACGGGGTCGCAAAGAGTCGGACACGACTGAGCGACTTCACTTACTTACTTACTTACTCTGCCATAAAACTTACTCTTTTTCAATGTGTGGAGGCCCCAAGATAATTTCTGGACACAAATATAGGGCATTTTCTTCCAGAGCCATTAAAATGTTCCACGATCACCCAGAACATTCTGGAATTTGACTTGACTTCAAGGAACCAGAAGACAAAATACTGTGCATGATGACTCTTTGCTTTGAAACGCATGCAACTGTTTCTTGAGAATTCCTGTCTGTTGACCTTAAAAACATGCCAAGTGAGTGATTAAAATTCCATTGTTTAAAAAAAAAACTCCATTGTTTCTGCTGATTTTATGTTTTTATGATGGTTATTAATTTAACAAAGGTCTGCATGCCCATAGCTGCTTTAAGAGAGAAAACTTCTCCACAAACCAAGAGAATCAAACAAATCAAAACAAAACTGAAAAGGAAGCCAAAAAAAAAAACCTTTAAAAATATTCTAGACCCCAGATAGGGCTTTGAACAGCAGGGCTTTCACCCAAAACTGTGCCTGGTACAAATCGTTCTTCACGTTCCATTTACCTGACTGGCAGACTGAGAGTTCTGCAGTCCAGCAAGCTCTCATGAGCACCCACTGGGGAGTCTGGTTCCTCCAGCCCCGGCTCCACAGCGCTGACTGCTGTGCTTGGAAGCTCCTTGCCCCATCCTGGCATGCATCTGTGTGCAATGGCATAAAATCCATCTGTGCTGCAGGGTGATTTTAATTACAAGCCTGGATCGGCAAGTAGATGAGAGAATGCAACGAAAGTTCTCCGCATGATGAAAACTGCATCTTCTGGCAGTTTACTTTTTGATTAGCTGATGAGGTCAAACTACATTGTTTTTGAGCAAAAGCCTTTCTGCTGAAATCATGTCTTATGGGAGAAGGAGCTGTCAAGAGCTGAGCCATGGCACTGACTAGAAAGCTCTCCCTGAAGTAAACTGCTAGAGGCTCTATAGGAAGGGATTAAATGAAGAGCTCTGGTATCTACTCGGCCACATGTGATACAAAGAGAACAAATACGCAGCTGAGGGAAATCACAGGTAGCCAGACTCAGAGTATTTAATTAGCTCGACCACAACTGAACCACCTATTTCCACTCCTCTGTCTTACAAGTTTACTGTGTTCATCTCCAGGCTTAGGCTGAGTGCTTAGTTTTCCGTCTCAGTTAAAGTCTGGATGTGTAAGCTGCAGGGGACCACACTCTTCTCACGATGTGTCTGTGAGTTCTAATGGTGCCCATTTCTTTCTGTCCACAGAGCTCTCTCTCTGATTCTCGGTCTACTGCACATTGGTTTTATGCATCAAGTATCACTAATAAAAAGCCCGATATCATTCTGATTTTCTTTCCTCTGTAGGTAATTTGGTTTTTATCTTTCAGGATTTTCTTTTTATCTCAAGTGTTTTGAAGTTTCATGCCAAGGTATTAATTTTTGTGAATGGTGTAAGGTCTGTATCCAGGTTCACTTGTTTTAAAAGAAAAAGATTTAATTGGATAAATATGACATGTAACATTGTATAAATTTAAGGTGTTCACTGTGTTACTTTGATACATTTCAATATTATAATATCCCTGTCATTGTAGTGATGCTTATCAGCATTATTTAATAATAGTACAATATTATTGACTGTGTTCATTGTACTGTATATTAGATCTCTGGGGCTTATTTACTACTGGTGACAAGTTTGTGCCCCTAAACACCATCAGTCTTTTCCCCTCAGCCCTCACCCCCTGATAACCACCATTCTGCATTCTGTTTTTCACAAGCTTGACTTTTCTAGATTCCACACATAAGTGATGGAGTACTACAGGTTCGTTTTGTGCTTCTGGCCTTCCAGTTATTCCAGCGCCATTTGTTGAAAGGGTTATTCTTTCACTATTGAATTGCCTTGGCTCATTTGTCAAAGACCTGTTAGGTGTTATTTCTTAGCTCCTTAATCTGTGTCACTGATCTGTATCAATCTGCATGTCTGTCATCAATACCCTGCTATCAGCCTGCCCTGCAAGAAAGGTTACCAATATGCCCTCCCAATAACAATGTTTTACATTTTCTCTGTATACCCATCAATCATGAATGTTATCTGTCTTTTTAAATATTTTTCCAATCCACTGAACTTCTGCCCCAAATCTTACTTTTTCAAAATGCCTAATAAACGGTTTTTGTTTAATGATTTGTTGATACTGTTTACATATTATAGATATTGAACTTGTGTTACCAATATTGCAAATAGTTCCCTCCAGTTTCCTAATTTTCTTTCAGCTTTGTTTGCCTTTTATCACACAGAAGTTCTGCATTTCTGTGGAGTCAAACCAGTCTTTTAAGTTTCATGGCTTGGGTAAGTGTTTTACTTCTGGGTTTCATTTCTTACTTAGAAAAGCTTTTGACACCTGTCAGGTCCCTAGGAGTCAAATTCTCAATCTAATTGTAGCAATCATGTGGTACCTGTCATTTACATATTTTCATTCAAAATTTTTGCTTTCTCATATCATCATTCTAATTTTCTTAAAGTTACCTAGTATTCAATGGAGCTAACACATCTACTATTACCTCAAAAAATGTTTGTATCTTACATGAAATACAAATAAAGTGGATAACAATAAATGTACATTTTACTCTTAGATATAAACCTAGAATAACTGAAACCATGTGTTCAAAGAGAAACATGCACAGCTGTTCATACAGCACTATTTACAAGAACCAAAAGGAAGAAACAAGCCAAATGTCCATCATATGATGAACAGATACTGCTGCTGCCAAGTTGCTTCAGTCGTGTCCGACTCTGTGTGACCCCATAGACAGCAGCCCAACAGGCTCCCCCGTCCCTGGGATTCTCCAGGCAAGAACACTGGAGTGGGTTGCCATGTCCTTCTCCAGTGCATGAAAGTGAAAAGTCAAAGTGAAGTCGCTCAGTCGTGTCCGACTCTTAGCGACCCCATGGACTGCAGCCCACCAGGCTCCTCCGTCCATGGGATTTTCCAGGCAAGAGTACTGGAGTGGGGTGCCATTGCCTTCTCCGGAACAGATACTAGATACCATCATATTAAGAGAAGTAACCCAGACAGAGAAAATCAAATATCACATGATACCACTCACACGTGGAATCTGGAATCTGACGCAAATGAACTTACTTACAGAACAGAAGCCGGCTCACAAACTGAGAAAACAAGCTTATGGCTACCAAAGGGGAGAGTGCGGGCCAGAAGGGTAAATTAGGAGACTGGCATTAACATATACACGCTACTATACGTAAAAGAGATCATCAACGAGGACCTACTGTACAGCACAGAGAACTCAACTCAATATTCTATGATAACCTACATGGGAGAAGAATCTAAAAAAGAGTGGATCTATGTATCACTGAATCATTTTGTTGTACCCTTGAAACTGACACAACATTGCAAATCAACAATTAGCGTGCGTGCCAAGTCGCTTCAGTCTCGTCCAACTCTCTGTTAACCTATGGACTGTAGCCCACCAGGCTCCTCTGTCCACGGGATTCTCCAGGCAAGAATACTGGAGTAGATTGCCATGCCCTCCTCCAGGGGATCTTCCCGACCCAGGGATCTAACACTTGGTTCTTCTGTCTCTTCTGTCTCCTATACTTCAATATAAAATTAAATTTTAAAAAATGATGACAAACGTGATACACCATACATGGGAATAGCGCGAGGAGTGAAATACTGGTACATGATGAGCAGGGAAAACATTATGCTACGGAAAAATGAGTCAGACACAAAAGTTCTCAGATTACGTGACTCAATGTATATGAAATATCAAGAATAAGTAAATCCAAAGAGACAGAAAACATATTAGTGGTTGCCAGGGACTGGGGAGAGGCAGCAGGGTTAATAGAAATGGACTGTGTAATGAGCGTGGGATTTCCTTACAAGAAAATGAAAATGTTTTGAAACTAGGGAGAGGCAATGGCTGTATAGCATTTGTGAATATACTAAATTCCATTGAGTTGTACACTTTAAATAGTTACGTTAATATCATGGAGAAGGAAATGGCAACCCACTCCAGTGTTCTGGCCTGGAAAATCCTATGGACAGAGGAGCCTGGTGGGTAGCTACAGTCCATGGGGTCACAAAGAGTCGGACATGGCTTAGTGACTAGACAAGGCAACAATATCATGTATTTTTTATCTCAGTGTTTTTTGTAAGGTACAAATATGTCAATAAATGTTTCTTTCTAATGTGAGGATCTTAATCTCTACCCACTGCAAATGACGGTTATAATTCTGAGATGAAGGAACTTGTTAGTCACCCCAAGTTTAGCATAGAACTACATCATGACCAAATATTGGGGTGACTAAAAAGCTCCCTCAGTTTTTAAGTAAAAATAAAAGACACATTTTCCTTTTCACCAAGAACTTTATTGAACAACATATTCACCATCTTGTTCTACTACCTTCTACCATTTTTCAGGCAACTACATAATTCCATCTTCCCAAAACTTTCTATCTTTTTGAGCAAAAAATTGTTCCAGATGCCTTTTACAGTCTTCCAAGGAATTAGAATTTTTCATTAAGAGAATTTTGTAGAGACCAAAATAAATTGACATCTGAAGTTGTAGTGTCTGGTGGATACAGCAGATGAATCAGAGCTTCCCAGCCAAGCTGTAACATTTTTGCCTGGTCATCAAAGAAACATGTGGGCTTGCATTATCCTGATGGAAGATTATGCATTTTCCAATGACTAATTCTGGACACTTTTCATCAAGTGCTGCTTTCAGTTGGTCTAATTGGGAGCAGGACTTGTTGGAATTAATTGTTTGGTTTACTGGAATAAGCTAGTAATAGAGGACTCCCTTCCAATCCCACAGCATTACCTTTTTCAGATGAAGACCTGCCTTTTGTGTGGTGGTGGCGGTTCACTGCACTTGCCCTAGATTGAGGGGTTGTGCCCATCCACCTGGCTGCATTTTCCCTGCCTGGTTTTCCTGTCCTTTGCAATGTAATCTTTTGGCTGTCTCCCATGGTGGGCAGAGTGTGATGTCACCTCTGGTCTCCGATGGCTGGCTTTGGCCAGAGGGTGTTAAAAATGGGATACAGAGAGGGTCTAGGAAAATGATTGTGCAGTTGAGTGTGGGCCATTCCTAGCTAGCCTGCTGGTTCCAGAAGGGCAATGAAAACAGAACTGCCCCAGTTAAATTGCTTCAATAAAGCTCTGAATAAATCAGCCAGCCATCTGAACCTCAGCATGGCACAAGCCACCATATCCACTCTTAAGAATTTATCGAAGGAAATGTTTTAACAAGATAAAAATAAAATGATGCACAAGAATGTTCAGCAACATAT
Organism: Bos indicus x Bos taurus; assembly: GCF_003369695.1. Lineage (NCBI taxonomy): Eukaryota > Metazoa > Chordata > Mammalia > Artiodactyla > Bovidae > Bos > Bos indicus x Bos taurus. Next base: position 39,436,576 of record NC_040102.1, read on the forward strand.
TGATTACAATATGGGAAAACTAGAAACCTAAATATCCATGAATGGGGGTCTTTTTAAACACACAATGATATAAGAGAATGAAAACTTACGCAGCTATAAAAATTGAAATAGACATTTTGCTTCTTTAAATGGGAAGATACCCACTATATATTATAGAAAAGAAAGGGTAAAAACAACTTAGAGAACAGAATGACTGACATGAAGTCACTCATGTAAAATGTGTACATATTTCCACATATGGTACAGACATGAGAAATATCTGAAACAATGTTATCTGAGGTTTTCTCCCAATTGTCAGGGTTTAGGTTTTTGTTTTTCTCTGCATCATTTGACTTTAAAAGTGTACACGCATTATTTTTACAGAAGCAGTGAAGTGCTCAAAAGCAAGTAAATTACTCATCTTTAAAACTACATACATGGGAACCAAGGAATGGATAAAGGCCGTGTGGTACATAGATACAATGGAATACTAACCAACCATAAAAAAGAATGAAATGTTGTCATTTGCAACACCGTGGATAGACTTGGCGGGTATTACGTTAAGTGAAATAAGTCAGACAGAGAAAGACAAAATCCATATGTCATCACGTATGTGTGGCTCTAAAACCTACAACAAACTAGTGAATATAACGAAAAAGCAGACTCACAGATACAGGGACCAAAGTAGTGGCTACCAGCGGGGAGAGGGGAGGTGGGGAGGGGCCAGAGGGGGAGGTATTAACAGGCACAGACCACTGTGTATAAAAGAAGCTACAAGGGTAGATTGCACAACACAGGAATGCAGCCAATGATTTATAGTAACTAAATGTAGCATAACCTTTAAAAAGTGCGAATCATCATGTTGTATACCTAAAATCTATATGATGTTGTACATAAGCTACACTTTAAAATTTTTAAAAAGAGATTAAATATAGGAGAAAATAGACCTTTGCTCTTAACTCCTGATTCATTGTCAAGATTCATACTGGAAGTCCCAGGTTTTTTGCACACACACAAAAAAGAGCAACTACTCATTTTAAAACAAGTTTAATTTTTTTATTAAAATTGGGTAGGAAGTACAAAGGTGTTTGTTATGTTATACTTTGCACTTTTTTGTATGTCTTATTTCATAAATATTTTTGGAAACATGTAAAACCTGTTTCACTGCTCAATGTATTTTATCACAAAAGCAATTTTTTTAGTTCTGAGCTTCTTAATATTCAGATTTAAGACTATTTTTAATAATCTGCTCAAAGCCTCTGAGAAATAAGCATCATTTAATAAAGCTATTATTTACGAACTCCTACTATATACAGTGCACTATATCAAGGCCATGGGAGGTTTTTTTTTAAGTACATGACAAAAAGTCAACTTATAAGAGGCAAAAATTTCATGTTTTGAAGAATATTCTCCTAGTAGGATATGATACAAAGAATTTCTGCCTCTAAAATTATCTGAATGTCAAAGCTAGATTTCATGGAGAAGATGAATCTCATGCATGAGACTCTCAGAATAGAGATCGTAAGTGTCCTAGGCCCATGCTTCCATTGGCTTAAAACCTGGCTCCAAAAACTGGACAGTCAATAGCCAACTTTAATTACACCCCAATTATAAGCATCCTGGCCATAGGGTATCAAAAGGAATACATTTTAAAGAAAAAGAACAAAAACAGTGATATTAAATAGCAAGCTTAGATCAGCAACCCCAAATTGGCCAATGTCCCAAGGTGACTGTTGTCCGAGACTACTTGAAGTTGCTGAAGAGTGGTTTGTTGTCAAAAAAGACTCTAATGTATATACCTCGGTTTTGGCTTTGTATGTACACACAAATTCAGCTGTGACATTTTCAACTCATTTCCTCTACTTTCTACCAAAAATGAGGACTCAGCTATTTGTAAGAGCTTTGCATCATTGCCAAGGGACATACTGCAGCCAGACTTCTCAGCAGAGGACTGAATTGGTGATATACTCATTTTAGTTCTTTAAGACCAAATACCTGCTAGAGGTAATATCTGTTTCTTTAAACCCCTACCGTTGATTCTCCAGTGTAATAACACTTAATGCTGATTTGCATTTAACACATTTTCCCTTGGGTCCTGCCTTCCTTCACTGTCTGTATATCCCTTAAAGTCAAGAACAGCACCTACTTATCACTGAAATCCCAGGACACCTACCATCTGTCTGGTAAAGAGTGGTCCCCCAATCAGTCAGTCAGTTCAGTTGCTCAGTCGAGTCTGACTCTTTGTGACCCCATGGACTGCAGCACACCAGGCCTCCCTGTCCATCACCAACTCCCACAGCTTACTCAAACTCATGTGCATCGAGTCGGCGATGCCATCCAACCATCTCATCCTCTGTCATCCCCTTCTCCTCCCACCTTCAATCTTTCCCAGCATCAGGGTCTTTTCCAATGAGTCAGTTCTTCGCACCAGGTGGCCAAAGTATTGGAGCTTCAGCTTCAGCATGAACACTCAGGACTGATTTCCTTCAGGATTGACTGATTCGATCTTGCAGTCCAAGGGACTCTCGAGTGTCACCACAGTTCAAAAGCATCAATTCTTCAGTGCTCAACTTTCTTTCTAGTCCAACTCTCACATCCCTACATGACTACTGGAAAAACCATAGCTTTGACTAGATGGACCTTTGTTGGCAATGTCTCTGCTTTTTAATACGGTGTCTAAGTTGGTCATTCTTCCAAGGAACAAGTGTGTTTTAATTTCATGGCTGCAGTCACCATCTGCGGTGATTTTGGAACCCAAAAAAATAAAGTCTGTCACTGTTTCTACTGTTTCCCCATCTATTTGCCATGAAGTGATGGGACCAGATACCATGATCTTAGTTTTCTGAATGTTGAGCTTTAAGCCAACTTTTTCACTCTCCTCTTTCACTTTCATCAAGAAGCTCTTTAGTTCTTCGCTTTCTGCCATAAGGGTGGTGTTATCTGCATATCTGAGGTTATTGATATTTCTTCCAGCAATCAGTCCTTCAATAAGCAGTTCTTTTTAAAGACTTTTTTGATAATATTTATTGATTTAGTTTTGGCTGTGCTGGGTCATCGTTGCTGTGTGTGAGCTCTTTTAGTTGTAGTAAGCTGGGGCTGCTCTCCAGTTTCGCTACAGGCTTCTCTTGGTGGTGGCTTCTCGCTGCAGAGCGCAGGCTACAGGGCACACAGCTTCAGTAGCTGTGGCTTGCGGGCTCAACAGTTGAAGGTCTTGGGCTCTAGAGCCCAGGTTCTATAGCTGTGGTGTCCGGGCATAATTCTTCAGTGGCATATGGGTGATCTTCTTGGACCAGGGATCAAATCCATGTCTCCTGCATTGGCAGGTGGATTCTTAACCACTGAGCCACCAGGAAAGGCCAAAGATTTTGTTGCTGTTGTTGTTGAGGACCCTTTTTAAAAGTCTGTTTTGAATTTGTTACAATATTGTTTCTGTTTTATGTTTTTGGGGTTTTGGCCATGAGGTGGGGGTAGGGAGGGGTCTTATTTCCCCACCCAGGGATCAAACCTGCACCCCCCAACTGGAAAGCAAAATGTCTGAACCACTGGACAGCAAGAGAAGTCCCAGACAATGGTTTCTTAATCAATTAATACATTCTAAGCCTGTTTCTAATTCTGACTAATAAAACTCAATCTGATGAGATACCTTAAAAAGGACACTGGATCTTAAGTACAGAGATATAGTAGATACTATTGGTTATCATCTCTACGTTCACTTTACAATACTGTCATCCCTTGTGGCAAAATCCGCTTCCATGACAGAGACTAAAAATGCCAGATATTCATTTTCGCTGCCCTTTTTGTAGTTAGCGATAATAAATGTAACCGAACTCTAGCCATACTGATACATCAGGAAATCTTAGAACTATTTCTTGGAAAGATGTGAAAGTGGAAGTCACCCAGTCATGTCCGACTCTTTGCGACCCCATGGACTATGCAGTCCATGGAACTCTCCAGGCCAGAACACTGGAGAGGGCAGCCTTTCCTTCTCCAGGGGATCTTCCCAACCCAGGGATGGAACCCAGGTCTTCCACACTGCAGGCGGATTCTTTACCATCTAAGTTATCAGGGAAGATGCATCTCCTAATTAAAACAGGGGGAGAAGGAAAGAACGTGAAAGAGAGAAAGAAGACTTAAAAGACGGAAAAGGAGAAAGGGAGGGAGAAGTGGATGAAGTCAGGCAAGAAGGAGGGAGTGGCAGAAATGGGCAGGAAAGGAAGGAGAAAGGAAGAGGGAGGAGGAAAGAGAGAGAGAGGATTCCTGTCTCTCTTCTCTTTGGATTGACTCTACAATGTGAAGATGTGACAGCTGGAGCTGTTGCAATCATCTTGTGGCCTTAAGGGGCAGGTCAAGAGAATCAAAGAGACACAAGCCTGGCTCCTTGAACTGACCTAGAACAACTTGCTTCCAGTCTTCTGTTTATGTGAGATTGCTAATGGTCTTTTGTGATTAAGCCACTATGACCCAGGTACCTGGTCACACGTAGCCAAAAGCATCCTTATTTAATAGAGAAAACAGAGGTTTAAGACCCAGCTCTGTCGCTTACTATCTGTATGACCTTAGAAAAACTTCTTAATAACTCTGATTCCCCATTTCTCTATGTATCATGGCCTTCCTCACAAGAATGGTATCATGAATGGTTATGAAAACTATTTTAATTACAGGTTGAAGCTAATGATATCCTCATGCTTTGTCAATGACTGTTGACAGGCCATGTCCTCAAATCTCAAAATCAACAGGTAAAGAAAAACAGCATAGAAACAAGATCACAGTCTGCTGACGAGCAGAAGCAATTACATTTCTCACATCTCCAGATTATCTTCTTTTCAAAGAGAATTCCCAGAGGCTCATTTGACCCACCCCAAGAATTAGTTGGGTTTTTTTTAATGCAACGCTATACCATGATTTTAAATAATGCAGATGTTAGTCTTTTTAAAATATGCTGAAAGTGGACAGAGAAACAATTTTCTGGAATGCAGTTATTACAAGCATGGACTAATTCCAGAACCAACCCAAGGGATGTTTTTCTGTGCAGTTTGTATATACTCCCTCGCTGTGGGTAATGGCTCAGTCACGTGGAGCAGCATGTAATTAATTGCTCAACACTTACAGTTGTCTCTTCTATACTTTTACTAAGTGAAACCGTACAAATGCTATAAGACTTGGAGGCAAACAAACGGTTCAGGGAAAGCGTTAAGTGTTTTCCATGCAGGTCATTTAGTCTCTGATTCAGGATGGTTTGTGCTCTTAGATGCACACGTTCCTGTGGGTAAACTCCAGCCTGCTGACGCTCAATCAAGCGAAAGTACAACCTGCCCTTGAAATAAAAGGCTTGGGTTTGAAGACTTCTTGCTGATGATAGTAGACGGTAGAACTACTCTTCTGTCTGCCCCACACATACACACTTCTCTCTCTCCCTCCTACTAGTAACAAACTCTCCCTACCAGTCACAGGCTTTGGCATGTGACCCAATCAAAGTGGGTCATCATCACACTGGGACAACATCCTCCTGTGTGACCCCAGGGATTGGTTCAGGGATGTGCAATAGAGCCAATCAGAATCCTTCCCTGGGTTCCCTCTATGGATGTTAGGAAAACCCAATCTCCAATAACAGAGGCCCTGCTGGGACCCAGAAAAGACTAGTTTCCTCATTTGAGTCAGGCTTTTAGCTTCTGCACGTTGGCAGGCTGCCAATCCACAGGACTTCTGGCAAAAATTCTCTGATTAATTCAAAGACGTGACTCAACTGCTCCTAGAAATAGTAGCAATTAAAAAGTGGGTGGCAAAGTCAGCCATCATCTGAGCTCAGAAAAGACTTGACTGAGCTGTACCACTGGACACAGTGATTAACACGACAAGCAGAAACAGAGGGTAACTAACAGTAAAGATTAACTGATCCAGAGAAGAACCGAGAGCAGCACCATGCAATAGAATCATCATGTGAGCCACCCATATAATTTTAAATCCTCTAGCAGCTATGTTCCAGAAAGTAAAATGAAAGGTGAAAATAATTTAAACAATTGGTTTCATCTAATTTAACATAGCCAAATCTTATTATTATTTCAATATGCAGTGGATATTTTAAAATCATTAGTAAGACATTTTGCTTTCTTTTAGTTGTAAGTCTTGAAATCCTGTGTGTATTTTTTTTAATTTACTTATTTGTTTCTTGGCTGTGCTGGGTCTTCATTGCTGCATGTGGGCTTTCTGTGAATTGCGGCGAGTGGGGGCTATGCTCTAGTTGCCGTGCTCGGGCTTCTCACTGCAGCGGCTTCTCTTGTTGCCAAGCACGGGCTGTGAGTGCACAGGCTTCCGTGGTTGTGGCTCACAGGCTTCGCTGCCCAGTGGCATGTGGGATCTTCCCAGACCAGAGATCAAACCTGCACTGTACCCTGCATCAGCAGGTGGATTCTCAACCACTGGGCCACTCGGGAAATCCTGTGTGTGTTTTATACTTACAGTGGGCCTCAGTTCAGACTAGCAGTATTCTATGTGCTCGATAACCTCATGTGGCTGGTGGTTACCTGATTAGATGGTGAAGCTAGAAAGAATAAGATACCCTGGTTTTTAACTTTTGCTGACAGTTCCCTAATATCTGTTTGAGCTGGGAATCAGTGATTCTCCTAGATCCAAAGCCTCATTTACCAGCAAAATACATAGAAACTCCATGTTGGGTATTGTAAATGGCAAATTCAAGATTTCATGTGGGTATAGGTACACCCAAGTGTGCGTGTCAAGAATCTGAAACGCCTTGTGTGGTCTATGACACCTACTCAGCGAAAATACAACCATGGATCATCCCTCCTGCACTCGCACCCAGGCTGTTGAGCAGCTCTCTTGAAGAAAAATCACATAACTTGGAGCACTGGTACCATTACAAATGCAAGGCTTTAAACCTCAACTGGAAACTCAGTTCTACCCAGAAATTCTGTCCCTGGTCCATCCCCTTCCCCACTGTCCTCAACAGCTCTTTCACACTTCCACGATTTTCCTTAAGCCTGTTACCTCGGCATACCACCCTCCCCTGTCAGTTTCCCATGGATAACTCTAACCTTCCTTCATAGAGAAACGGAAGCTTCGTGTACGAATCCCATTTCCCTAAACCTGCTTCTCCTTCAGATTTCAGACTTCAGCTTTTATCCATCCTCTTCTGCCTCTTGTCTGACTCCTGTCACCTCCCACCTTCTTCAGAGTTTGCTCCAATCTACTGCCCTACTTCTGGCCTTTCTTCTCCACTTCCTCTTTCTTTTTTTAATGTATTTTGTATTTTTATTTTATTTTGAAGTATAGTTGATTAGGGCTTCCCAGGTGGCTCAGAGGTAAAGAATATGCCTGCCAATACAGGAGACGTGGGTTTGATTAATCCCTGGGTCTGGAAGATCCCCTGAGAAGGAAATGACAACCCAGTCCAGTATTCTTGCCTGGGAAATCCCATGGACAGAGGAGCCTGGTGGGCTAACTTAGCAGCTAAACGACAACAACAAATAGCTGATTAACAATATTCTCTTAGCTTCAGGTGTGTAGCAAAGTAATTCAGTAATACATGTACATGTATCCTTTTTCAAATTCTTTTCCCATTTAGGTTGTTAGGCATAATATATCTGCTGCTTCTTTCTCTTCGGTATATAAACGTGTTCAAATTTCTATTATATTGAAAGTTATATGCATCCAACAACTGCTATTGCTTCCTTTCTCTTCTTCCTTTCAAAGAAATTACTCCATGAAAATGGCCCTAAGATCATCGGAGATACCTCTTCCTGCAGAATCCAAAAGAGCCTGCTCTTGGTTACTGTCTCTCTGCAGTCTTTGAGTTGAACGTGCTCTCTGTCTTGAAAATCTCCCCACCGCTCACTCCATGACACAATAGCTCTCCTGATTTCTTCCATTTCTAGCAACTCTTCACAATCTCTTTGCAGCTTTCTCTCCCTTTACCTATTATTAAAACATCATTGCTCCTTAAGTTTCAATCATCTATGCCCTTGTTTTTCCAAGTGTGGTCTATGAAACAGTAGCATCGCCATCCTCTGGACCAGGATGGAAATTCAGAATCGTGGGCCTTGTCCCAGGCTTTCTGAATCCGTCAACATTTGAACAAGATTCCCAGGGGATTTATGTGCACATTCCAGGCTGAGAAGTGCTGCTTTCCCTGCCTCTTCTCATCCTACGCATTTCTCCCAAGCGATCTCATCTGCCCTTACAACTTTCATCAGTACCCATTCACCAATGATGCAAACGCGCATCTCCAGCTCAGCTCTCTCTTCTGAGCTCCTTGCATGTTTATGGGTTCTGTTTGTTTTTTGTTTGGGCAAAGCCATGAGGCATACGGAATCTTAATGCCCTGACCGGGTATCAAACCCATGCCACCTGCAGTAGAAGTGCGGCATCTTGACCACTGGACCACCCGGGAAGTCCCCCTTGCACTTTTATAAAATTGCTGTCAGGATATCTGCCTGGTTTACATAACAGGAATATTAACTTTGTACGATTCCAAGGGCAGATTTGATCCCACGTGTTCAGATAAGGGGGAGATCATGAGAGAGGAGTAATCAAGGACCTCACCTTGGAGCTGGCACTAAACTTGACCTGAACTCAGGAAAATGGGGCAGGCAGGGATTCAGATAAAGGGCGAGTGAAAGGAAACCTAAAGCACGTCTGTCTTTATAACACCTATATAAAGGTGTGTAACACTTTTTCCCAAGGCAGTCCCCTCTTGCCAGGAAGTCTAAGGAAGAGGCAGCGGTTCAAGACTTCAGCTGGGATGAGAATTCGCCCAGAACTCTTGGTCTCTCTCCTGTTCCAATTTCTTTTTATTCATTGAACAGATGTCTACTGAGTTCCTATTATGTGTCAGGACTGTTCTAGGTGCTAGAGATAAAGCAGTGAGCAAAATGCAAACATTGTTGCCCTCACATTCTTCATAGAAATATTTCTTTTCTCCGCTTAATGAGTCACTTAAAAAAGAGACGATCATATGAGTTGCGTTCTTCAGTGACCAAGCTCCAGGACTCCAGAAGAAATCCAAAACATCACCTGAAATCTTTAAGGGAAAGGCTTTCTGTTTGTGAAACCTACCAGTAAGAGTGAATACACAAAAACGGCCTGGATTCTTCATGTTCTCATTGGCCCTACAGAGAGGCTTGATGGAAGCTGAGCCCCTGGTAAGCCAAAATGACTGATGCATTTATTCAGTGCTTATCTATGCTAGACTCTGAGGTCACGAAAAAAAATAACAGCTCTGCCCTCCAGGAGGGATGGGAGGTGAACTGTGAATGGAACAGTACAAGTCCACCACATCCGAGAAAACTTTTCCAAGTAGATTAATAGATTTATCAGTGTAAATCGAAGCAGTGTGAGGCATCCTGCTGTATCTCTTGTTTAGCACAGATTTCACTTGTGACACAGTCCCCATTCTTTGGACAGGCTAAAACCAGCACTCCAATAACAATAGTACACAAAAAATTAACTAATGAAACACATCCACAAAAGTGAAGGGGAATCTAGTAGCATTCAGCTATGAGCAGAAAAACATTGATAACAAAACACTAAACCACAGAAAATCTACAGTGGAATTGTAGATTAACTGCAAAGATGGAAAGTTCCCCTGATACCTTCATAGACTGATAATTTCTTCAAATCCCAAAGATCATGGCCTTAATTATGTTTGATAACTGCAAAAGTCTGCCACACTTACAGCTTCACATTTTTCTCTTTATATTGTATTTCAGGGCTTGTCAACTACAAGTTGGCACTTGCCATGGGCACTTGCCATCTCCCTCTGATTTGCAAGGATTTACAAGGATTAAATCATGAGCCGCTGCAGTCATGCAGTCAAAGCCACTGACCTTCAACACCCTCTGAAAGGAACTCAAGGTGGAGAACAGAAATGAGGCAATCGGTGCTCTGGGGAAAATGGGCATAACAGGCCTTCAGATAGTTATTTTCAGGAGAAGATTTTAGGAGCCCAATTCTTGCATCTCCTCTCATCTAGAAAAGCACTAAACTCCTTCATGGTGACATTTGCTCCTCAGGACTGACAGAAACCTTCCGCAAAAAAAGTGTGTGTTTCAATGCATGTACCGCCCCCCCCCCCACTTCACCAAAATCACATGCATACTGCTCTTCCCTCCTGCATCTGCGGAGCAGTTTCTCAGAGCTATCTGAGGTGCTCTCTCCCAGGCCACAGTCTTCTTTTTGCCCCCAATGAAACTCAACTCACAACTCTTACATTGTGCATTTTCTTTAAGTCGGCATGCTGATATAAAATAGGGAAGAGAAAAGCAGAGCTTTGATATCAGGCCTCTTACCTTTTTGATCTCAATCCCAATATAACATATTTCTAGAAATACACAATAGTGCATAATAGGCTTCTCTATCTTGGATTGGTATTGCTGTACATTAGCTATCATTGCAAAATTATTGTCTCCTACATGGAGACTAAAATTCCAGACAACGGTTACTGACAAATTTCTCTACAGTTCACTGATTCCTCAAAGAGAATGGATTTTCTACCCAGCTACAATTAATTATCATTGTTACAGAAATCAGAATGCATCAGACAGCTTGAACAGAAAACCCTGCAAGCTTCCCTTTCCATTGTATTATATCAGTAATTACATTCTCCAAAACCAATTTGTATCCTAGAATCTTTCTAAAGAAATAGCTACCCACTATATAAGCTAACTGTGGAAAAGTCAGGCACGAAAAAAATCTCCTGAACTGTGGGGAATGCAGTTTTGGGCAACAAGAGACAGCATCAGCAAACAGCAAATGTTTTATCACCTCCTGTTCGTTCCAAGAATGTGGAGGATCTGGGAAAGCGATGCTGTGGTACCAGGTAGCCCAAGATGGGACGATCCAGGGTGTTTAAGTTAGTACTTCTGCCTAACACGCCACCCAAAACTTGATGCCTTAAAACAGCAGCCATAACAACAAAGTCCTACTGTAGAGCACAGAGAACTATGTTCAATATCCTATGATAAACCATCATGGAAAAGAATACCAAAAAAAAAAAAAAGAATATATAGAGTTATATATATAACTATGTATATTTATATATATAAAGAATATATATATACCTGAATCACTTTGCTGTGCAGCAGAAACTAACACATTGTAAACAACTATACTTCAATTAAAAACCAACATCTGTGTATTATTCCCATCTGAGCACACTCCTGTCTGCCGCCAGCTGGCGGGCCGGCTGTGCCCTGGCTGACTGGTAGTGGCTTCAGCAGAGACTCTGCTCCACGTGGTCTTCTCATCTTGCAGCCCGCTAGCCTGGGCTTGTTCTCATGCTGGTGGCAAAGTGAGAACAGAAGCATGCAAAGCCCATGATGACTGGGATTGGCCGAAGCAAGCCACCAGCCAACCCAGATTCCAGGGACAGGGAAACGGACCCCACCTTCAGAAGAGAAGATCCTCAGAGTCACTGGCAAAGGGCTACAATACAGGGATAGAAAATTATGCAAGTGTCTTGGCCGGAAGTCTAACATCCCTGGGAAACCCCGGGTAGCCTCCTTAGATATTACATTTCGACCTAGCACATCCTTGGGCAGCCATCCTTCCCGAGACTTTATCTTACGGTGACCCCATCTTGCAGTTGCTCAGTTGCAGTTACCCTCTAAAGGGCAAGTCAGAAGAGTCAGGGCAAGAGGGGAAGAGGAAGACACTGCCTGTGTCTTCAGGGCTTTACCACCTCTCCACTCGCACCAGCAACACATCCAAACCCGTGCTCTGGCCCTCTGACGGGCGGAGCAAGCTTCCCTGTCCCTCAGCTTTGGGACGGCAGTGTGCCTTGCTTTGGCTGATGAGATGAGCCGCCAGCAAAGACTGAACACGTGCTTATGCATTATGCTTATACTATCGTGCTTGAGTCTTTGCCATGAGAAAAGCATACCCTGGGTAGACACTGCCCCTTCAGCATGGAGCAGACCAGCCCAGATCACCCAGAGTGTAGGAGCCAAAAACAAACGTTTGTAGTTGCATGAAACTGAAATTGACTGAGTTATTGACAAACTGAACTGAGTAGAGAAGTTGATTTACAATGTTGTGCCAGTCTCTGCTGTATAACAATGTGGCTCAGTTATACACATATAAACATTGTTTTTTTAATATTCTTTTCCATTTTGGTTTATCCCAAGAGATTGGATGTGGGTCCCTGTGCTATACAGTAGGACCTTGTCCATCCATTCTCAATGGAAGAGTTTGCATTCACCACCTTCATGAAAAGACCCACCATTATTAAATCTACCACTTTCCACGGGGTTGCAAAGAGTGGGGCACAACTGAACATCACTTTCACTTTTTTATTTAAAAAAATAATAGAAGAAATGAAGACGACAAGGAGGAAAACAGGAATTCTGAAGGCAAGAAACCAGCAAAGAGGTGATGAAATCACCATCTTTAATCTGGGTTTATTCAACACATGAATTTTCTGGAAAGAAGTCATACAGAGTTGTTTTTGCTCACTGAACATTGCAAGCATTAAACCAACAGCATCTTTTCTATCTCTGTGTGTGTATGTGTGTGTGTGCATGTACTTCTTATTTTAATGGTTAAGTGCTGCTTGTGACTAATCATTAAGAGAGAACTTTCTATCATTTTCATAAGCATAACGGGTTACACTGGTGTTTGTTAAAGATCTGTCCCATTTTCCCCCATCTGTGAAATAGAGACTAATATGCTAAGATGCCTCAGGGGTTTTATTTTCTGGGGATTTTTTTCCCCTAAAGAATAATGGAAAAGATAATTGAAAAAATTTAAGGAAATACAAAGTGTTATAAACACTAAATAATAATTACTTGGAAGAATTGAAATGAGAATTGCTTTGCCAAGAATCTTGAGTAAGATTATAGCTCCATTATTTGCAAGGAACAGCTAATGAGAATCCTCATTAAAATTTCTAATTTTCTACTGACCGACTCTTTACCAGGTCGAAATTATTAGCAAATCTCTATCAAGCATCATGAAACAAAGATATTCAGGGCAAGCAGCTTAATTTCCTTTTGGGATACAGTTGACCAGGGTTGTCAGAAGTCACATAGCCATTGCAGAAAGACACAGTACTTCCAGTTAGAGAGGAAAAGGATCATTCCCAGCAGATAAGGCTCCACAAAGATACTAGGGTGGGACGTCTAGTTAGTTAGTTGGAATGCTAACTGATGTGATATCTACCACTCCAGAAGACTCACTGCTGATTCACTCATGTATACCAGTAATTATAATGACAATAATAATTGCTACTATTTATTCAGCAGCAAGTATATGCCAGGAACTTTAAACTATCATATCCTTGATACTTAGCATGTATACTTCTTTGTGTATAAAAGATGCCAATAAATGCTCCAAAAATGAATGAATATTTATAAGTACTGTTGGCGCCTCAGCTCCTTCTTATGGACAGGAAACAAATAATTTGGGTGGTAAATGACAGAGCCACTTTTTTGAATCCAAAGCCTGTTCTCTCCCCATTACATCTCACTTCCTCTCCCATGTGGACAGGAAGAGCAGAACGGCAATAAACAGAATCCTTGCTCTTTAGACATTTCCCATCTCAACCAGGTGGAGACATTAGCTGCCACATCCTGAGTCAGGCTGAGTCCGTCCGGCAGGCGAGGTGGGAGGCCACAGCCCAGCACGGGTGACTTTCTCCAGCCCCAGCTCCAGTGCCTCTGAGGCTGTGCCCTCCAGAAATCAGTGTGAGAAAAGGTACCCAGGTGCTTCCAAGGTCCAGCCCGTAGGGCTCCCGACATCACCCCTGCCCTATCTCTTCTCATGTCCCCCACCCCGCCAAAGGACTGACCTGCCCCTGGTAATCAAACAGGGCCCTGTTACCCCACAGCAGGAAAACACCTGGGCAAGTCTGGGCCTCCAGGATCCCTTCCTTTTCCTGTTCAATTCTCCTCTTATCTACCAGGCAGAACACCCCCACCCCCCATCATCCCCACCCCATCCCACTCAGCGCACCAGGTGCTGCTCTAGTGGTAACTAAGAATCATGAGCATAAAGTTTGAAGCCAGAAATCCTGGCTCTGCCATTTACTGACTTTCAGAATGTCACAAAGTCATCTAAGGCTTCATTTCCTCATCTATAAAGTGGGGGCCAATCTAAACATTTTTAGAAAGTACTTAAAGGCAGGCCTTTCAAATCTCACCAAAGGTGGCATTAATCCAGGTACTTCGGATGGGCTGTCAAAACAAGTTTGGGTGAAGAAGAATTATTTTTTTTTTAATTTAATTGAAGTGTAGTTGATTTACGACATTGTGTTAATTTCTTCTGTACAGCAATTGCTAGTCCCTCAGTTGTCTCTGAGTCTTTGTGACCCCGTGGACTAGAGCCCACCAGGCTTCTCTGTCCGTGGGATTTCCCAGGCAAGAACACTAGAGTAGGTTGCCTTCCTCTTCTCCAGGGGATCTTCCTGACCCAGGGATCGAACCCTGGTCTCCTGCATTGCAGGCAGATTCTTTACCATCTGAGCCACCAGGGGAGGCCCTGTACAGCAAAGTGACTCCGTTATCATATGATCATATACATTCTTTTTCATATTCTTTTCCATTATGGCTTATCACAGGATACTGCATATAGTTCCCTGTGCTATAGAGTAGGACCTTGTTCATCCACTCTGGGTATAATGGTTTGTATTTGCTAACCACCCTTTCCCCACTTCGCGCCCCCTTGCCCACCAGAAGCCTGTTCTCTCTGTCTGTGAGTCTGTTTCTGTTCTGCAGACACGTTTACTTGTGCCATGTCAGGTTCCACATATAAAGGAGAGCGTACATTTGTCTCTCCCTGCCCGGTTCTGCAGACACGTTTACTTGTGCCATGTCAGATCCCACATATAAAGGAGAGCATACATTTGTCTCTCCCTGCCCGTCTCATTTCATGTAGTCTGATCATCTCTAGGTCCATCCATGTGCTGCGTGTAACAGCATTTAATTCCTTTTGGTGGCTGACAAGTATTCCATGGTCTGTATGCACCGCATAAGAAGAGTGGTTTTATGTGAAGGGTGTTCTCTATGGCCATAGACCCACAGACCCTAGGACGCGGCCTGACTCCCCCCACATTAGCCCGGAACTGGAGCTTTGAAAGAGGTCGGTGAAAGGAAAGTGCAGAGGGCAAGGGTTCTTGTTTGGTCCACTGATGTGTCCTAAGGACCTGACGCAGTTGGTGCTTAATAAATACCTGTTGAATGAACGAATGGAGAAACTGCCATAAATGACTAAATTTAGAGCAATTCCACCCCCCGGGGAAGGAATGACCTAGTGGCTTAAAGCAGTGATGTAGGTGTCTCTTGGATTTTATTTCCAGCTCTCATCCTGCAGGTTATGGCCAGGAGCTGAGTTTTCCTAGGCCTGATTTTCATCATCTGAAGATGCATACTGTTAGCACCTATTTTCTTAAGGGTTGTTTGAAGGATTAAATGAGACAAGACTGGAAAACATTTAATACAGTGCCAGGCACACAGATGAATTGCCAAGAGGAAGAAAAGGAAAAAAAAAAAAAAAATGGGGAGTGGATGGTCACATGAGCCAGAGGTCCTTTGGCTCATGGAATGCACTTACGTTCTCTTTATAGGGATAACTGACAGAAATTCAGCCATCCATCCAGCAAGTGTCTTCTAGGCAGTTTCTCTGTGCCAGACATTGACCGAGACACACGGGATGCTTCAGTGAACAAAACAAAAGACCATCAGGAAACTTACCTTCTGGAGGAACAAATACGTAAGCAATGGACAAGTAAATGATAAGGTACATGAGCAGGCAACTAAATACCTTAGAAAATTAAAAAGAGGAGCAGGGTGAGAATGATCAGTAGTGTGGGGGCAGGAGGTAGAGTGCAGTATTTAAGAGTGGTTAGGCTGCGGGTTCTTGAGAAGGTGATGTTTGAGCAAAGGCTTGAAGAAGGTAAGAGAATTGGTCATGTGGGAGTCTGGGAGAAGAGCACTACCGGCAAAAAGAACATCCAGAGCAAAGGCCCTGTGAAGGGATATGACAGGTGCATTTAAAAACCTGCAAAAGAAGCAACCTAAGTGTCTGAAAACACTTGACTAGATGAGGAAGTGTGGTGCATATATATACAATGGAATACTGGGGGAAAAAGAGTGAAAGTGTTAGTTGCGCAGTTGTGTCTGACTCTTTGCAACCCTATGGACTGTAGCCTGCCGGCTCCTCTGTCCATGGGATTTCCCAAGCAAGAATACTGGAGAGAGTAGCCATTCCCCTCCCCAGGGGGTTTTCCCATCCCAGGGATTGAACCCTGCTCTCCTGCATTACTCTTGCCTGGAAAATCCCATGGATGGAGGAGCCTGGTGGGCTGCAGTCCATGGGGTCGCTAAGAGTCAGACACAACTGAGCGACTTCACTTTCACTTTTCACTTTCATGCATTGGAGACGGAAATGGCAACCCACTCCAGTGTTCTTGCCTGGAGAATCCCAGGGACGGGGGAGCCTGGTGGGGTGCCGTCTGTGGGGTCGCACAGAGTCGGACACGACTGAAGCGACTTCGCACCAGCAACAGCAGCTCCTGCATTGCAGGTAGATTCTTTACCATCTGAGCCACCATCAACAGGATAAAGGATCAAGAAGATATGGTACATATATACAATGGAACACTACTCAACTGCAAAAAAGAAATAATGCCATTTGCAGCATATGGATGGACCTGGAGGTTATCATACCAAGGGAAGTAAGTCAGAAAGAGAAAAACAAATGTCATATGATATGGCTTACATGTGGAATCTAAAAATATGGTACAAATGAACTGATTGACAAAACAGAAATAGTCACAGATACATAGAAAACAAACTTATGATACCAAGGGGGAAGAGGAAAAGGCATAAATTAGGATTGGGGACTGACATATACACACTACTATATATAAAACAGAATAACAAGGACCTACTGTACAGCACAGGGAACTCACTCAATAACCAGTAATACCCCACATAGGAAAAGAATCTGTAAACGAGTGGATATATGGATGTGGATGCGTGCTTCACTTTGTTGTCCACCTGAAACTAACACAACAGTGTAAATCAATTATATCCCACTAAAAATTAATTTAAAATAATAATAAAGATCTGCCAAGCACGAAAATAAGGCTGGAGTAGAGTGAGGTGAAGTGGTGCAGATTATTTAGAAGCTTTTAAACCATTGCAAGGACTTCAATACTTATTCTGAAAGGGTTTGAGCAAAGGAGTTGTGTAAATGGCTTAGGTTTTATAAGGGTTATTCTGGCTGTTGGGTTTGAGAACAGGCGGCAGGGACTCAAGGAGAGAATCAGGGAGACTTACTACAAGGGCCGCTACGGTGACATGGACAGGAGAGGGCAGTGGCGTGGGCCAGGGTGGTGGAGCCTGGGAGAGGACAGAATGTGGACAGATCCAGGTGTGTCTCAAGGTTATCAGAATGGGCAGGAGCCTGCAAGGTGCGGCCAGGAAGAAAGAAGCAAAGCAAAAAGGAACATGATTCAAAAAGGCGTCTTATCTTTATAGTCTGGGACTGATGAACCTTAATAGGGCAAGAAGAGGAGAAGAAAGGGCACTTATGGGAAAACAAGTGACTTCTAGGAAAGATAAATGGCCCCCCCAGGAGAACAGATGATAGGTATGGTTTTGTGACAATGTCTGTGTAGATATGGCTCCAACTTCTCGGATGAGTGATGAGTCCGTCTTCCCTAGTTATACATTCCTGGAACTTTTACTACCGTTGAGTTCTTCTGAGAGTCTCTGCTCTTAGGCAGATAAAAAGAGTTCAGGGGAAAAAGAAGTTTATTCTCAAATGACTTCATTTCAAAATAATATTTATGTCTCAGTGGCATATTCTGAACGCTGCCACTGTGTTCTGCTACCTTTATTTTAGAGATACATACTGGAATATTTCAAAGTAAAATATATGAATGTAATCTGTTTCAAAATAATCAAGAAAAAGTAAGAGAAGTGAATGGGCATTGGGTAAGACAAGATTGCTCGTAAATGGGTAACTGCTGATGAATGCATGGGGGTTATTATATTTCTCTCCGAATATTTTTAAAATTTTTAAATTTTTCCATCATAAAAAGTACAGAAGGACTACCCTGATAGTCCAGTGGTTAAGCCTCCACGCTTCCATTGCAGTGGGGCTCAGATTTGATCCCTGGGATAAGATCCCACAAGCCTCATGGTGCAGCAAAAAAGAAAAAAAAAAACAAAGCAAAGAAGCAAAACAAAAAGGAAACAAAATAAAGCACAATAGTACGTATGATTTTTAATTAACTGCTATTATTGAGCACATATTCCAGGCACCGTGCTAGCCACATTACATTTATTACCTCTTTAATCTTCCCAACGACCCTGAGAAGTAGGTTCTATCATTATTCCCATTTTATAGATGAGAAGCACAAGATACATTGCCAAGAACACAGAGGCCATCAGAGGTCAGAACTGCTGGTGTCTGAACCCTCCTACGCCGGCTCCAAAGCCTATTCTCCCAAAATTCTAGACGAGTTACTTATTGGATCCACGCGGCTTACCAATCTGGGAACTCTATTCTCATCTACAAAGCCTCTTTCCTAGTTAATATGCTGCTCTGGTGATATCTTACTGGGGGGTCACCTCCTGGGTCTTTGTATTCTACATTATTATTCATTCCTTTTTCTCACCCACAATATAAAAATTAAGCTTAGTTAAATCCTTCTCTATCTGAATGCATTTTTTATCAACCTTCTCTTTCTGCTTTAGTCCAAAATATAACAATAACAAGAAATCTTTTTGAGGAGAAGAAAAAGACCCAATGGCTTGTATAAAACATGAGCATTTGAGTCCTGTTAATCTCCAGCATACAATTTTAACTCGGCAGGGATAGATTCAGGTCAGGAGCCAGTATTTTTAAGCATCACTGTGTACAAAGGATTTTACATCAGCAGTATTAGCATAATCTTTAAACAGACATCAGAAAACAAAACCAAAACTACAAGGAACCTTGAGAGGTCATCTCATGCCCCGCTGCTCTAGGAAGGGGTGGGCCTGAGCCAGCCAACAGGGGCAGCTTTCTAACCTTTCGTCTCTTCAGAAGGAATGTTTTAAGGTTCTTTGTTAATGCTTTATGGTTTACACTGCTTATTTTAGGGGAATTAATATCTGGATATGGCATTTTTTACCTTGACAAAGCTTTTCTCCTATTTACTAACAGGTCACATGGATGACACTATAATAGTAACTGTAATTATAATAGTATTAATAAACCTATATAGATATAGAAATATGAAATCCAAATCAATTGAATTCTCTGGACTTAGCAACCAAGCTCCTAGAGAATTCATTAATATGGAAAAGCCCACATTCATCTCTCAACAAAACAGCCACTCTCTGTATAGAGCAGGCAGTTAATATATTGATAACTTTATTTGAGGCTCAAAACCATTGTTGCATAGATAATATTACTGACTCTGAAACCAAGCAGCACCCTGTGGGGCCCTCCTGGGTACAAAAGCTCCTCTGTGTGCCCATTTGTTGTTTATAGAAAAAGGCTTTAGTCTCTTAGACCTTCCCTAAGCTCCAAAGAAAAGGCAGGTGCAGTTACTAATTACGGAAGTATGAGATTCAAGAAGGAAAAGAAAGCAGGTAAAGACGAAAAAGAATGACAACACTACAGTGATGAAACAGCCCTGCGTTCCTCCTCAAGAAAAGTACACAACGATCTGATGCATACTGATGTTTCTGAACTGTGGTGCCGGAGAAGACTCTTGAGAGTCCCTTGGACTGCAAGGAGATCCAACCAGTCCATCCTAAAGGAGATCAGTCCTGGGTGTTCATTGGAAGGACTGATGCTGGAGCTGAAAATCCAATACTTTTGCCACCTGTTGCAAAGAACTGACTCATTGGAAAATATCCTGATGCTGGGAAAGATTGACGGCAGGAGGAGAAGGGGATGACAGAGGATGAGATGGTTGGATGACATCACCGACTCAATGGACATGAATTTCAGCAAGCTCTGGGAGTTGGTGATGGACAGGGAGGCCTGGCATGCTGCAGTCCATGGGGTTGCAAAGACTGAGCGACTGAACTGATGCGTATCTCTGAGTAGTTCTGCAGGAACTAAGACTTCCCCCCAACCCAGGTGGAGGATGGTCACTATAGCCTGAGCACAAGCACAAGAGCCCAGATTGGCTGGAACCAGAATGCTGATGATTAAGATTCCTGAAACATCACCCTGTCACCTCCCACAAACCAATCAGAAGAAAGTCAGGCACCCTTCAGCCCGCCCCTCAAAGGCTGCCTTTAAAAGCCTTCTCCTGAAGCCCATCAGGGAGTCTGGGCCCTTTGAGCATGAGCTGCCCATACTCTCTGCTAGGTGCCCTGCAATAAACACTGTCTTTTTTCTTCCACCACAATCCAGTGTCAGTAAATTGGCTTTGCTGCGAGGCAGAAAATGGACCCAAGTTTGTTCCAGTAACAACTCCAATTTATGGATAAGAAAAAGGAGGGTTTTTTCCTCCTTTTTCTTAAATAACAATTTAAACCAATCAGAGGATGGTTGATGAGCCATCAGAGGCTCATCAATCATGACCTGATTGATCACAAAAACAGCAACTCCCCTCCCACACCTGACCTTTAAAAATGCTTTCCTGAAACCCAACAGGAAGTTTGGGCTTCCAGAGAACTAGCTGTCCCTGGATGCCTTGTCTAATGCCCTGCAATAGAGACTGTACTTTCCTTCACCAGAGCCTGGTGTCAGCAGATTGGCTTTAACTGGGCACTCAGGCAGGTGGACCCAAGTTCAGTAACATCGTGAGGATGAAACTAGAAGACGTTAAGAAAAGTACTTGAAATACTCCCCCACATACTACCTAAGCATTGTTTGTTGTTGTTCAGGCACCAAGTCATGTCCAGCCCCGTGACCCCATGGACTGCAGCACTCCAGGCTTCCCTGTCCCCCACCATCTCCCGGAGTTTGCCCACGTTCATGTTCATTGAATCAGCGATGCCATGCAGCCGTCTCATCCTCTGTCACATCAGCTACTGCTATTACAATTATTGTTACTCTTCTAGTCCCCAAATTCAGCTTTCTAAATTTATGCTGCAAAGTTTCTGGATCCCCTACTGGCACAGAAAGACTAGCTGGCTAAACATCTCTGAAAATGTACTTCCTTGAAGACTTAGAGCAGGAATTATGCAACTACAGCCCACTGACCAAATCTGCCTCCCCATTTCCAACTCCCGAGCCAGGTCACGCCCTGCCACGGCCGCTTGCTTAAGTATTGTTTATAGCTGCCTTTGCACTAGAAGGGCAGAACTGAGAAGCAGCAACTGAGACCATATGGCCCATAAAGCCAAAAATATTAACTCTCCAGCTCTTTACAGAAAAAAACTGGCTGAATCACAAGCTAAAGTCATTTTTGTTCAAAACAACATAATTAGGCTTTTAAAATTCAAGGTACACTGCTTTCATGCAATTCTAAAGAAATTACCAAGATATCCATGACCCTCCTTGGTCCCAGAGATCAAAGCTGAGCCTCAAATAACTAGACAGAGAAAAGCATTACAGCCTCTGCTAACCACAGCCAAGAGTTCCACCCCCTGTACTTACTGGTGACGGTAAAAACAGCTCTCTTGGTTTTTCCAAGGTCATGAACAAACTGCTCTTCATTGCTGTCTTCCTGAAACAGATATTTTAAGTCACTATCAGCGCTAAGTCACTGTTTGTATTGGTGTGTGTGTGTGTGTGTGCGCTGACATGCGTGTGCCGCGTGCTTGGCTGGATTCTGGGAATATGATTTTTGTTCCCAAGAACAATAAGATTTCTTTTCTCAAAAAGTTTACATTCTAACAGAGGGATTTAAAAGCTCAGAAAAAAATATTTCTAAAAGGAGATCATTTCTAATAGTGATAAGAGATATGAAGGAAAAAAAATTGCTCTGGGATGGAGAGAGATAGGGGGTCTCCTTACAATTGGGCGCTAGGGAAGACTCCTTCAGGAAGAGGCGTTTTGCTGAAACCTGAGTGACAGGAGGAAGCCAATTTGCACACACATGAAAAAGGACAGAGCAGAGCAAAGACAGCGGCGGAAAGGAGCTTGATACGCCTGAGGAAGAAAAAGAACACAGTTTGGCTTGCAAGTAAGCAGTACCAGGTGGGCCAGGGCGGGGCCCGCGTCTGCCTTTCATCACTATCAGGTGGGCAGCCACAGGCAAGCCGAGAAAAGACATGATCTGATTTACATCAGAAAAAGATCAATTCCGTCAACAGTGACTAAAATTGTGGCAGGCCCTTTTGGGGCCCCAGAACGAGCTACTATCTAACACTCAGAAATTAATTTTCTGAGGAGGCACACATGCTGACAAAGCAAGAAAGTATATTGGGAAAGGGCACCCAGGTAGAGAGGGTAGGGGAGCCCAGGAGAACCCAGGAGAGGGTAGGGGAGCCCAGGAGAACCCAGGAGAGGGTAGGGAAGCCCAGGAGAACCCAGGAGAGGGTAGGGGAGCCCAGGAGAACCCAGGAGAGGGTAGGGGAGCCCAGGAGAACTGCCCTGCCACGTGGCTCGCAGTTGCAGGTTTAATAGTGATGGTTTAGTTTCTGGGTTGTCTCTGGCCAGTCATCTTGCTTGGTCCATATTTGTTCTGACTCAGGGTCCTTCCTGGTGGCGAGTGCTTCTCTCAGCCAAGGTGGACCCCAGCGCAAAGGATTCTGGGAGGTTGGCAGGACATATTATGGGTTGGCATCTTCTCCCTGCTTTTGTTCCCTCTGAATCCTCCCAGGAGCAGCACCATGCGTCTTGTTGGGGCCTTCTGTTGGGAGACAACTCATGCAAGGGGCCATCATCATGCCTGAGCAAGGCACTTAGTTTCAATCAACAATTCCCTAACAAAATGGACGGTGCTTGGGAAGCAATGAAAAGTGGAGGCAGGAAGACCAGAGATTTGCCTCTTGCAGACACTCGGGGAGACTGTCAGCTGTAGTGGAGGTGAAGGGCAGCGCTGTGCAGGGGATATTTGGAGAACACCGTAAGTTAAGCTTTGGAAGGAGGGGCTGTGGGAAAGCAAACAGGGTAAGATGAGTGCTTCCAACCAGTCTTACGGGTTTTCTGAGACCCACTCGTTTGTTCATTCAACAAATGTTTATCGGGAACACACATTGTGCCAGGTACTGTTCTAGACACCAGGGATCATAGCAGCAAAATTAGCAGCAAAAATCCCTACTCTGGGGACTTTCTTGGTGGTCCAGTGGTTAGGAATCTGCACATCAACTGCCATTGGCCCAGGTTCGATCCCTGGTCAGGTAACTAAGATCACGTATGCCAAGCAGCACAGCCAAAAAAAAAAAAAAAAATCCTACTCTGATGGAATTTATACTCTAGGAGGGAATAGAAAATTCAGAGTATTAGAGGGGAAGACTTTGGGAAGGAAGACAAAGGGAATCATTTACCAAATCCTTCAATTCACCCATTCTGTCTCCTAAACATTCCTTGCAGTGGTTCAAGCTGAAAACAGATGGCAGCTGCATTAAAGCCGTATTCAGGGTGTTAATCAAATAGGAGGCTGTTAGACTGATATGGCTCCAATGTCCTGGCAGCCTGAGTCAGCAAACCAAAATCTAAGGCTGAAATGCCTCAAGGTTATTAAAGCTAAACTAAGGACAGCCAATCACATTCACCCAGCTGAGCTTTAAGCTATATCCAACCAGTAGGTCCCTGCCTTGCTTCCTACAAGCCAGTCTCTGAGCTCCAGCTGGTGAAGCTGCCTCAACACAGTTTGGTGCTGGCTGATTTGAATAAAAAAATGTCCAAATAAACTCTTAAAATATTTGAAATGCCTAAGTTTATCTTTCAACACGGAGCATACCCGAAAGACACTGAGAGGGGACACCCCCCACTGGGCAGATCTGCAAACAACGCCTCTGGTCCTTCACTTTGGACAGAAGTGAGACTGTATCAGTATTCCTGGACAGTAGCCAAAGGTCTGGGCTTTAGTCAGGGGTCTGGAACGAAAAAATCTGGAAGATCAGAGATGAGATGATCTGGAGTGGAAGCACGCAGAGGCACACACAGACCCTCCGTGGAGAGGACGGACTTGCGTGTCACACGTTCACACCCACGAGAAACACTCACATGATACGCGGGTTGTGCATCCACTGAACAACCCAGGAGACAAAACGACTCGGTCAGCTGACGCTGTCAGCCATTGTCACTGGCCACCCAGAACTTAAAAGGTGCGTGACGGAATAAGTCATCGTGCCAGCGATGGGGGCCATAGACAGCCCAGCACTGTGGACTCCCACTGACCAAGGTGGATCAGCTGCCGCTGCCTCTGTGTGTCCCAGCAAGCTGCAAAGGGAGAGCCTGTGGCCCATCCTCACAGGTGTCGGGACTTCCCTCGTGGTCCAGTGGTTAAAACTTAGCGCTGTCTACAGACGGCACATGGGTTTGATCCTTGATCAGGGAACTAAGATCCCACATGTCGTGCAGCATGGCCGGAAAAAAAGGCAGCGTCACAGGTGAGGATTCCAATTCCAGGCGTGGGTTTGCCTTTCCCGCCAGCTCGGCGGTCTGCGGGTCCCCAGGCACGGGACCCCTGACAACGCAGCTCCTGAGCGCTGGCTTAAAAACTCAGGAGATCCCCGGAGGATATCTGAAGCTGGCCCCCCAAACACTGAAGGCAAGGAAGAACCAAAGCCAGGCAGGTAGGTGGCAGATTTAATAAGCAAGGAAACTTACACAGGAGGACTGGCTTGGGCCAGTCCAGGAGGCATCTCCACCCTCCCAGCAGATCTTAACGTTCATACAGAGCCCTTACCCAGTTCAGTTGGGTGTTCCGTCCAGAAGTCTCAACACCTCGTTGCTCTCTCTCCAGGCTGCGTCCTTGAAAATGGGACTGTGGGAAAGGAGGGCGGAAGGTACAGTTCAAGGTTGGGGAGGGACTGAGGAGCCTCCGATTGCCTGGGGCCAGCTCAAGGGTCAGTCCAAGGTCGCGTCTTCTTTAAAACGTCCCTCCACACTCCAGGCCTCCCCACTGGCTCCTCCAATCACACTTGCACCCTTGCTCCCTACAACGGGCTCTGAGAAGTCAGCAAGCCTTTCACCAGCATCAACATGGCTTGTGGCTTGTTTGGCAGCAATAGGCACACGAAGAGAAAGCAGAGATCAGAACGATTCCCAAATTAAGTAACATCTCCCCATCAAGAGCCGCATGACCCAAACCACGGATTTACCAAAGTTCCCTTGGCTGGGGGTGGATCACTCAGGGTGTTTGCTTGTGTCTCCATGTGACTTTAACAAAGAAGACATACTCACAGATCCATCAGGTGTGAACATGCAACATCGTGTTTAGACAACAAACACACAGGCGCCTCCTTGTGAAGCAAGCAGAGAGAACCCTCCCAGGCCATTTTAACTTGGAGGACGGCTTTTCTCCCTAGAGGCATTTCGGTGTACAGGGAGGGCTGGCTTTGCCAGCTATTCAAGGCTTGCTGGGTGAACTGGGGGAGGGCTTCTACGTGGGCTAAAATAGCATCCAGGCCAATGGAGGGATGAAGGTGGTGGCCAGGTGATGGTACCAGCAGAAAAGAGAACAGACCCGCCTGTCCTCGAGGAGCAGGAGTTGGGCAGCTTTAGGACCTGACCTGGTTGAGCACACCACACATGCTGGCTGGGAGAGGCAGCCCTGTCAGGTGTGAGATGGACTGGGGTGGGGTCCACCAGACCAGGACCCCTCTCTCAGTGGGTGCACAGTCCACTCCAGGCATACTGCATTTCCACAGGCAGCTGGCAGCACCACAAGGGGTCCGGCGGAGACTGAGCAGTTCCCCCGGAGTAGGAAGCTACCCTCCTACCTAGGTGGGACGTCCCACTGCAGCTTCCCGTGGACGCCACCTGTCCCGGGCGTGGGGGCTTGGTGCTCCCAGCAGCACAGCACATTGCCCCGCGATGAGAAGCAGGGCACTGCTGTCTGCTGACACTTCAATACTTCATGGGGTTGCGATTTTTGGCAGGGCCCCCAGGCTGGCCTAGGGGGCAACAGTCCCTGCCGGTTGATCACTCAAGTGCATAAAGTCTGGGACAGCTTCTTAGTCCACCCAGGCAGGCTGGTTGGACCTGTTAGTGATTTAATCTGCTGCCTGCAGGTTTGAGGGCAGAGGGAACCTCCTTTGAACACCATGCTCCTTTGCTAGTCTCACACATCCCAGCCTTTGACATGTGACCCCCATCACTGTTTGACGAGGGAGTCAGTTCATGGCGCTCTGCTTCTCTGATCAACAGAGGGTGGCGGCCTGGTTCATGTGGTGATGGGAAAGCTTGAGTTAGGCCAGAAGCAGTGTCCACGCAAATCAAAGCATATTTAGAACCCTCACTTAGTTGATATGATCCGGTTGCTGACCCGTCGTTGGTGGGGAACTCCTGGGGGTGGCCCTGGACTCCTCTGGCAGCTGCCGTGGGCACTGTTTAGAACAGGAGGTGCTGCTGCTGCATTAACCAACTCACTGTATTCAAGGGCAATGCAGGGTCCTGGCAACACGTCACCCCATCCAGGTGCTGCGGCGGATGCCCTTCCTGTGCATCCCACCTACTGATGATTCTACTGAAGGGCCAGTAACCAGGGCTGGTACCTAGACTGGGGCATCAGCCTCCTGATCGCCAGGGGTGTCAGCGCCTCATGAGTGGGGACATGGAAGACAAGTGAGGTGCCCAGTCTCCTGCAGGGGGGACGCAGACGTCTCTCCATACATCCTGACCACACCAGGGGTTATTCATGAAAATCCACTTTCGGGTCCCTGTTGGCTAAGCCATCAGGTTACTCCCTTGAGAACAGCCCGGCTGTCAGGACAAAGGGCAAATGGCCAAGGCTCAGGAGGGACCACCAGCTCAATGCTGGCTTCAGCCCTCAGCTGCTACAGTTCAGCCCCTTGACAAGAACAGATTCTTATTGAATTTATGCAAATAACTGTATTGCCATGAAAATAAGACTACTCATTCTAAAATTTTCTCAGTTCTGGAGAAATAAAGTAGGGAGAAAAAGATAAATGTTTCATCTTTGATCCCAAGGGTATAAGTCAGCAAACTGCTGGTAGTTTAAAAGACAAATGGTTTTCTTAAATCTGGAGAAAACAAAACACTAAAGAATCAACAATGTTTCCAATAAAGGGTTATAAAAATTTTAGTCACCCTCAGCAGTTTTCCGTCAGAACTCTGTGAATCCGTATTCTGTTCAGTGGTGTGATCTTAGTTCTCAGAAAGCTATGACGTGAAGTGAAAGTGAAAGTCACTCAGTGGTGTCCTACTCTTTAGGACCCCATGGACTATACAGTCCATGGAATTCTCCAGGCCAGAATACTGGAGTGGGTAGCCTTTCCCTTCTCCAGGGGATCTTCCCAACCCAGGGATCAAACCCAGGTATCCTGCACTGCAGGCGGATTCTTTACCAGCTGAGCCATAAGGGAAGTCCAAGAATATTGGAATGGGTAGCCTATCCCAACTCCAGGGGATCTTCCCGACCCAGGAATTGAACTGGTGTCTCCTGCAATGCAGGCGGATTCTTTACCATCTGAGCTATCAGGGAAGCCCTTTGGAAAGCTATACTTTTCCACAAACCTTGAAGAAATGCTTCAAGATTCTTCTTAAAGGAACACTTTTGCAAAAGCATCAGAGCATGACAAATGTCCGTAAATGACAGAAGGACTTTAAAATGGCCACGGATGAAGATCTGATGAGAGTTCATTATGGCACAATTGGCAAGGAAATCTGGTCACCTCTGTGATTTGCATCCTCCTGACGACCTCCTCCGACACTGAGCAGGGGCCCTGCTTTGCAGCAAAGACAGGCCGTGGGCAGAGGCCAAGGGCATGGGACCCCTGGGTTGTGCGACACACCCTGCCCCGCAGAAGCAGCCGGCCTCCCAGAAGGCCAGACTGCCTTCCAAAGGGACCCTAGATCACCAGCTTAGAGGCAGCTCCCGAAGGGATGTGGCGCCCAGCCTCAGGATGCAGCGTATGCTTAAATCAAAGACTTCTCTCTCTCTCTTTAGTTGCTAACTCGTGTCCGACTCTTGGGACCCCATGGACTGTAGCCCACCAGGCTCCTCTGTCCATGGGATTCTCTAGGCAACAATACTGGAGTGGGTTGCCGTTTCCTTCTACAGGGGACCTTCCCAGCCCAGGAATCAAACCTGGGTCTCCTGTATTGCAGGTAGATTCTTTACCAACTGAACGATGAGGAATTCTGTATGGGGCTAAGTCCCCAGTAAGAAAAACACCTGGGTACAGAAAGGGGCATGGGGAACAGGAGTGACCCACTCACCATCAGTCCCACTGATCTAATCAGGATGAGGAAGTGCATGCTTTCCATCCTTGCCACCCTGAGCTCTGCAGGGTTAAAGCTCTGAGCTCCAAAGGAGACACACTCTCTGGCCAGGGCACACAGCCAGTGTATTATTAGAGCCAGGACACTCTGGCCTCCCAGTGCCCCAGGGACCAGAAAGGCAGCATACTGGCCGTGGGATTTGACCCCGACCAGCTATGAGAGGCGATGCTTCTTCACAGTGGGACGGGGAGACAAGGATGCAACCCCAGTGGTCCACTTGGGTACCTCCTGGTGCCCCCAGGCTTCCTGATGCCAGGGCTCTCTGACCCCGCAGCAACTGTTGTCTGAGAAAGATGTGTGGTGGGACTGCCAAGGGCTGGCTTCCAGGAGTAAAGGTTTGAGCCACCAGGCAAGCCGCCAAGTCCTGCCAAGAGAATGGCTGAGGGCGAGGGGAATTTAGAAAGAACAGTGGCTTAGGGAGAGGGTGGCTCCTGACCAGGGTGCGCCAGAAACAGACGCGGGGCCAGGGGCTGCTGCTGATCCCACTGACTGTCCTCTTCCGAATTTTCCTGCAGAAAGGGCTGCCCCATAAACCAGCTGGGAGTAGACGCCTGCGGTACAAGGGGTGCAGCATAGCAGCCACGAGACATGCGCAGTCAGGAACCAAGGAGCATTCATTCTATAGGAGTACACGTATATAAAATTCTAGAAAAGGCAAATCTTATCTACAGTGATCGTAAGCTCTTCTGGAGGTAGGGCGACTGACTGTGAAGGGGCACGGGGAGATTTTTAGAGTGATGGAAATGCTCTATGCTCTTTTATCTTAAATCCTCAAGATTCTCTTTATTGTTTTGGGCTGTGCTGCATGGCTTGCAGAA
This sequence comes from Bos indicus x Bos taurus, assembly GCF_003369695.1. Taxonomy (NCBI): domain Eukaryota; kingdom Metazoa; phylum Chordata; class Mammalia; order Artiodactyla; family Bovidae; genus Bos; species Bos indicus x Bos taurus. The sequence continues at coordinate 39,465,696 of NC_040102.1, forward strand.
TCTTGTTTCCCCAACCAGGGATGGAACCCACGCCCTGTGCAGCTGAAGTGTGGGGTCCTAACAACTGGACCACCAGGGAATTCCTGGAAACGCCCTACATTCTGATTGAGGTGGCAGTTCCACAAGTGGAACTATTTTTATCAAACTTATTTGACTGTACACTTGAAATGGGTGCAATTTACTGCATGTAAATTATGCCTCAATTTACAGGCTTGGGCCACCGCCTCAGCACAAGGTTGTCAGCCAGCAAAGCCACAACCCATGTGAGCTACAAAATCATTGCTGTTTCCCCTGCACCTTGCAAATTGCCTACAAGAATCTCTCAGGGCCAGCCCTGACCAAACATAAGGGAAAGTGAATTCTGGGAAATGTATTCCTATTTCAGCCTGGCCAGCTTGACAGCTTAGAGAACCATCATAACACTCCAAACATTCAATGGCTTCCAAATACTCTCAGTGCTTTAACAAAACTTAAAAGCTTCTGGGACTTCCCTGGTGGTCCAGTGGCTAAGACACTATGCTCCCAATACAGGGGGCCGAGGTTCAACCCCTGCTCAGGGAACTAGATCACATGCTGCGGCTAAGATCTCACATGCTGTAACGAAGACCCATTGCAGCCAAATAAATAAATAAAGTGTATATATATATATATATAAAATGTATATGAAAGAACAAAATATATAATATAATTTATAATACATATGAAAGAAGAACAATATTATTTTTAAAAGTGAATTTTGTGACCTGATTTCCACCAGACCTGACTTTCCCTCCTGCCCGCTTCTCAGGTTACATGTATTGACATTCAGTGCTGGTGTCTTTCTAGATCTCCCAGTCTTTCCACACTATCCTTGGTGGCCAGTACACAAAACCGCATCCGCAGCTGGCTCCTAATAAACATCAACTGGACGAACTGTGTGCCAGTGAGAATTACGACTGAGGCTCAGTGCACGAATATGGCTGGAGATGGGCACATAGGCGATAAAGTGCTACGGCAAAGGCCGGCGGGAAGGGAACACACGCGGCCCGTTAGCATCTCCCTTCTGTGCTCCCGGCCTCCCAGGAAACCCGTGGCAGTGCCGAGATATTTTTGGTTGTCACCGCTGGGGAAGGAGGGGTCACTGGAATCTAGGGAGCGGGGACGCGGAAGCTGTAAAGCATCGTATGATGTACAGGACAGCTCCCCTTTCCCCAGCAAAGAAGTACCCTGCACAAAACATCCACAGTGCCAAGGCTGAGAAACCCAGATAAGAATAAAGGGTGCCTGGGTATCATTATACAAAAATATGCATTTATATAAATGTATTATTTCTCAATGAAGTTTACAACAGTTAAAAACATCAATATTTAATTACAAGTGATTTGTCCTACATGCCAGCAATACAAAGTGTTGCATTAGTACCGCCGAAACCAAAGGAATTGGTGAGTGCAATTCGTCTGTTCTCAGCTTTCCATTCCTGTGCCTTGAGTGGCACGTAATTGAGATCAAAGTGCGGCTCTGTGCAGTCCAGGTTTAGAGTAGGCGGCAGTTTCCGATGGTAACAAGCCAGGGCAGTAAAGGCGGCCTCAGCTGCCCCGGCAGCCCCCAGGAGGTGCCCTGTGGCTCCCTTGGTGGAGGAGACCGCAAGGGCGTGTGCGTGGTCTTTGAAAAGCTGTTTGATGGCTTTGTTTTCAGCAGCATCTCCCAAAGGCGTGGAAGTAGCATGTGCATTGATGTAGGATACCTCTTCAGGTTGGATGCCTGCATCTTTCACAGCAGCGGCCATGCATCTAATAAATAAGAAAAAAGCAGTTGAACTCATCAGAACAACGCTTCATTTTAACAAGCCCATCATCTGTGGGCTTCTCCAGTGGTTCAGTGGTAAAGAACCCACCAGCCAACGCAGAAGACATGGGTTCAATCCCTGGGTTGGGAAGATGCCCTGGAGAAGGAAAATGGCAACCCACTTCAGTATTCTTGCCTAGAGAATCCCCATGGACAGAGGAGCCTGGCGGGCTACAGTCCATGGGGTCACAAAGAGTAAGACATGACTGAGCGACTGAACACACACTCATTGTCCATAGGACTACAGATAATGGCTACAGAAATATCCAAGTACACTGGATGAAAAGAACCCTTTTCGTTCCCATAACAGAACAGCATCTTGGATTACCACGTGTACTAGAATGCCATCTGCATGGGAATACCAAGGCACCCCCAGTACCCTGGACTGATTCATCACTGTGACATAAACATATAAGCCTATGGATTTTATAATCTCTAATAAAACATATTTCCATTTTATTTGAACTGTCCTTTTTTCCTGGAGGAAAAAGCCATGTAGACTCAGCCTCAGAATAATTTTTCTTTGGGGAATTTCTTATCAGTGGGGTATGCATACAGAGTTAAAATAAGGAGAAAAGATTTATAACTATGATTTAATTTTTTCTTTCACATTTAAATGTAAAACTTTGCATATTTCCCAATAATCTAAAAAAAAAAAAATCCACACAAAAATGTGCCATTATCTTAATGCTTCAAATATCTTTCAAAACCTTCTTATTCAGGCCATAAGAATTCTAAGTGAATGAAGAAGTACAAAGCCAAACCTCCAAACAGACAAATTTTAAAATAAAATATTTCAAAAAAATAAATAAAACATTTCTCTGGGAAAACCTTTGAAAATCTCATGGATGTTAACACTTTTTTCAGTTCTGGGTGCCTCGATTTCCTTAAGAGAAGGAAATATAAGAGTATAATCTGAAGTGTGATGAAGGGCTTCGACCATCTCCTCATCCAGCTGGCTGCTACGCTTGACATTTCCAGTACCAGCAACTACTCAATAAAACTCAAAAGGATATTCAAACGTTTTCAAATATTTCAAACACGGTCAAACACCAAGGCCAGATACTACCATTTCCCCTAAGTTGAGCCTCCAACAGTCTTAGCTGAAGAAACGGGAACAAACGAGCAGTCTTTACCTGAAGGCACCCTCTCCTCCAGGGTCGGGGGCGGTTATGTGGCCGGCATCCCCGGAGAGTCCGTAGCCCACAATCTCTGCGTAGACCCGGGCCCCTCTGCGGAGCGCATGCCTGTGTTCTTCCAAGACCAGCACTGCCGCGCCTTCTCCCATTACAAACCCGTCCCTCTGGGGGTGAAACGGTCGACAGGCGGACTTCGGATCCGTGTTTGTGCTCAGAGCCCGGGCTCTGGCGAACCCAGCAAGGGACAGGGGGCTGATGCAAGAGTCCGTCCCCCCGGCCACCATCACGTCCGCATCTCCGTGGGCTACGAACCTGAACGAGTCTCCCACCGCATGAGCCCCGGTGGTGCAGGCCGTGGAGACCGCGTGGTTGGGGCCCTTAAGCTTATGGCGGATGCTGACTTGGCCTGATGCCATGTTGACCAGAATCTTAGGGACGAAGAATGGGCTGACTTTACTGTAACCTTTGGTCTGAAACGTCAAAGCGGTTTCGGAAATCACTTCGAGAGGAACCATTCCCATGCCGATTGCGACGCCTGTAGCTGCCTGGTCAGCTTCTGATTGAGGGTGCCAGCCCGCATCTTTTAAGGCTAACTCAGCGGCAGCGATGGCCATCACCGTGGGAGGAGACATGGACTTGGTATCTGACTTGGGCACAAAGTTTTGCTCGTTGAACTGCCCTTCATCACAACCTCTTGGCACGTAAGCAGCAACGCTGCAAGGGATGCTCTGGTACTCGTCGCCAACCAGGGAGACGATTCCACTCTCTCCCCGGACAAGGCGGTCCCACACCAGCTGAGTTCCAACGCCAAGAGGGGTCACTAAACCGATGCCAGTGATGACGACCCGCCGACGCAATCCCGGTGCTGGTGCGGTTGCCAAAAACCGCCTTTCATTTACTAATCGCTGGCATGATCTTGCATGTATCAGATGACATTTGGTAATCCTTAGGAAAATTTGCAAGCCGTCGGACAGCATGGTTGAAATTCAGAGGCTCAGCACCTTTCCTGGAACAGAACACAACACGCCCAACAGGTATATTCACTGTGGTTTAGAACACCTTAAAAGGTCTAAGAAAACAACATCCAGGGTGTGGTTTTCAGGCGTTCGGTTGTGAGCTGTTAAGGAAACTTAGGGAAAATAACGTTACTTCATTTTAATTTATACTTATTATCGAACCACTGTTTGGACGCAGCCCTTTTCAGACTCCAATTACCCTAAGATATTCGAAGACAAAGGGGTGAAACGACAATTCATTCGAATCACAGAAACAGAACTTGACTATGAAACACATACGGGCACTCCTGGCCTGATACGGCTGCGGAAAGCATCCTTTTTCAGGATGGCCGAGACCGTATTACATTTAATGCTTCTGGTATTAACGGAGTAAAACACATTTCGGGGCGTAGTCTTCGAAGTAGGGGTGAGAGGACTTTTTGGATCCTCAACACGGAGAGAACCAGGATTTCTGCGACCGCGAAGGTCAAGGGCGAGGGGAGGCCGGGGACAAGGGACGGTGGCCAACTACCAGCACCGCCCCAGACACCCGGGGAGGGCGTGGAGAGAGGAACAGACAGCAGCCCCGGGTCCTCCACGCCGCTCTCCGCACCCGCCCCCGACCCGACGGGGCGCCGGAGCGCGAAAGCCAAAGAGGGGCGAGCGGCCACTACCTGCACCTGGTGCGGCCCGCGCAGCCGCGGTCCCCAGAGCCCGGCGGGCGATGCGCACGCGCACAGGCACGTCCGGGCTCGCTGGCGCACGCGCACAGGCACGTCCGCGAGAGCGCGCACGCATGAACGCGAGGGCGCGCGCGCCCGCTGGGCCGAGCGCCCTTCCCCCGCGTCCCCTTGGCGGAGGTCAGACCTTCCTGGAGGCGGATCCCGGCTCCGGGCTTTAGGCCACCTCGGCCGCTCCAAGATAAGCTGGAACGCTGGCGAAACGCAAGGAGAGAGCCCGTCAAGAGGGGATTTTTTTTTTCTCCCCTAATAATGCCCAAATAGTCTTCTGTTGTGGGGAAAAGGGGCACCGTCAGAATTCTGCTAGACTCCTAGGGAAGAGTTAAAGACGTTCCTGTGTCTTTCCAGTAATTTCTGGATCGCCCACAGCTGTTTGTAGTAGCAAAACAGGCCGAAATAAAATGCCCAACAGCAGGAAGTCGGCTGTGAGTTTTGTTGTTCAGTGGCTACATCCTGTCCGACTCTGCGACCCCATGGAGCACAAAGCTGTGGTACATCTAAATGCTCTGCGGCCACTTAAAATAATTGTGTGTGTGACTATTAATGTAGGGCTCCCCGGGTGGCTCGGTGGTAATGAAAGGCTTGCAGGTGCAGGAGACAACGGGGTTCCATCCCTGGAGATGGAAATGGGGCAACCCACTCCGGTGTTCTTGCCTGGGAAATCCCAGGGACAGAGGAGTCTGGACAGCTACAGTCCATGGAGTCGCTAAAAATGGACTTATTTATTAATGTGGAAAGCCATTGATACTTTGTTAGAAGATCCAAGTCGTAGCTTGTGGTTTTACTTTTTAAAGGGGATTTTTTTTGGGGGGGGGGGTTGTCTGCAAAGTATGTACAGTAATGGTGATGTCCCTCCCACACACACCTTTTTTTCCCAGCGGTGCAGAGACTTGAGGAATCTTAGTTCCCCCTCCAGGGGTGGAACCCAGGACCACCCGCAGTGGAAGCGCTGAGCCCCACTGGACCTCCAGGGAATTTCCTCTCACCCTTATTTTTGCTTAGTTTTGTTTCCTATCTTGTCTACAGTATTCAAATAAGCCTTTCTAATAATAAACTTATGTTTACTTTTACAATGTATTTTCAGATCTTGGAGACAGGAATAGAACAAAGAAAAATGTAGACATTTATTTCTAAGTCTTCGAAAAATTCAGCAACTTATTTGCTCAGAGCTGACTGAATTTATCAAGGGAAAAATAACATGAGTGTATTTTTTAAAATGCAAGAAGTCAGCAAGGTAGTATTTAATGGAAGAGCAAACTCATTGGAAAGGACTCCGATGCTGGGAAAGATTGAAGGCAAAAGGGGAAGGGGGTAGACAGAGGATGAGATGGTTGGATGGAATCATCGACTCAATGGACATGCATTTGCGCAAACTCTGGGAGATAGTGAAGGACAGAGGAGCCTGGTGTGTTGCAGTCCACAGGGTGGCAAAGAGTCAGACCTGACTTAGGGACTGAACAACTACAGCTCATGTGCTGTCCCAGGTGAGTTTTGTGTCCTTTTTCCTTTTTTAGTTTTTGGTCCTGCTGGGCAGCTTGCAGGATCTTAGTTCTCCAACTAGGGATTGAATCTGCACCCTCATCCCTTAGCAATGAAAGCATGGGGACCTAACCACTGGACTGCCACTGAATTCCCTGTCCTTTTCTCTCCTTTAGATAAAGGGTTGACTATATACCTGTCAGCATATTTGTATCTTTCTGGGCAATGTCTCTTGAAGCATTTTTTTTCCAAGTAGAGTGCTTTGCCGTCTTTCCTAGCTCTAGAGGATTTGGGAGAAACTTAGCTTTTCCTGGTTAGTAATGGATTTAAATGTGTCTGGAAATACACTTTTTCTAAAATTGTTCCCTAATATGACCTTGAGTCATCCTTGATCCAAGGCCTAGTCCATCACTTCTTAGTACAACCTTCTTTCAATGATAGTAGAGTTACTTTAAGAGAAATTAAAACAAACATGTGGTTATAAAATACAACTAAATGAGTGAGAAGTACCCAAATTTGCTCTCTCCTCTCTTCATTGATACACAGTTTTCGAGTCACAGTGTGAAAAGACCTAAAATATATTTTATGAAGCCAAACTCATATGTAACATACAGTTTTAACACGCTGTTCTTTTTTCTTTCATACATCACAAAATTATCTTGGATAACAAGTGACAAGTTGATTAAAATATTGTAGAAAAGTAAAGCCACTGATAAGTCATTTCATTTTCATTTCTCCTTCTGATCTTCCCTTTGGTCTGGAAAGGGGTGAGAAGTTTTATGATATTCTAATAGCTGTCTATGGTTTAGTACCATGCGTGCGCATGTGCTTAGTCACTCAGTCGTGTCTGACTCTTTGCGACCCCATGGACTGTAGCCCACCAGGCTCCTCTGTCCATGGGGATTCTCCAGGCAGGCATACTGGAGTGGGTTGCCATTCCCTACTCCTCAGGATCTTCCCAACCCAGGGATCAAACCCAGGTCTCCCTGCATTGCAGGTGGATTTTTTACCATTTGAGTCATCAGGGAAGCCCTTTAGTACCATATTCCTTGCCAAAATACATTGGTATTTTATCTAAAATAAAAAACTTCAAAATGGCCCCACTTACCATAGTCTCTTGTTCAGCCATAGATTTACTTAAATTTTTGTGATTTGGTTCAAAACTGTATTTTGAGGTATAGTTCCCGTTCTCTGTTAAAACATTTCCACCCAAGATGACTGTTCTCTTGCTCTGCTCAACTAGAGTCTGCTTCACCTACATCTGTTCACATGACTGACCTTCCTACATACTTGCCCCAGCCCCAGTGAGTGATTGTTCTAATCTTTAGATCGGAACCCCCCTAACGTGACAGTTCTTCGAAGGGGCCGTGAGGGGTGTGCCCCTCTGCTTGCTTCTCCTGGTAACCTATGAGCTAGCCGGATGTCAACGTGGGCCCCCTCCCACCGGAAGCAAAGACCCCTGCCATGGTCCTGCCCACCTGCCCACCGTCTGCAGCACACATGTAAGATCCCTCCGTCCATTAAACCATTGATGTCTCTGGGCTCTTTTTTCAGTCTTGAAGTAAGTACAGGATTTACAGGCCTACAGGGTGCAGACCAACATCCAGCAAAACTGAGCTAACTTCTAGATGGACTTCAGCTTCTCTTTTTGCTTGTACGTTCTTTTCTTCAACATTTCTGCCTAACCTGAGCCAGAAACTGGCGTATGAAAATGAATAGGGTATGGTTCCTGCTTTCAAGAAGTTCATTGTCTAGTAGAATGAAATACCTGTGAAGACAAATATGTGCAAAGTACTGAAACAGGTGCTATAATAGAAGAATATAACAGAATTATAATAATATGAAAGAGACAATATAATACTATGGGTCAATACCACCTTCCAAAGTCAAGAAAGTCTTCCAAAAAGTTGACCTTTGAACTGCATCTTGAAGATGCGTAAATGTCTAGTAATCTTGGTGGGAAAGGGCATCGTGCCGGGCAGAACAGAACAAATTCTGAGACCTGGTGTCTTCTACACGTGCTGGTAGTAGTTCAGTGTGGCCAACACTGGATTTGAGGTTGGGACAAAGCAGCAGGGAAAGTCTGAGAGTGAAGAATGGGCTGATGGGAACAAGTCTTGGGTTTTGTGCAAAAGACTTCGGATTACTCCTGTAGGTCAGAGATGGTATGTGGGCAGCCCCAGTCTGCAACCTGTGGTCTGCAGCCTTCTTTTATTGACTCTAAATTCCTCTAGGAAGGAAATGGTACACTCTCTCATTCCCTACCCCAGGCCCTCTGCTTCTTTTTGTCTTGAACAAAGCCAGTTACATTCAAATTTCTTGCCTAATTCCTGATATCACTTGACTGTAGAGAGTGTGCTGAATTGCTAAAATTTGGTCTTTGTACACTAGTGCTGGATTAAATCTCAGACAAGATTCTGAGTGAAACAAAAATAGCTTTATTGCTTGGCCGGGCAAAGGGGGTCATAGCGGGCAAATGCCCTCAAGGCTGTGTGTCCTGCCCTAGAAGGCGTAGTGAGGAATCATGGTGTTCAAGGATCAGGGCATGGTCAGCTTGTGGACGTCCTTCTGAATGGCTGGTGGAGAGGTAATCCGGAGTCAGCATCATCAGCCTTCTGGTTCCAACTGGTCTGGGGTCTACCTGCTTGTGGGCAGCATGCAATTAACTTCTCCACCTGGTGGGGGTTTCAGAATCTGCAAAACAGCTCACAGGCCAAGACTCAGAATATTATCTATAGTCCTTGAGAAAGAACTAAAGGTCCTTGACTTTGTTTAATGGCCAAAGTATTGTTTTGTCCTGCTTGACTGATTCCCTTTGACTAAAGTCTTTCTACAGACAGAAGGCAGGCGGAGGACATGGGTGGGGGGGTCTGTTCCCGGAAGTCTTTATAAGGGTCTTGCTTAGTTACATGTGGGCAAGGGGTAGCCATGGAAGACTTCTCAGTGAAGAATAACATGATCAGAGGGGTGATTTAGAAAGAGCATCATTGCAGTATGTGCAGGGGAGTTGGAGGATGTGGGAATGGCCTTGGGGAAGAGAGTGCAGACTGGTGGGGCCTGAACAAGGGCAATGGTGAGGAGGAGAGATTGCTAGGATGCTGTCCTTAAGTGTGTGTGTATTTGGTGGGGGGCGGGGGGGGGGGATGGTGATCTCCCATAGCTGGGATGTTCGCCCCTTCCTCACTCCATTAACCTCCAAATTTAAGGGTTCTGTTCAAATTCTTCCTCTTCCATGAAATTTCAACAACAGTGGAATTTTCCTTCCTCTAAATGAATACTTCTCAAACTTTACTGGGCACCTGAAAGGCTTACTGCACAGATTGCTGGGTCTCACCTGTAAAGATGGGGCTTGAGAGCTTCCCAGGAGGCTCAGTGGTAAAGAATCCGACTGCCAATTCAGGAGACGGGTTCAATCCCTGGTCCAGGAAGATCGCACATGCCCCGAGCAACTCAGCCTGTGTGCCACAACTACTGAGCTTGTGCTCTAGACCCCATGAGCCGCAACTGCTGAGACCCGAGCACCCTCGAGCTGTGCTCTGCAACAAGAAAAGCGCTGCAAGGAGAAGGCTGCACCACACAGTGAGGGAGGAGCCCCCACTTGCCACAGCTAGAGAGAAGCCTGCACAGCAGTGAAGACCCAGCACAGCCGAAAATAAATAAAATTATATATAAAAAAAAAAAAAGATGGGGCTTGCGAACATCCTGATGAATTCCCTGGTGATGCTGCTGCCGGTCCAACCAGTGAGCCGACTCACAGGGACTCCCGTGAAGCCAGCGGGCCCGTGCTCATCCCCACTGCCTCTGTGCAGCACAGCAAGCACCTTTAGTAGCCACTGCATAACTATTTGGTGAGTGAATGAATTACGGAATGAATGAATAAACACATGCGTATGCAGATGCCACTTTGTACATTTCTTACCGTGGTTTTTTCACAGTGGCTCTTTTTGTTTCATCAACTAAACGGCTATCTGTGTATAAGGTATTATTATTAATTTTGTCCTTCCTACTAGATTAAAGGTTTCTTATGTCATTCATCTCAGGCTGCTTTGCAGAGTGCGTGCTCGATAAATAGTAATTGGTTATATACATGATACGATCATACAATAGTGAATCATCACATACTCCTGAAAGGCTTCAACCCCTCTCCTTGCCATTGGCCTTCATTTAGGTCAACATTTTCATTTTTTATGACAAAACCTGTCCCAGGGAAATTTTAGTGAGTCGTATCTTTATTTCATCTAAGAATAGTGCCACCATATGTCATTTGTCTTCTAAAGATGGTGTTCTTAATAAAGCCGGAATCCTAAAAGGAAATTCATTACTCTGAAGCAAAAAAAAAAAAAAAATCAAGTGAACGGAAAGTTCAAACCTGATTTAATACTAGAATATCCTTTTATGTGTTTGAAGCAGTGGTGGGTATAAAGAGATTAAGAGTAGCTTAATATCTTCGATTTTTCTACAGGAAATTGAAAAATCAAAATATTTTCACCTTACGAAAGTAGAAGAAGCAGACAAGGAAAAGAATGAGTCAAGTCCCTTATAGTAAATTCCTTAATAGCTCCATAAATGGTATCCTAGAGAGATTTTAGTTACTCAAAGTAAAGGGTAATTGGGAAGGAGTAAAATTTCAGATGAATTAAAATAAACAATAACTCAGTGAATTACCTTGAAATGAGGATTTTTATGACGTTATGGACTGTATGATATTATAATAGCATTAATTTTGTAGCACTGGTTTTCACACTACGATTGCATGTTTCCCACAGAAGCACCCCCAAGACCAACACCTGTCAAGGGAAAAGCTGAGTTGCTAATACTCTATTCGTCCCCACACCACATATGCATTCCTGCTTCAATCCTAGAGTGCCTCCACTTCGGTGTTTTATATATACTAGGTTTTCTCTTAAGATTTTATTTGGGGGAAAAAAAAAAAGATGTTCTAGATCTTTAAAAAAAATCCTGACTATTAGATAGTATATGGTAACCTTATATGATTATTATAGAATAAATACGTTGATGGAAAAAGAAACTCCAGGGGAATACAGTTTGTGATGGAGATAGCTAATCACAACCCCAACCCCCACCCCCATCCTCCCTGCTTGAGGGTTGTGGGTGCTCCCTGTCCAGCTAAGGACTACATTTCCCAGCCTCCCAACCTCCCCAACTCCGGCGGACTTTTACCTGGTCAGGGCTTCCTTTTTACCAGTGATACAGTAAAGAAAACGCTGTTTGTCATTTCTGGGCTCGTGAAGCAGATATGCCTTCTTTGTGCCCAGCCACTAAGTAAATGCAGAAGTCTCTGAGGCCATATAGCAGTAGTTAACAAACCACAAGCTAAATCCAGAAGGGTGCTTGTTTTTGTAAACGGTTTCATTGGAACATAGCTACACCCATTCATTCTAAAGTACAGTTGACCCTTGAACAACATGGGTTTGAACTGCCTGGGTTCACTTAATATATGGATTTTTTAAAATATTAAATGCTACAGTGCTACATGGTCTGCTGTTGGTTAAATCCTCAAATTCAAAACCACTCAATACAATCTACGAGCTACAGTGGAACCTCACATATATACAGAGGAAGTTATTCACAGAATTTGACTGCCAGGGAGTGTTGGTGACCATAACAGCCCATGCTGTTCACCCTAACACCCCATGTTAGGGGTGTTAAGAGCAAACTACTGTTTGCTGCAGAGACAGAGTAGTTAAACAGTTGAAACAGAGATGGTATGGCCAGAAAGCCTTAAACATTTACTAAATGGCAACCCATTCCAGTATTCTTGCCTGGAAAATTCCATGGACAGAGGAGCCTGGCAGGGCACAGTCCGTGAGCATGGGATTGCAAAGAGTCAGACACAACTGAGCAACGGAGCATGCATGCACATGGCCCTTTATAAAAAATGTTTGTTGATCTCTATGCTATGGGATAAAGGAGCCTGGGGCCCTGAATCATTACACGGAGGAACTGACAAATGAGAACTGCACTATTAAACTGTTGTGTGAACAAGAAAGATATTTATGTTAAATCATGGAAATCTTTAGTTACAGTAGCTAACAACAAATTATCAGTTAAACACACTATGCTTGGAACCTGGTCCAAGAATATTATATTTATTAATATATAAATATTATATTTATTAAATCTTCTCACACATATCTGGCAATTGAACAATAATTGAAGTAGATAGTATAGCTCAGGGCCTTGCTCAGAGATACTGGAAGAAAATTTCAAAAAGCAAACTGAAGATAAGGCATCAAGAAAATTTAAAGCAACTAACTTAGACAAAAACTAACCTATTTAAAATCTATCATCAAGAAATAATATTTGTTGAGGTTTGGAAAGGAGTTTCTGCAAAGAAAGGAGGCATTGGTAAAGCACATTTTCAAAGGCATGGAGAGGCAAAGCATGGATTAAAGAGGTTAGGATCCATCTTCTAAAAGGAATAGAGGACACTCATCACAGCCTTTACCTGCACACCAAAGTCACAAATCGATCCATGCCCTTACTATATGGTATGCATAACTTGCTGTCTCCCCTTTCCCCTCTATCCTATTGTCATTATTGGGTCTGTGTTTTATTTTGGTCAATAGAGTCCCCCACCTACAACCTGCACTTTTGAAAAACACTTCTTTACAGAAGCACAATACTATCTGGGCTGGGAATGATGCAAGAGATTTTCAATCATTTATCTAGTTCTAAAAGGAATCCATAGAGGGGAATCCCAGCAGAGTTCATAGCCATGCCTTTGGTTTTGAAAACTGTTTGCTCCTTCCTCCTGGGGTCTTTCATCCCCATTTATTTAGGAAGGCCTGACAACCTACAGATGACACCACCCTTATGGCAGAAAGTGAAGAGGAACTAAAAAGCCTCTTGATGAAAGTGAAAGTGGAGAGTGAAAAAGTTGGCTTAAAGCTCAACATTCAGAAAACGAAGATCATGGCATCCAGTCCCATCACTTCATGGGAAATAGATAGGGAAACAGTGGAAACAGAGTCAGACTTTATTTTTCTGGGCTCCAAAATCACTACAGATGGTGACTGCAGCCATGAAATTACAAGACGCTTACTCCTTGGAAGGAAAGTTATGACCAACCTAGATAGCATATTCAAAAGCAGAGACATTACTTTGCCAACAAAGGTCCATCTAGTCAAGGCTATGGTTTTTCCAGTGGTCATGTATGGATGTGAGAGTTGGACTGTGAAGAAGGCTGAGCACTGAAGAATTGATGCTTTTGAACTGTGGTGTTGGAGAAGACTCTTGAGAGTCCCTTGGACTGCAAGGAGATCCAACCAGTCCATTCTGAAGGAGATCAGCCCTGGGATTTCTTTGGAAGGAATGATGCTAAAGCTGAAACTCCAGTCCTTTGGCCACCTCATGCGAAGAGTTGACTCATTGGAAAAGACTCTGATGCTTGGAGGGATTGGGGGCAAGAGGAGAAGGGGACGACAGAGGATGAGATGGCTGGATGGCATCACTGACTCGATGGACGTGAGTCTGAGTGAACTCCGGGAGTTGGTGATGGACAGGGAGGCCTGGCGTGCTGTGATTCATGGGGTCGCAAAGAATCGGACGCGACTGAGCGACTGATCTCTGATCTCTGACAACCTGTGAGGAGGAAGCTGTAAGATATTTTCATTTGGGAAAAAGCTGGCGGTTGGAGTACAGTTTCCCCACCATCTTGGCTGGATCTATTGAGGCCAGCCTTGGGACACAGAGGAACCCAGGTTTCTGCCATGTACCAGCCAGCACCCTCTAGCCCTGCCCAAAGCCCGCAGCCCCGTGTACCAGCCCTTCCACCCCACCCCTGGCCCAGACTACTGAGTCAATTTCCCAGGCAGGTTGATAAGAGGCTTTCTCTGTCTCCTTTCATACTTTAATGAGACTCTGTTACACAAAAGCTCTTGAGTGATCAAGCCTGGTCCCTGGTCCATGGTCCCGAAGCTAAGTCTTCTTCGGAGATGACGAATCCGACATGTTCACTGGAAACTATCACTACCAGACTGCTACTGCTGCTGCGAAGTCACTCAGTCCTGTCCGACTCTTTGCGACCCCATAGACTGGGAGGACCCCATAGACTGTATCCTGCCAGGCTCCTCTGCTCATGGGATTCTCCAGGCAAGAGTACTGGAGTGGGTTGCCGTTTCCTCCTCCAGGGAATCTTCCCAACCCAGGGATCGAAGTCGCGTCTCCTGTACGGCAGGCGGATTGTTTACAGCTGAGCCACTAGGGACGCCCAATACCCCTGGGCAAAGCTCCTCGTTCTAGAGGATCAAGACACCGTCCCCGTCTGGTGGAAGCTCCTTGAGTCCTGACCACCAGGTTTCTCTCTCCGTCCAAAACCTCAAAGCTCCCAAACAGCCCCCAGCAGGCGGGGACAAGGCCCCCGCCCCGGCTAGACGACCCAGTCCCTGGAGACCAGTCCCCGCTCTGGAGACCAGATCCCCTCTCCCCGCCCCGCCCCGCCCCGCCCCATCTCCCCGCCCCGCCCCGCCCCGCCCCGCCCCGCCCCGCCCCATCTCCCCGCCTCTCCCCGCTCCTCCCCCCGCCCTCCCCCAGCCCTCCTCTCCCCGCCCCGCCCCCCGCCCCGCCCCCCGCCCGTCGGGCAGGCCGCGGGCGCGGCGCGCCGGGGCGCCTGCTCAGAGCGCGCGCGGCGCGGGGCGGGAGCGGGTGGCGCGGGGCGGGGCTCGGCCGCGTTCGAGCATGGCGGCGGCAGCGGCGGCGGCCCTGGGCGGCTCTGCCGGGTCCGCGTCCCCGGCCGTGGCCGAGCTCTGTCAGAACACCCCGGAGACGTTCCTGGAGGCGTCCAGGTTGCTGCTCACCTACGCGGACAACATCCTTAGGTGCGGGCCATGGGGGGACGCGGACGGCAGGGGGGGCGCGGCGCCCGCTCGGCCCGGGCTCGGGGGCGGCCGGCCGGTGGTGCCGGGGACGGGGGCAGGGTCGCCGGTGTCGGGCCCCCCAGGACGGAGACCCGGCCTGCCCAGCCCCGCCCGAGGGGAGGCGGCGTCCCGACCTGACCTGGCGTCGCGTGGGGCGGGGACGGGAGACGCGCCCGGAGCTCCGGCCGTTGAACCGTCTTCTGAGTCCGGACAGAAGCGGCCACAGGCGTCTCACGCCCCCCGGGCGCCTTCAGCTGCCACGGGCGGCTGAGAAGTAAGTCCGGGGCGCGCCGTTCTCCGGCCGGCGTCGGGTCCGCCAGGGCAGTCCTGGCCGGGGGCGCTTTGTTCACCCCCAGACCCTCGAGGGACCTCGCGGCTTGGGGGCGTCGGGAAGTGGAGTTTGGACGACTTCCCTCGGCTCCTAGCTCCCACGACGTGGTGCCCAGAGGGACCTGAGGTGGGGGTGGGAGACGGACCTGAGGTGAGGGGGGCAGAGGGCACCTGAGGAGGGGGACAGAGGGGGACCTGAGGTGAGGGGCAGAGGGCACCTGAGGAGAGGGACAGAGGGGGACCTGAGGTGAGGGGCAGAGGGCACCTGAGGAGGGGGGCAGAAGGGACCTGAGGAGGGGGGCAGAGGGCACCTGAGGTGAGGGGCAGAGGGTTACCTGTGAAGGCTCTGCCTGCCGTCCCCCCCTCCCCCTCTTTTCCCTCTCCCCCTTCTCCCCCTTGGATCTTCCCGACCCAGGGGTCGAATCGGGGTCTCCCGCATTGCGGGCGGAGTTTTTACCAGCTGAGCCACCATGGAAGCTCTTCATACAGGTAACCTTAATAACTTTACAAGTGAATCGAAGGAACAACACATGGAGCCCTTGTCCTGAGCCAGGTGCTCCGAGGGGTGCAGTGTGCACAGCGGCACGATTGTGACCTATGTGGGGGCTGTCTCCCTCCTCTGTGACACCTTCTCGGCTCGCCTTCCCTACCCCAGGAGGTCGAACAGTTCTTCAGAGCTCAAGGCTGGTGCCGGAGGACTCTGCCCTGAGTGAGCCCGAGGCAGTGTTCTCCAGAGCCCATGCCCCGCAGGGACCTCCCGCCTGGGGAGCCACCCAGCTGTTCAAACCCCGTTATTGGGAACAGGGAGTTGGCCTTACAATAAGGATTCACTTCTGCTTTCAACCCAGTGAAACCACAGATGCTGAGATCAAGGTGTTGTGAGGAATGAAATCCTTTTGCATCACAGTCATCACTACGAATGTTTACCAAAGTCATAGAAGAAATTTGTCATGCTGTTCGTGCATGTTAGATCTTTACCGTGGCTTATGTTTTCTATCTTAAAAAATGTTTGTCTAAAAAAAGAAGTTAGAAGTTGAACTCATGTAAGTGGAGATGGTGTGAAAAACGACCTGTTCTAGTTTGTCTTAAGTAGTAATATTAGTTCCCTCATATTCTTATAGTTCAAACTCCTTTCGTCTTGGTGGGGCTGACCCACATTTTCTTCCCCTTCCAAGTCCATTTACTAGCTTACTTGTTAACAGAAAAGCCCCAGACTTCTTCTTGAGCCCTTAGCCTTTCTACACTGCAGATATGCTAGAGAACAGAGGAGACCACAGTTTTCTGTTTTGATGCTTTAGGAAATCCTTTAACCTTAGAGATAAGGGGGTGTGGGGGGGGGTTGTCTTGATATCCCTTACACCTACCTCACGGTAGTTATAGTATTTTATAGGGTGAATGCTGAATTGAGAATTTCATTTGAAGTTTGTTTTTAAATAGCAATATTTGTCACTGCACACAGGTGAAAATAATACTTTGGGTTAAATTTTAAATTTCTGCTTCAGATGATGCTTATCCTGTTCCCCAACTAAGAGTCTTAAAGTTCGTGAAATTATAGAATGAAGTATATGCTAATTTGCATGCACAATATACCATGGGTTAGAACCTTTTTTTTTTCCAGTTCATTAACTTCTTGATAAAAATCCACTGTCTTCAGTATCTACCTTTCAAAAATCTGTAATAGTTTTACTGACATTCCACGTGGGCTCCCTGGAAAATTGGCTTCATTTATTCTTTAAAAAAAACATTTTATTTCCCACTAATTTCCTTTGCGAACTGCACACAGTTACTGGCTATGAACTGCACTGGGTATGATTGGGAAGGGCTAAGAATGGAAAGTGGTTTCTTCCTTCAAAGAAAACATGTCTAGGAGAAAGACACAGATACAGAAAATAGCCATAGCATAATACCTGGAGGACAATTCGAGGATGATGTTTAAAAGCTTACATATTTATATGAGAGGAGATAGCAGGGACCTGATGTGGAACGGTTTTGAGAAGAAAGGTTTGATAAGATGACATATATTTGACGTGATAGGCAACAGAAAGCACTTGTAGTTTCTAGACTCAGAGCATAATGAGAGATTCATGTAGAATGATGATGTAAGAAGACGTGGGCATGGGTTTCACGTTTGAAGTTATTGCAGTCAGCATGTGCGTAACTGGATGAATGGAGAGGGAACTGTAGGCAGGGGTTGGCAATCCTTGATGACTGAGTGCCAGGGGTACAGCTGGTAATGGGAGGAGACAGAACGCCTGAAATAACTTCAGATTTCTCATCTGGGTTACCACTGACACCTGGAGAAACTGAGCCAGGCAGTTAACAGAGAATGGATGAGTTTGTTGGCAGCTGTATGGTGGAGAGTGTTTGTAATCAAACCAGTGAGTGGGTTTACGTCCCAGTCAGCCGTTTCCTAGAAATGTGATTATAGGCAGTTTATGTAAACTCTGGGTATCAATTTCCTCATGTTTAACAACTTATTGACCAGAAATGTATTAATACATCTTGTTACCATTAATACATCTTGTACCAAATACAATTTGTTACCCAGATGTTATTGACCAGAGTGTTTCAGTACTCAACTACATAAATCATTGGCCACCGGTCTTAGTTTCTACAAAAATCCCCTGGTCAATAATGTGTTAACAGAAAAGAACAACACTTAAATTATAAAACTGTCACAGAAGTTAGAAATAAATAAAGGACATGGCACACATGTTTGTTTCTCTTATTCAGGTTTTCATGTTAAGCTGGGTTACGTGCACATGTTTCCCATGTTGTCAGCTACAGAGATTGGTAAAGTTAGAGCCAGAGATGGTTCCCAGATGATTCTGAAGGCAGAGAGATGTTTTTGAAATTCTTCATGTACATCAGAATAACAGTTTTTCAGAAGGACTAAGAAATAGTGTTTCAAATGACCTACAAAATCACTTCTGTGATCAGTGATAAAAATACAAGATTATAGAATTCACTCATGTACTAAGTTTCCATTTGTGAGAAGTCTTTCTGGGATTGTGCATTCCAAAGAAAAAGACAAGTAAATTGCTCAGATCAGATCAGTCACTCAGTTGTGTCCGACTCTTTGTGACCCCATGAATTGCAGCACGCCAGGCCTCCCTGTCCATCACCAACTCCCGGAGTTCACTCAGACTCACGTCCATCAAGTCAGTGATGCCATCCAGCCATCTCATCCTCTGTCGTCCCCTTCTCCTCTTGCCCCCAATCCCTCCCACCTATACTTAATTCCTAGCATTTCAGAAATTCTGAAGTAGAAACATTTATGTTTTCCTTTTCTGAGAAAAGGAAAGTTGTGACTCAGCGGGAGGCTTTTTGCTAGTACATCTTAAAATCTTAGAAATATGGTTGATTATGACTTTTAGGGTGAAAAGCAGGGCTTTTTCTAACTATACAGTTGTAAGTTGTTGTTCAGTTGCTGAGTCAGCAGGCTCCTCTGTCCTCCATTATCTCCCAGAGTTTGCTCAAATTCATGACCACTGAGTTGGTGATGCTATCTAACCATCTCATCCTCTGCTGCCCTCTTCTGCTCCTGCCTTCAGTCTTTCCCAGCATCAGGGTCTTTTCCAATGAGTAGGCTCTTGCATCAGGTGGCCAAAGTATTGGAGCTTCAGCATCAGTCTTTCCAATGAGTATTCCTGGTCGGTTTCTTTTAGGATTGACTGGTTTGATCTTGGACTCCAAGGGACTCTCAAGGGTCTTCTCCAGCATTGATTCTTTGGCACTCAGCCTTCTTTATGGTCCAGCATCCATAAGTGACTACTGGAAAAACCATAGCTTTGACTGTATGGACCTTTATTGTCAAAGAGATGTCACTGCTTTTTAATACACTGGCTAGGTTTGTCATAGCATTCCTTCTGAGGAGCAAACATCTTTGAATTTCATGGCTGCAGTCACTGTCCACAGTGATTTTGGAGCCCAAGAAAATAAAATCTGTCTGTTTCCACTTTTTCTTCTTCTGTCTTCCATGAAGTGATGGGACCAGATGCCATGATCTTAGTTTTTTTTTTAATGTTGAATTTCAGGACAGCTTTTTCACTCTCCTCTTTCATCCTCATCAAGAGGCTCTTTAGTTTCTCTTTGTTTTCTGCCGTTAGTGGTGTCATCTGCAGGTCTGAGGTTATTGATACTTCTCCCAGCAATCTTGATTCCAGCTTGTGAGTCATCCAGCCCGACATCTCGCATGAAGTTATCTGCATATAAGTTAAATAAGCAGGGTGACAATATACGGCCTTGACAATATACGTACTCCTTTCCTAATTTTGAACTAGTCCATTGTTCCATGTCCAGTACTGTTGCTTTTTGAACTGTGTGCAGCGGACCACGTTTTGTGAGAACTTTTCACTATGACCTCTCTGTCTTGGGTGGCTCTGCACGGCATGACTCAACTTCATTGAGTTATGTAAGATCCTTTGCCATGACAAGGCTGTGTGATACATGAAGGGGTCAGTTGTAAATACAAAGACTAATTTTTATATAGATGAAACAATTTGGTAATACCTGTGGGTAAGACAACTCACAAGATACCAAAATGTGTTCAGAGTGATGGTTGAGTGAGATTCAGGAAATTTTGCTGCCCTTTGAAGCCCCATCTCTTCAACAGCATCATCTAGCAACCAGAAGAAACCTCAAGCTAAGGTGCAAAGTAATTGCTAAACAAGCAAGATATATACTGGAAGTCATAGAAAAAATTAATGCTCAGCAGAGATAGGAAGAAAAACATCAAAGAGTTACAGCACAGAAAACTTGAGAAAAATCTGCAGAGAATTAATGGAAGATCAGACAAAGCTGAAGGTGATCCTTAGAGCTGCTTTAGACACCACAGGGTAAGGAGAGTAGTAATGAGCTCAAGGAGAGTGGCTGCACAAGGCTTAAACTGTGAAGCTAGAGTCTAGGCATGTGTGTGTCTGTGTGTGTGTGGTGCTTTTCCAAAGGCAGGAAATGGGAGCTGATGGATTTGAGGGCTTAAGAGGTTGACTTTCACATCAGTCTATACTCACGACTATAGCTGGTCTGCTCGACACGTTTTAAAAGAGGAAGACAGGATTTGGGTAACTGGACGTTATTGCCATTTTTTTGTTTGCAATATGCATTGAATGAGAAAAACAGATGAATAGTATGTGAGGTTCAAAGATAGTGTACAAAGACAGGAAATTGCCTATTAGATGCTAGAGAGGAAAATCTAAAATATACAAAGCCCATATCAAAGATGCTGCATCGACAGTTACTTTGAAACACATCAAAATAATAAGCTGTATCAGAACAGCTCGTGTAAGTTTTATAAGAATTTTTAAACACTAGTGGAAAGGGGAAGAAAAATTAGAAAAGTAAGCGCAGTAAAAGACTTTGATTATGTAGAAATCTGGGAACTGTTGGGAAAAAGTAGATAAGAGCTCTGGCACTTGCACCAGTAGACTGTACCATCCTGGTGGTACTGCTTTGTTTATCACCCTGTGGGACGTGTTGAGAATCATGAAAAGATGCCTCATTTATCTGTAACCAGCTTTGATAAAGGTAGGGTTATGCTGTCATTTAATGTTTACAATGTAAGAAAGAGTGGCACACTTGTGACATAGTGTAGCAGAGAAGCCAGGGGTGCTCAGCGTTTTGCTGTGTCCAGGCAGCCCCCACAACAAAGGCCAAAGGTCAGTATTGCCAAGATTTAGAAACTCTGATCTAATACACAGAATAAAATAGTAAGGCACCTGTCTCTCCTTGTGTTTCTGTCATTTTATGGCAGTGACCATTTTATGACCTTCAGTGAAGAACAGTGCTTTTGTTTTTAATTTCCAATCCTTTGTGGACCTATAACTTCTGTAAAATACAATGAAAATTTCATGGCAGTGTCAAGTTACTATAATAATAGTAATTGAATGCTCTCAATTTCTGTATTCCTCATGGATGAATAACAAAGAATAGATTAGCACCAATCTGGACACTTTAAAGAACACTATTTTAGAGCTTTTGTCTCTGAATATTCTGTAATAAACTTGTGCAGTTTTTGAAATTAAGGAAAAGAGGTTTAAAAAAAGTTTCATGTGTTTATGACAGTTTTTTAGCAACAGGAGCTGCTCGATGGAAAAAAATGTGAAATAGGTTGAAACTTCCACAATTAAAAATCCCTATCTTGGCTTTGTTTTTATATCACAGTATCTAGAGAACATGTATAAGTTTAGGACTAAGGTGGCTGGTTATCTGCTAGCATTTGTCCACCCTGCCATTCCAGACCCCAGACTGATGGCCTCAGGACTTCCTCTGTGGACACCTGACACAGCCACAGAAACCGTAGTGTCGTGCTGATGGAAGCCACTGCCATTGGACTTCCCTGGTGGCTCAAGACGGTTAAGAGTCTGCGAGCAGTGCAGGGGACCTGGATTTGATCCCTGGGTCAGGAAGATCCCCTGGAGAAGGGAATGGCAACCCATCCCAGTATTCTTGTCTGAAGAATTCCATGAATGGAAAATACAACCCATGCGATCACATAGAGTCGGCAACCCATGTGATCACACAGAGTCGGACATGACTGAGTGAATAACACTTTAAGTTTCACCATTTTTAAGGATGTCACTGTCAGATATGAAACCTACTTATCCTAAATTATGTTCAGAAGGCCTTTTTGAGTATAATACCATGGTTGTCTGTAACTTTTTTTTTTTTAATAATCTCTGGTTTATCAAGATTATTAAAAATCTCAAAAATATTTCATGTGCTTATCTCACCCCATGTGTAATATTCAAAATCTTAATTATTGTGAAAGAAATTGATATCTTCATTTTATATCATTACCATACGTATTGTGACAAAAAATATATCTTGAGCTGAAACAAGACTTGTAGTAAAAACAACCATTGGCCTAAGGAAGGAAGAAAAGTCAAATGACTGTTAAGTTATAACTAGGTTCTTGTTTGTCAGAAGTAAAGTCTTTAAGGAACTTTGGTTCATTTTTATGTAACTTCTTAGTTTCTTGTATTCATTCATTTCATAAGCATTTGTTAATTTTTAATAAACTATAAATTATTAATACCATCTACGTGTCAGGTTAAGTTATCCTTGATGATTGAGATCTATCAGAACAAAACAGGCAAAACTTGCTGCCCGTGTCTGGAGCTTACTTGAGTTTTTTTCTTAGCAGTCCCAAAACTCATAAAGGTCTCTAATTTTAACAGCACAGAAATAGAAAGTTGTATGTATGTTCCCTCCTGGCAGCATTAATATGATCAGCTGTGAAGGTAAACAGTGATACTGTGCTAAATGTGCCCTGAGGGAAGAATCACCAGATCAGGGTGTCCTTCCACACCGGCTGTCTGTAACGTCTCTGTAAAGTCAGGCTCTCTCCTGCCTTGAGGGAATATAGCCAGTATAAAACGTAGAAAGAATATAAAAACATGGTGAAAATTATAAATTGTTATATATAATCAGACTTTTTTTTTTTTAAATCAGAAACCCTAATGATGAAAAATATAGATCTATCCGGATTGGAAACACAACTTTTTCTACTCGACTCTTGCCTGTCAGAGGAGCTGTTGAATGTTTATTCGAAATGGGATTTGAAGAGGTAAGTGTGTTCATGGCTTTCTCTGCAGTTTATGTACAGAGCA
The DNA here is from genome assembly GCF_003369695.1 of Bos indicus x Bos taurus. NCBI lineage: Eukaryota > Metazoa > Chordata > Mammalia > Artiodactyla > Bovidae > Bos > Bos indicus x Bos taurus. The sequence continues at coordinate 39,488,692 of NC_040102.1, forward strand.
TTCATTGTAGTGTTGACCAGTGATTTCTAAACAAGATAATGTTTTTTAATTGATTCGTTCAGGAAAGCTGTGGAACTAGTTATTTCTTCACTTATTGGACATTGAAAAATCGCAGTAAATATACTTTAAAATCACAGTAAAATATAACTGCTCTCCCATGGGGAGAATTCTTACCATCTCCGTCCTTTAGGGAGGTCAGACGTGCAACCCAAGGACTAAATTCTGGCTCATCTTAGACTTTTAGCCAAAATCTGCTATGTGAGCACAGAAGAATGGCCTCCGACCCCCTGTCTCCAGGAAGAAATGAAAAGGGTAAAAACAGAAAGGTCGAGTTTAGCTGCCACACATAAGGGTTCTCTTCTGTGACAGAAGAGAAGACTCTCAAGAGTTTTGTGTTTGTTTTTATTTTTAGGTCAGACAAAAAGTTTGGTGTTTCCATCTTGTGGAGTCTGTGGCATAGTTTAATTTTATGACACAGGAAAGGAGCTGTCCAGATGATGAGCTTTCTGTGTGTACGCCTGTGCTTAGCCATTTCTAGTTTATGGAGTACTGAAAGACATCAGACCTGGATCTAAAGACTGAGTGGTCAGTAGCAGTCAGGGCTGGCAAGGCTGTGGCCGCTGTTCAGGAGGTACACTCACTGAGTGGCCCTGGGTGCACTTGCCTCCCCACCTCTCTGCTTCCCTTCCCCCGTCAGCTTCAGGCCTTAGGAATCCAGTGGTGAAGAGGTAACAGATCCCATCTCACTTGGAGCTTGAATTCCAATAAGGCAGACAGACAGATGTGAAAACATATGAAGTACGTCTTGAAAAGACATCATAAGCCACCGTAGGTGGGGGCAGCCATGTAAGGAAGAGTGGTCGGCAAAGCCCCGGAGATCACGTTTGAGCTGCTGAGTGAGGAGAAGCAGTTCAGGTCTCTGACGCTCTCGGGTGAGGGCTTTCTGGTCGCAGAGAGTGGCCTGTGCAGAGGACTTCTGGCAGGTGTAGCTTTGCCACAGAGGCAGGCAGAGGTGTGGGCATGGAGTTTGGGGAACTGTGGTAAAAACGACTTGGTGACAAGTGGGATGGGAAGCCAGTGAAAGGTTTTAAGCAGGGAAGAATATTTTTAAAGACTGCTCTAGCCATTGTACAGAGAATATTCTGAATGTTCTGCATGAGGGTGAGGGCTGAGCTCCGGGGCCAGGTAGAAAGCTTATTGTTTTTGTCTGCCTGAGAAATGGCAGTGGTTTGTGTGAGTTCTGCGAGGGCGGGCTTTCTGTCTGTGGTGTGCTCTGGCTCCTGGGGAAGGACCAGTACACATAGGTACTCAGTAAACATTTGTTGGATTAAAGACCGACAGCAATGGGAGTGAGGGAGTGGAAGGATCCAGGATTTGTTTTTTGAAGCAGAGTCTGTGGGACTTGCTGATAAATTAGATGTGGAGTATGAGGGAAAGGAAGAAGTCAGGGTGACATCTAGGTTTTGGTTTGAGCAACTGAGTGGATGGGAGTTCCATTCACTGAGACAGAAAAGTCTGGAGGGTAGCAGGTATCAGAGGAAGAAAAACTACTAGCTGTCTTTTAGATAGTTGTAACTGGTACACTGTTAAATATTCAAGTAGAGGTGTCAGAGAGTGAAGAAGGCTATGGTGATTGCAAAGGAGAGGGCCAGGGTAGTGTCAATTATTGTGTCATCTGCTTGTAGCTGCTCACAGGCATCTGAACATAAAGAAGTTAAAAGTATAGACAGGGAAAATTGAGAAAATAGCTGATTTTGTTCAAGGAAATGCAAATTTTTGAGTCAAATGACAGGAAAATTAAGTAAATGATTCTTGGGTGGGGAAGATCCCCTGGAGAAGGGATAGGCTACCCACTCCAGTATGCTTGGGCTTTCCTGGTGGCTCAGTTGATAAAGAATCTGTCTGTGGACAAAGGATTAATTTCCAAAATATACAAGCAACTCATACAACTCAGTACCAGAAAAACAACCCAATCAAAAAATGGGAAAAAGACTCAGACACACATTTCTCCAAAGAATACATAAAGATGGCTAACAAACACATGAAAAGATGCTCAGCATCACTCATTATTAGAGAAATGCAAATCAAAACTACAATGAGATATCACCTCACACCAGTCAGAATGGCCATTATCAAAAAGTCTACAAACAGTAAATGCTGGAGAGGGTGTGGAGAAAGGGAGTCCTCTTGCACTGTTGGTGGGAATGTGAATTGATACAGCCTATATGGAAGACGGTGTGGAGATTCCTTAAAAAGCAGTAATAAAACCACCATATGACCGAGCAATCCCACTCCTAGGCATATACCCTGAGGAAACCAAAATTGAAAGAGACACTGTATTCCATTGTTCAATGTATTCCATTGTTCATTGCAGCACTATTTACAATAGCTAGAACATGGAAGCAACCTCAATGTCCATTGACAGATGAATGGATAAAGAAGTTGTGGTACATATACACAATGGAATATTACTCAGCCATAAAAAGGAACACATTTGAGTCAGTTCTAATGAGGTGGATGAATCTAGAACCTATTATACAAAGTGAAGTAAGTCAGAGAAAGATAAATGTCATATAATCACAAATTATATGATATATATAAATCATAAATATTATAATGCATATATATGGAATCTAGAAAAATGGTAAGAATTTATTTACGGGGCAGCAGTGGAGAAATAGACATAGAGAATAGACTTAGGGACATGGGGAGAGGGGAGGAGAGAGTGGGATGATGGAAAGAGTAACATGGAAACTTACATTACCATATGTAAAAGAGATAGCCAATGGGAATTTGCTGTTTGGCTCAGGACACCCGAACAGGGGCTCTGTATTAACCTAGAGGGGTGGAATGGGGAGGAAGATGGGAAGGAGGTTCAAAGGGAAGGAGATACACGTATACCTATGGCTGATTCCTGTTGAGGTTTGACATAAAACAGCAAAATTCTGTAAAGCATTTATCCTTCAATAAAAGTAAATTAATTAAAAAAAAAAAAGAATCTGCCTGGGATGTGGGAGACCTGGGTTCGATCCTTGGGTTGGGAAGATCCCCTGGAGAAGGGAAAGCCTACCCACTCCAGTATTCCTGCCTGGAGAATTCCATGGACTGTATAGTCCATGGGGTCGCAAAGAGTAGGACATGACTGAGCGACTTTCACTTTCAAGTAAATGACAACTGGAGACTACTAGTTAAAGTTTATTGTTAAAGAGTCAGTGGAATCAGATTTATCTTTCAGCAGATATTTGAGTTCCAGGAGAGGTGGCCAGCTGTTGCAATTGCCTGGGAATGTACTGGTTTCAGCAGTGAAATCCCACACTGCAGACAACCCCTCCACCCCAGGCAGACTTGTTGTAGTTTGGTTATACCGGTGCCAGGTGACAGCCAGGTTGAGAGTTGGAGTAGTATTCGACACAAATGGAATCACAATCTCAGAAAAGGTTATCGTGTTTTCAGACTAATTTATATTTAGAGTTACTGGCTGGCTTTGGACTTCACACTTCAGGACCTGTAGAAGTAAATGTTTTATCAGTGTTAGCCAGTAGAACTGAAACTGAACTTTGCTTCCAGAAAGAGACTTGGTGGGCTTCGAGGTGCAGTGGGAATCCAAGACCTATCCTGAAATTTTCAGACTATTCTGTTTTATGAAAATTCTGAGGAGGAGGTGGAGAAAGACTGGGATTCACAGGATGGGTGACCCATTAGGCCAGCTTAGTGGAGTGGTTCTCACCAGGAGCCGTACCCACCCCCAGGGAGGAGTGGGCATCGTAGTTTTAGTTGTCTGGGTGACTGGAAGATGTCACCAGCATTTATTGGGCAGGGACTGGGTTGACTTACACCCAGCAGTGAGAATCATCTCAGCAAGAATGCATTGAGAAACATAGATTTTGTCAAATATTGGAATCCTGGTTGGTTTCTTAAAATGTTGTTTGATCTCATGCATTAAGCCTATAGTTTTGTCCTTTTGTGAAAATGCAGTGCTGTTGATTAAACTTTTTGGTACGGACACTTCGTTCATAATCACACATTCTTTCAGGACTGGTCCTTAGAAGATGGAAGGGACAGCCTCCCCCCACTGTATTAGGGGGGCCTCTCTGAGCTGTTGACCAGGCAGACTGCTGCCTGTGGGGCTCCCTGTTACCTGTCCATGGTGTCGTCTGCTTTCCTCTGTGTTGCCTGCTTACCATGTGAGATCAGAGGCCTCCTTGTTTGGTTTTAAACCAGGCGTCTGGTTTCTCTTTCTAGACCTTGTCATAGGTAGTAGGTGGTTCCTTTCTCATGTTGGAAAATCCAGCATGTTCCATTTTGTGCCAGTCATCGTGTGTGTGATCATGGCAACAGTCATTAATACTTTGCTCTACCCTTCCAACTGTTTGTACAAGCTTGTGGGATTTGATCTCTGTTCAGTCTCGGATGGAGGTAGTTACAGCGTAGCAATTACGGTTATGTGAATCCTTTCATTGAGGTTATTCAGAACATCAAGCAGGTTATTTAACTTCTGAGCCTTCATATTTTCATATGAAAAGCGGGGCTAAACCTAGTACCTACCTTTCAAGGTGGCTATAAGAATTCTTTAGGTAATGTGTGCACAGTACCTAGAAAGACATAAATGCAATAAATGATAGTAATCTTTTTTAATGGCTGTTTTGGGTAATATATGGAGATCGCTGACCTCTCTTGGCTTTTTAAAAAGGATTCACTTGGGATTGATCTTCATGTCGTTATCGACTAAGGTCTTGGTCAGTTGATTCCTGTAGATCCGCCATCAGTAGGGAAATATAGTCATTCTCAATTGTGGAGTTTAATTTAAATGCTCAGGATCTGCAGGTTGGTCTGCTGCACTTTATAACTGTTTTCTCCCATTTGCAGTTGGGGGAATTACTGTTTTAATACTGTTGGTTCTCAACACCTTAAACCTCGATTGAATAAATTCTCATTTTACTTTTTGTTTTTGTTTTGTAATTTGCCGACTGTTGTACATTGTGAGCTTTGTTGTAATGTTTATTGTACTTTAGAGCACTCTGTATTATGTGAATTCATTAACTGAATCACTTCTTAAAGAATTGGATTTTTTTGTTTGTTTGGTTGGTTGGTTTGTATCACCTTTGTATTACTAAATAGCAATCTGTAGTTTTGAAATGACCATCAGGGTGTAATTTTTGTTACCTTGGAAGAATTAGTGGACCCCATAGACTTCTAATCATGCAGCTATTCTTAAAGACTTGAGAAGATTCAAAGGTTGGTATAGAACTTGGTATTGGTTTTATGTGACCAGTGGTCATTTTGAATGGCCGTATCTATAGTATCATTATCTTGTAGGAAATTTCATGGAGAATAGTTTTATCAAATCCTGTTACAGAGAAGATAGAAATGTGCTTTTTTTTTTGCAGTTTTTAGGAGGCTTTCTGACTTACTACAGTATTCCTAAAAGATGGAATGTTTTTAAAGATCTTTTGAACCAATAAGATAGGCTAAACATTTGATGCTAAAAAGAGACAGATTTTCTTAATTTTCTGGTATACCTTTTCCTGTAATTTTTTTAAAAAGTGCCATAATGGTACAAAGAGAATGATTGTTAAAGTATGATAGTATTGGCTATAGAGACTATAAAGTATCTATAGTATTGGCTCCATTTCATATATATTTTCCTAATTTTTTGAACTACAGGGAGAAACACATCTTATCTTTCCTAAAAAAGCTTCAGTGGAGCAGCTGCAAAAAATCCGTGACCTGATTGCCATAGAGAGAAGTAGCAGATTGGATGGATCAGAGAAGAGCCATAAAACAGAATTATCTCAGCACCTTGCAGCCAGCTCCCAGCTTCCTACAGCACCATCTTCACACCCTGATGGGGTGACCCAGCCTCCAGGGAACAGTGAAGGGCAGGCACCCAGACCCCCCGTGGCTCCAATGGTAATGTTAGAGTTAACCCTTCCTTGACTTGTTCTTTTCAAAGTGTTGAAACAGCAGAAGCTTTACTTAGATGACTTCATTTAATAGGAAATTATCCTACTTACAAAAATCCTTTTTAATAAAGGTCCTTAAGCATTCTACTCGTAAATTTTCACTGTCAGAAAAATTGTCATGGTTTTTCTGTAGTACTTTTGTCAGTAGCCAGCTTAAACTCATGTCCTGTTTTAATTTTGTAAAACACCTTGTCACTTTCCTCAGTACAATAGAACCTTACATATGCAGTCAGTTGTTAAATCTCTTTTGCTCCGGCTGAATAATTCCAGAGCCTTTAACCTCATTTCCCTGGTATTCAGGTAATGGCAGTCACCCCTCAGTGTGGGCTAGGAGTGTCCTAAGCTTGTCTCTGAAAAATAAAGAATAAAGGTGGTAGGGGCCGACAGAGAAAGAGACAGGGTAGAGACTCTTTTTATATAATTCCTGATGAGTGGTTTCCCAACTTTTTTTTCCAAGAAGATAACTCTTCTAAAGCATATTCTTTTATGCCTCAGTTGACTTAGGTTAACCTTTAAGTCTTTATAATATTTTCCCCTCTCATTAGCATCACAGCTAATATTTATTTATAATAATAAACATAACTTTGTTGATGAATGCTTCCAAGAAATGGTTACTGTGTAGTATTGAATTAACTAGTAATGATATTAAGTGGTTGTGGGAGTCAGGTGATATGGCATGTGTGAAAGCTTAATAAACTGTGAAGGGCTTAAAAATTTGCCCTTGGTAACAATGCTGCTGCTGCTAAGTCATTTCAGTCGTGTCCAACTCTGTGCGACCCCATAGATGGCAGCCCACCAGGTTCCCCCGTCCCTGGGATTCTCCAGGCAAGAACACTGGAGTGGGTTGCCGTTTCCTTCTCCAATGCATGAAGGTGAAAAGCGAAAGGGAAGTCGCTCAGTCGTATCCAACTCTCAGCGACCCCATGGACTGCAGCCTACCAGCCTCCGCAGTCCCTGGGATTCTCCATGCAAGAACACTGGAGTGGGGTGCCATTTCCTTCTCCAATGCATGAGAGTGAAAAGTGAAAGTGAAGTCTCTCAGTCGTGTCTGACTCTCAGCGACCCCATGGACTGCAGCCCACCAGGGGCCGCTCTCCAGTCATGGTGCAGGGGCTGCTCATCGCGGTGGTTTCTCACGAGGAGCAGTAGCTCTCGGGTGCACGGGCTTCAGTAGTTGTGGCACACGGATCTTCCCAGACCAGGGATCAAACCCATGTCTTTGGCATTAGCAGGCAGATTCTTTACCACTGAGCTGCCAGAAAAGCCCTAGAATGAGTCTTGTTTTTTATAGATCCTAGTTCTGTGGATCGCTGAAACACAGTATTTTTAAAAGTATTTTGTTACTTAAGCTCTATCACTGTTAATGGCTCTACTACAGAATTTGATAGTTATGTTCTCCTGCCTTTCTCATTTTGAGTGTGGATATTAACTGAATTAAAACAGACCAAGTCAAATAGCAGGAGAGAGATTAACAAAGGATTTAACTGCATATAAACTAGATATGTGCTGGGCACTGGTGAGCTTCTTAACTAATAGAATATTTCTCTGGTTGAAACTGTTATCAAGTAAAAATTTTGAAATATAAGGCGACGTGATAGTCACTAATGTTGTAAGATGTAAAATACTGGAGTATATTGGTGCTCAATGTCAGTAGTTTACTTAGAAACTTATTTCGCTGCTTTTTCTGGATATTTTATGTAAATGGAAGTATGCACTGTGTATTCTTCTGCCTCAGGCTTCTTTTAGTTTGTTTTTGAAGTTGATCCATATTGCAGGCTGTGTCAGTATTTTCTTCCTGTTTATTGCTGAATAGTATTCTCTGGAGAGCATTTGGGTTTGCCCTGTTTCCCTTGTTAGTGGGCAGTACTGCTGCAAATGGCCACAGACCAGGCTTCATGTAGACATACGTTTTCACTTCTCTTGTATAGATTCCTAGAAGTGAAGCCATTGAGTTATATCCCAACTTTTATGTTTAATGTTTTAAGAAAGTGCAAGCTGTTTTCCAGATCTATTACAGCGTTTTACATTCTTACCAGCAGAGTGTGAAGGTTCTAATTTGTCAGTGTTCTCACTGATACTTGTTAATGTCTTTTTTAGTCTCCCCTGGTGGCTCAGTGGTAAAGAATCCACCTGCCAGCGGAGGAGACTTGGGTTTGATCCCTGGGTCAGGAAGATCTCTTGGAGTAGGAAATTGGAACCGGCTCCATTGTTCTTGCCTGAGAAATCTCATGGACAGACACGTGGCATGTTCTTTATCCATTCCTCCATTGATGGGCATTTAGGTTCTACATCTTGGCTGTTGTAAATAGTGCTGCAGTGAACACTGGGGTGTTTGTGTCTTTTTGAATTATGGTTTTCTTCAGACGTATACTCAAGAGCAAGATTGCTGGGTCTTATAGTAGTTCTATTTTTAATATTTTAAAGACTGTGTATGCCATTCTCCTGGAGAAGGAAATGGCAACCCACTCCAGTATCTTGGCTGGAGAATTCCATGGACAGAGGAGCCTGGCGGGCTACAGTCCATGGGGTTGCAGAGTCAGGCACGACTGAGAGACCATCACTAACTCACTCATGCTGTTCTCCACAGTGTGTGCACCAATTTACATGCCCACAGACAGGCTAGGAGGGTTCCTTTTTCTCCACATTTGTTCTTTGCCGACTTTGACGATGGCCATTCTGACCAGCGTGAGGTGATACCTCATTTTTAGTTTTGATTTGCAGTTCTCTAATAATTAGCATTCTTGAGCATGTTTTCATGTGCTTTCTGGATATCTGTATGTTTTCTTTGGAGAAATGTCTATTTAGGTCTTCTGCCTGTTTTTTAATTGGGTTGTGTGTGTGGTGTTTTTTTTTTTTATCTACACGAGTTGTTTATATATTTTAGAGATTAATCTTTTACTGGGCTTTTCCTTTACAAATACATTCTTCCATTCAGTAAGTGTTGTCTTTTCATCTTGTTTATGGTTTTCTTTTCTGTGCAAGAGCTTTTAAGTTTAATTAGGTCTCATTTGTTTGTTTTTTTAAAATTTTCATTAGTATGTGGATCCAAGAAGACATTTGCTACAGTTTCTGTCAAAGGATGTTCTGTGTTTTCCTCTAAGAGTTTTATAGTGTCACTCTAAATTGAGGTCTTCAATCCATTTTGAGTTTATTTTTGTGAATGGTGTTACAAAACGTTCTTGTTTCATTCTTTTATGTGCAGCTCTCCATTTCCCAGCACTGCTTATTGAGGAACGTGTCTTTTCTTCTTTGTATTTTATCCTGTGGCTTTGTTTCTGAGCGTTCTCTCCTGTTCCATTGGTCTGTATTTCTGTTTTTGTGCCAGGACCATACTGTCTTGATTAGTGTCACTTTGTAGTATAGTCAGAACCTGTGGCGGATTCATTTCGATATTTGGCAAAACTAATACAATATTGTAAAGTTTAAAAATAAAATAAAATTAAAAAAAAAAAGAAAGAAATCAGGGACCTGATTCCTCCAGCTCCATTTTTCTTCCTCAAGATTGCTTTGGCTATTTGGGGTCATTGTGTTTCCTTATAAATTAAAATTTTCTTTGTTCTCGTACTATGAAAACTTCCATTGGTAATTTGATAGGGATTAGGTTGAATCTGTAGATTGCTTTGAGTAGTTATTTTAATAGTATTGATTCTTCCAATCCAAGAACATAGTATATCTTTCTATGTCATCTTCAATTTTTTTTTAAGCATCTTATAGTTTGCTGAATATAGGACTTTTGCCTCCTTAGGTAGGTTTATTTCTTGGTATTTTATTCTTTTAGATACAATGGTAAATGGGATTGTTTCCTTAATTTCTCCTTCTGATCTTCTGTTGTTAGTGTATAGAAATGTGTAGATTTCTATGTATCCATTTTGTATCCTGCAACTTTACCAAATTCATTGATGAAATCTGGTCGTTTTCTGGTAGCATCTTTAGGATTTTCTATGTGTAGTAGTATTTCATCTGCCAACAGTGACTTTTCCTGTCGAAGTTTTCCTCCTACTTTCCCAACTTTGGTTTCCTTTATTTCTTTTTCTTCTCTGATTGCTGTGGCTAGGACTTCCAAAGCTTTGTTGAGTAACAGTGGCAAGAGTAGACACCCTTGTCTTGTTCCTGATGTTAGAGGAAATGCTTTCAGACTTTCACCGTCGAGTATAACGTTAGCTGTAGGTTTGTCATATATGGCCTTTTTTATGTTGAGACATGTTCCCTGTACACTCACTTTCTGGAGATTTTATCTTAATGTTGAATCTTTGCAAAAGCTTTTTCTGCATCTCTTGAGATGATCATATGGTTTTTATTCAGTTTCTTATTGTGATGTATCCTACTGATTAATTTCCAGATATTGAAAAATCTTTGCATCCCTGGAATAAATCCCACTTGATCATGTTGTATAATCCTTTTAATGTGTTGTTGGGTTCAGATTGCTAGTATTTTGATGATTTTTGCATCTGTGTTTGTTCATAGTGATGTCGGCCTTTAATGTGTGTGTGTGTGTATGTGATCTTTGGTTTTGGTAATCAGGGTGATGGTGGCCTTATAGAATGCATTTGGAAGTATTCCTTCCTCTGCAATTTTTTGGAATAGTTTTAGAAGAATAGGTATTAACTCTTTTCTAAATGTTTGATAGAATTCTCCTGTGACGCCATCTGGTCCTGAATTTTTGTTGGGAGTTTTTTAATCACAGTTTCAGTTTCGGTACTTGTGATTGGTCTGTTAATATTTTCTGTCTCTTCCTAGTTCAGTCTTGGGAGATTGTACCTTTTAAAGGATCTGTTCATTTATTCCAGGTTGTCCATTTTATTTGCATATAGTAGTCTCTTATGATCCTTTGTATTTCAGTGGTATCTGTTGTAACTTTTTTCATTTCTGATTTTTTTATTTGAGTCCTCTCCCTTTTTTTCTTGATGAGTCTGGATAAAGGTTTATAAATTTTGTTTGTCTTTTCAAAGAACCATTGGTCTTTTCTATTGTTTGTTTCTATTTCATTTATTTCTGCTCTGATCTTTATGCTTTGTTTCCTCCTAGTAACTTTGGGTTTTGTTTGTTCTTCTAGTTGATTTAGGTGTAAGCTTAAGAGATTTGAGATTTTTCTTGTTCCCTGAATAAGATTATATTGCTATAAAGTTCCCTCTTAGAACTGCTTTTGCTGCGTCCCAAAGGTTTTGGATCATTATGCTTTTGTTTTCATTTGTCTTTAAATATTTTTAATTTCCTCTTTGATTTCTTCAGTGACCCTTTGGCTATAACCCATTGGGTTATTTAGTAGCATATTACTTACTCTCCACAAATGGTACCCCACTCCAGCACTCTTGCCTGGAAAACCCCATGGACGGAGGAGCCTGGTGGGCTGCAGTCCATGGGGTCGCTAAGAATCGGACACGACTGAGCAACTTCACTTTCGCTTTTCACTTTCATGCATTGGAGAAGGAAATGGCAACCCACTCCAGTGTTCTTGCCTGGAGAATCCCAGGGACGGGGGAGCCTGGTGGGCTGCTGTCTATGGGGTCTCACAGAGTCGGACACAACTGAAGCGACTTAGCAGCACATGTTTGTATTATTTACAGTGTTTTTCTTGTAGTTTATTTCTAATCTCATAGCATTGTGATCAGAAAAGATGCTTGATATGATTTCAATTTTCTTAAATTTACTAAGATTCTCTTTGTGGCCCAGCCTGTGATTTGTCCTGGAGAATGTTTTATGTGCACTTGAATGTGTATTCTGCTTTTTCGTGGAATGCTCTATAAACATCCATTAAGTGTGGTTGAATGTGTCATTTAAGACCTGTGTTTCCTTGTTGATTTTCTGTCTGGATGATCTGTTGATTGATGAGACTGGGGCGTTAAGAGTCTCCCACTGTTACTGTGTTGCTGTCAGTTTCTCCTTTCATGGCTATAAGCATTTGCCTTATATAATGAGGTGCTCCTGTGTTGGGTGCATATATATATTTATAATTGTTCTGTCTTCTTCTTTGATCTGTTGATTTTTGTATGCTGTCCTTCTTTATCTCTTCTAACAATCTTTATTTTAAAGTCTATTTTGTCCAATATGAATATTGCTGCTTCAGTTTTCTTTTGATTTCCATTTGCATGGAATATCTTTTTCCATCCTCTCACTTTCAGTCTATATGTGTCCCTACATCTGAGGTGGGTTTCTTGTAAACAGCGTATATGCCAGATCTTATTTTTGTATCCATTCAACCAGTCTGTGTCTTTTCATTAGAGCATATAGTCTATTTGCATTTAAGGTAATTTAGTATATTCTTACTGCCATTTTGCTAATTGTTCTGCATTTGTTTTTGTAGGCTTTTTAACTTCTTTTCCTTTTATGTTCTCTTGTGGTTTGATGACTAACCTTTAGTGTTGTGTTGGGTTATTTATTCTTTGTTGTGTGTGTCTATCATGTATTTTCGGTTTTCAGTTACCGTGGGGTTTTGATATAGCATTCTATATATATGAACAAGATTGTTGTAAGTTGCTCATCTTTGAATTTCAGATGTGTTTTGTGTTCTCCTCCTCTCAAAATTATTAGTTTCAGTATCATGTATGTGGGTGTTGTGTGTGTGTGGTGGGGCAAGGGGGGTGATTTCCGATCTTGACTGTATGTTTGCCTTTACTGGTGAGGTTTTTCACTGATCATTTTCTTGTTTCTAGTTGTGGCCTTCTCTTTTCTGCTTAGAGAAGTTCCTTTAGCATTTTAGCAAAGGTAGTCTGGTGATGCTGAATTCTCTTAGCTTTTGCTTGTTTGTAAAACTTTTGATTTCTCCATCAAATCTGAACAAGAGCCTTGCTGAGTAGAGTCTTCTTGGCTGTAGGTTCTTCCCTTTTAGCACTTTAAATATAGGGTGCCACTCCCTTCTGGCCTGTGGAGTTTCTCCTGAGAAATCAGCTGATAACCTTATGGGAGTTCTTTTGTATGCTATTTGTTGCTTTTCCCTGGTTGCTTTTTAATTTTTGTAAATTGCCTGACTGCGTCTCAGCATGCTCCTCCTCAGCTTTCTCCTGCTTGGGACTCTCTGAGCTCCTTGACTAGGTGACTGTTTCCTTTCCCACGTGAGGGATGTTTTCAACTATTCTCTCTTCACACATTTTCTCAGGTCCTTTCTCTCTCCTCCTCCTTGGGTCCCTATAATGAGAATGTTGGTGCGTTTAATGTCCCAGGGGTCTCTTAGACTGTCCTTACTTTCTTTCATTCCTTTTTCTTCATTTTCCTCTGTGGCAGTGATTTCCCCCATTCCGTCTTCCAGCTCACTTACTCATTCTTCTGCCTCAGTTATTCTGCTATTGATTCCTTCCAGTGTATTTTTTCATTTCAGTCAGCATGTTGTCCATGACTGTCGTTTGTTCTTTAGTTCTTCTAGGTCATTGTTAAACATGTTTTATATCTTCTTGATCTGTGCCTTTATTCTTTGTCTGAGGTCTTGGGTCATCTTAAGTATCATTACCCTGAATTATTTTTGAGGCAGATTGTCTGTCTCTGCCTCACTTAGTTGTTGTTCTGGGGTTTTATCTTGTTTCTTCTTCTGGAATATATTTCTGTGCCATCTCATTTTGTCTAACTTTGTTTATTTGTGGTCTCTGTTACTCAAGCTGCAGGATTGTAATTCTTCTTGTTTCTGGTGCGTGAGTTTGGTCCAGGGGCTTGTGCAGCCTTCTTGGTGGGATGGACTGGAGACTGCCCAGTGGTGAGTGGAGCTAGGTCTTTGCCTTCTGGTGGACAGAGCTTGTGTCTAGGGCTGTGTGTATTTAGCGGCAGCTGTGGGCTCAGGCAGTCTGTCTGCTGAGGGATGGGGCTGCTTGTTTGGCTTGTGGTGCCCCAGCACTGGAGCCTGCAGCCTGCTCGGTGAGGCCAGGTCTTGGTGTTGTAATGGCTGCCTTCCGGAGAGCTCACGTCAGATGAATATTCGCCAGTACTTCCGCCACCAGTGTCCTTGCCTCCACAGTAAGCCAGAGTTGACCCCCACCTCCCTAGGAGACCTTCCTAAACCAGCAGGTAGGTCTGGCCAAAGCTCCTGTAGAGTCACTGCTTTGCCCCAGATCCCAGGGCACATGAGACCTTGTGTGCCCTCCAGGAGTGGAGTCTGTGCCCCCCAGTCCTGTGAAGCTTCTGCACTCAAGCCCTGCTGACGTTCAAAGCCAGATGCTCTGGGGGGCTCCTCCTTCCAAGGCCAAACTCCTAGGCTGAGGAGCGTGACATGGGGCTCAGGACTCTCATTCCTGTGGGGGAACCTCTGCAATGTAATTATTTTCCAGTGTGTGGGTGCCCCCCACCCCGGGGAGTATGGGATTTGATTATATTGTGAAAGCGTCCCTCCTGCCATCGCGTTTTGGCATTTTCTTTGTTTTTGGAAGTAGAATATCTTTTTTCGTAGGTTCCAGTTTGCTTTATCGATGGTTGTTCAGCAGTTGTGATTTGGTGTTTTCGTGAGAGGGAATAAGCCCACGTCTTTCTTTGCCACCTTTTGTTCTCTCTCTTCTGTTTATATTTTTAAATTGACACCAATTCTGTTTATTATATTCAAAACCCTTCCCTAATATCCACATCAGAGTTGGATTTGTTGCACCTTGAGGATGTTGAAGAGTTAAGTCAGACTTGGAAAAGCTTGAAGTTCATGCCTAAGACAGTGGGAGCCCACAGAGAAGCGCAGCCTCCTGGCTGACCCACTGGCTTCTTCCCCTGGCTGTGCACCTATGAGTTAATTGATTTATTTTTTTTTTAAGACTAATGTTTATACCTTTTTAAAATTTTATTTATTTTTGGCTGCACTGGGTCTTTGTTGCCGCACGCAGTCTTTCTCTGCTGATGGGAAAAGGGCCACTCTTCATTGCGGTGTGCAAGCTTTGCGTTGCGGTGTGCTAGCTTTGCGTTGCGGTGGCTTCTCTTGTTGCGGTGCTCAAGCTTAGTAGCCCTGCAGCACGTGGAATCTTGCTGAACCAAGGCCTGAACTGGCTTCCCCCGCATTGCCAGGTGAACTCGTAACCTCCGGACCACCAAGGGAGTCCCATTTAGTTGATTTTTAAACTAATTGAATCTCGTAAGACAACTTCTTAGTTGTCTTATATGCAGTCTTTTTAAGAGAAGAAATCTCTGCTCCTGTTTCCTATTTGGACAGAGGATTTAAATGTTCAGTTTATTATTAACCATTCTTAAGAGTAAACTACATCTACATACCTTTCAATAGGCAGTTGTTGAAATTATGACACATCTTTAAATTGACATTCTTCATGTCCATTAAAAATGGTGATGTGGTATATTTTGACATGAAGATTATTACTGTGTAGGAAAAAAGGTAAAGAACTCCAAAATTAAACAATATATGTGAATATTTCTGTTTTTCTTGTTAAAAATGCTCATACATAAATATTTTTAAAAGTTCCGGAAAGCTGTACACAGTCTGATATTTTGAGTAGTGAAATTTTAATGATTTCTTGTTATTTATACCATTCAGTATTTCCTGAAATTTTTTTTGCAATATTTATTAATGTTAAATATAGAATAAAGTGGTTTTTGTAAGAAATTTCTCTTTAAGTCACAAATTGATTTTAGATATCATTAAAAATGTATTAAACAGAACTTCTATATTTAAAAAACAGGTTCTAAATGTAAAAGCTGTGGAAGCAGAGGGTTGTAAAAAGGCAGAAAGAGGACTAATGGGCTTGGGAAGCCTGTCCTTTACTGAAAAAGTAAACTTGCTGATCCAGCTTCCTCAGCCTTTATCGTGTGGTTTGACAGAAATACACATCGTACTTGTTTTCTTAGAGAGTCTTAAAGGTCTCTCATCAGAAACCAAATAATTGAAATCCAAGTGTGATTAGTGAAGGAAAAAATCTTTTTAATCTAAAACAGAGATTTCACATTTTAAACTCTCATTTGTACTCCAAATAACTTTAACCGTTAAGCAATTAACTATTGCCTTATGTACATGGTTACCCAGCTGCTATAATTGCCATACAATGAGCAAACTTCTATTTTTATGACTTAGTTTTTTTTGGCATTGTGCCAAAGAAATAAGGCAAGAAAATAACCTTTATTGTTCAAGATCGTTTGCATGCCATTAAATACCACAGTGAAGGGGGTAATTTCCACAGCGAAAAATACTAAATTGAAAATAAAAATTCTTTGGCTGAGTTCTTACCTTCCCAGCAAATGAAACTCTATGCTTGTGGGCAAAAAAAAAAATACAACTATAAAGGCCTCATCTTTATAGGAATTCTTTCAAATGGAAATGGAAAGCAATTATTCTCCAATGAAAAATAAATAAAATAAGAATGGACACATTCCGTTTGCCTCTGGATCAGTTCTGGTAAGATGCACTCTTGCCTGCTGTGAGTGCCCTGGGTTTCCCGCCCTTAGGTCTGCCCCAGCTCTGCCTCGTCTGCTGATGGAGTAAGTGTGCCTGCTGCTGCTGGAGGCCAGTCCTCCTCTGTGCCTGTGTTCCTCTCCTCTGCTCTCTGTGGGGTCACAGGTGGGCTGTGCAGTTGTGACTTGCCCCTTTTCTTGGCGATTCTTCTCAGTGGCTTTGAAACCTTGCTTTAGGCCGGTTTTCATCCAAGTTTGGACCATTGTTAGAATAGCCTGGGTATGCAGTATAGGCAAACCCCAGACTAGCTGAACCAGGAGAGAGGGAACTTGGAAACCTGCATTCTTCACAAACAGGTCAGTGGTTACAAGCATTTCCTGTAAGCTCTTAGACACAAGTCAACACACAAGTATCGCTAGATCCTGCCTTCGTGTATTTCTCATTTCCTCTTCACTGCAAGTTTCAGGGAGAGTCCCCAGTATCCACCCTTGTCTTTACTCCTCATGTTTGTCTAGCAGGTTTCCACACTTTATGTGCCCCTTCAGCAAAATATTTCTGAGCTTGTCTTCTCAATATATATTTATTTGTTTCTAAATTGTATACTTACATTAGTGTGCCATTGTACTGGATACATTGTAAAGCAGTGTACAGAGGCAGCAGAGGATGAGATGGTTAGATAGCACCACGGACTCAATGGACACAAACCTGAGCAAACTCTGGGAGATAGCAGAGGACAGAGGAGCCTGGCGGGCTACAGTCCATGGCACCTCAGAGCTGGACACGACTTAGCGATTGAGCGACACAAAAGAGGAGATAGGAAATAAGTAGTATTTTTAATTTAAAAAAATGATTTAACACTATCATTCAACTAATGTAGACCTAAGTCTGTATTTTAAATGCTCTTTTGACAATTTTGAATTTGGGAGGCTCACTTTATCAGATCTGAGTAGATTGTGATCTTTTTTCACATTAAAGTTTGGCTCTTGAAGGGGCTCATACTGAAAAAAAGACGCATTAGCCCTACCGTTTCTTCTTGTACACACTCCACACGTTCTTACATAAGTACTAGCCTTATTGCTTTGAAATCCTTTTTAAGTCTTTAGGTCTTTGAAATCCTTTTTAAGTCAGGTTGAGGGTTAATTTAGTAAAAACTACGTAATATAATCTGCAAAGCCACTGAACCGGGCGCATTTGAACCGCAGAAGCTTGTAGTGCGATGAGAGCAAAAGTGGGAGTGGACGTGCCCCTGGTACCTCCACCTTGTGGGGCTTTCTTCCCTCGGGACGGCTTCTGTGGCTGGAGAGGGGCCACCACTGATCCACATGCTCAGTGTTATAATAACTTAGTTTAATTTGGGGGCACAAATGGTATAAATAGCAGTTGTAATATTTTCTGTCTGTATTCCAGCAGACCACTTTGTACAGCTCCTGGCCCATGTTGGGACACCACTTAAACCACTGAGTCTCCTACACTTTATCTTCCTTATTAACACTGTTGAAGAACTTATTACTGAGATCATCTCTGATCTCCATGCCCCTAAATGTAGTGGACTTTTTGGGTTCATTTTTACTTGACCATTCATAGTTTTAAGCTCAATTGACCATTTCTTGGTTTTTTTCTCCTCTTGTAAGTGGTTCGACCATTGACCCAGTGACTGCACGGTTCAGTCATTGAGACCTGTTGATTCTACTTCCTCCATGATTCTGAATACATCCTTTTCTACCACCTCAGTCCCCTACTGGTTCAAGCCTCTGCTCCCTCTGAGCTCAGCAGTGGTTCCACAGTGGGTCTCCTAAGACCTGCTTTCTCCCCACCTCAGCTGGAAGCTTGGAGAACATGAAGCTGGCCGTTTTACTCCCTTGCTCCTTAGGTCTCAGATAACTTTCTGTACAGTGGGAAGAGACAGGGAAGACCTGGCTGCTACCCAGCCCAGCTGCCTGCTTGGTGCGCTGCGCTCTAGACACCCTGACTGATCCCCCACTTTGCATGCTTCCTAGCTACCTACCTGCACGTTATCCCCTCTTCACAGGAATGGTCTTCTCCCTTCCCTGGTCACCAGCTGCTTCTCATCCTTCATATTTTATTACAGTATCACTTCTCCAGGGAAGTCTCATTAGAGCCCCTGTCAGGCAGTTACACTGTCCCCTATGTTTGCTTTATAGCTCTTCCCATACATATGAATAAACTAGCCGTTACATCCCCCGTATCTAACAGATCATAAAGACTCTTTAAATATTTGAGTAAATTGGCATTGTTGTAGCAATATTTGTTTCTGTGTCCATAGACTCGTTAGCCTGTGAGGATAATGCCCTTGTCTGGCTTGGCCTCCATTATTTTTCTATCATCTAATACATTTACACACAAACACAAAATTTGTTGACTTACTGTGAAGATTCTGTCGTTATTTGTTCAGTGCCTTTCCCCCTTAGACCATAGAGTGATTGTCTGTTTTGTGCACACATGCCCAGTGCTTCCGGAGAAGGCAATGGCACCCCACTTCAGCACTCTTGCCTGGAAAATCCCATGGACGGAGGAGCCTGGTGGGCTGCAGTCCATGGGGTCGTGAAGAGTCGGACATGACTGAGCGACTTCACTTTCACTTTTCACTTTCATGCATTGGAGAAGGACATGGCAACCCACTCCAGTGTTCTTGCCTGGAGAATCCCAGGGACAGAGGAGCCTGGTAGGAGGCCGTCTATGGGGTCACGCAGAGTCGGACACGACTGAAGCGACTTAGCAGCGGCAGCCCAGTGCTTCGTATACTGACATTATAGTCAGTATTTGGTATTTTTAAAATTAGTCTATTTCTGCCTTTTTCTATACACGTTTAATCCATTCCTATTTATGGTAATTCTAATATATTTGAACTTAATTCTGACATTTTGTGTTTTGTATGTCCTTGTTTTTTCTTTTTTCTTCTATTTTTGTTTAAATGGATCAAGTTTTATTCCATTATGTTCCCTCCAAAAGTTAGAAAGTTAAATATCCTCTTTTAGTCTTCTGATTATTGTCTTAAAATTTTTAATGCAAATACTATTTTATATTTTTCTAGCATCTGTTCCCATCCCTGCCACCTTTCTTATGTGATTTTGCTTTTTAATTATTTATTTATAACAAACAGAACTTAAGTTTTACTAGTTTGTTTAGTTTTTATTTAACTCACTTCTGCTTCTTTTATCCTGGGTTCTACTCTGTGGTGTTCTATTTATTTACTTTGGTTCTATTATGTTTTGGGGACACAGTAACTTTTGTAATAATTTTTTAAAATAGGATTTGGGAGTGATGTATTTTCTGCATTGTTACAGATCAGAAAATACGTTGTTTTGCTCTTATTTGTAATTAGTTTACCTGGGTATGCGTTGTATGTTCTCATTTTCCCTCAGTATTTCAGAGATTTTGCTTCACTGTTGCCAGTGAGATGTCTGATATCATTGAAGGCTTTTAGTATTTGGTTTTTATCTTTACTATTGTTATAAAATGTCACTCACTATTAGTTTAGTCTTTGTTCACCCCCCTCCCCATTCATACTGGCTCTTTCTTTAACCCTCAGAAATTTCCCATTATTTCTTTGAGAAGTGTTTCTCTTCCATTTTTTTCTACTCTAGTTTCTAGATATTTCCTGTTAGCTGGATTTGGGAAGTCTGAGTTTATCCTTGGTGTCTTTGTCCTTTTGTACCGTATTGTCAGAAAACCCTCTTCTCAGCCTTCTAATTGATTGATCACATAACTGTGTTTGTTTTGCTGTTTGACACACCGTCTGTGCTTTCTTCATTTCAGTGTTTAAATTTTTAGTTTCCAAGATCTGTAGGTGTCTTTCTGTGACTCGAGTGTGCTCGTAACTTCTGAAGGTAGACGTCTTTTCGGCTCTTCTGCATTTGCTGCCCTTGCTGCAGCGTTCCTTCTTCCCAGTGCACCGTCTCAGCAGTGCTGGTTGTTGTGGGCTCACGGGAGCTAAGAGCTCTTGCTAGCCTGTTGGTGAGCACTGCGTCTGGTACTGACGACTAAGGGGGAGAGCAGGACGTGCCACCAGGTGGGCTGTGCCAGACCAGCACGGGTTCTGAGCTGGGACGCCTCTTTCCTTTTATAAATCTGTCCACCCTCACAGCTCAGAGATTCGCCTTTTCTGTGGAGAAGGAATGACCACAATGTTGAGCTGTCCCTGCTGCAGAGCCTGGCAGACTGCCTAACACTTACTCCAAGACCTCTTCCTGCTCTGTGAAGCCTCCCGCCCATCCCTCCTCAGGATTATTTTGAGAACTTTGTTTAGTTTTATAACCACTTTCTCTAGACGGCATATTGTCAATGTTTGTTCCTTTTGTCCATTTGTACCTGTCTTCTTTCAGGAATTTCTCAAAATTCCTGATCCCTTGAGATTAGTCCTTCTTAGCTAATGCTGTATAAAGGAAAAAAAAAGATATTTGTCGGGACTTGAAGTAGAAAGAGCGGTCAGAAGCACTGCTCAGAGTGCTGTCTTGATCCAAGCTGTGGTCAAGAGTTCAACATATCCCTGTTTAAATACATCCTCGGTAACATCTATTCAGATGAAAATATAGACATATCTTAGACTGTGATACAGATGTGGCTGTCTTCTAGTACTAATTTTATAAAGGTTTTTGGTATAATTATTATATTTCAGTGAATCCATACATTCCTTTATCTATGAACTCATAGAAGCAATATTTTTTATTATATTATTTTTATAGCATATGAAGAAAAGCTAATTTCATTGTTTTCTTTCTGTTAGGTTGCTGACAATTCAGTCATTCTAAAAGTTCTTCGGTCCAACATTCAGCATGTACTGGTATATGAGAACCTTGCTCTCCAGGAGAAAGCACTGGCTTGTATTCCAGTCCAAGAACTGAAAAGGAGATCACAAGAAAAGTTGTCTAGAGCCAGAAAATTGGATAAAGGTAATGGCTTTACATAACCATTCATTGCTAAATATGCATCATTACTAAATCAACAAAAATGCTGAAATGGTGCCCTTTACTGTATATATTGTAAATAAGTAACCCAGTTCTATTTGGATTTTTAAGAAGTACAACAGTGATATAATTTTTTATTGCATATACCTCATGTACACTGCAGATGGTGATTGCAGCCATGAAATTAAAAGACGCTTACTCCTTGGAAGGAAAGTTATGACCAACCTAGATAGCATATTCAAAAGCAGAGACATTACGTTGCCAACAAAGGTCTGTCTAGTCAAGGCTATGGTTTTTCCAGTGGTAATGTATGGATGTGAGAGTTGGACTGTGAAGAAGGCTGAGCGCTGAAGAATTGATGCTTTTGAACTGTGGTGTTGGAGAAGACTCTTGAGAGTCCCTTGGACGGCAAGGAGATCCAACCAGTCCATTCTGAAGGAGATCAGCCCTGGGATTTCTTTGGAGGGAATGATGCTAAAGCTGAGACTCCAGTACTTTGGCCCCCTCATGCGAAGAGTTGACTCATTGGAAAAGACTGATGCTGGGATGGATTGGGGGCAGGAGGAGAAGGGGATGACAGAGGATGAGATGGCTGGATGGCATCACTGACTCGATGGGCATGAGTCTGAGTGAACTCCGGGAGTAGGTGATGGACAGGGAGGCCTGGCATGCTGCGATTCATGGGGTCGCAAAGAGTCGGACACTACTGAGCAACTGAACTGAACTGAACATCCACACATCTGTTACAATTTTTTAATTCAAATAATGTATTTTTAGTTTAATCATTGGCATGTGATTTTTTTAAAGATATAATGTCACTGGAACTTTAGTCCATGCGATATGTGATGGCATTATTAGTGAATTTTAATGTGAATCTGAGAAAAAGCTTATTCAGAATGAATTTATGTGATTCGACCACTGACTCCCCTTTAACTGGCAGTTACTGCTATAGCGTATGCATGTAGAAGCCGGTTGCCTGGGTATAGATTGAGCTCCACCTCTCACCTTGCATCACTGAGCAAGGAATTTCATCTCCCTGCTGGTTTCTTCATTCGATAATAGGAATGATAATTCTCAAAATAGCTAGACTAGTGCATGTGCGTGGCTCAGAGCAGTGCCCGCCACATTCATCAGCCAGTAGTTGTTTTCATGAATAGTCTTAGGATTTTAAATTTTGTTGTTAAGTTTTTCCAATTTCAGCATTTTTACTTTGAATTTTTATATAATTGTTTTTTTCTGTGAACTCATTTCCTAATACTATATTTTCTAGGGGTGTTCTGTAATATTCTTTTGGTGGTTGATCTGCTATGCAATAAACATTTTTTTTTCTCAGTTTAAAAAACTGTTATTTTACATTGAAGTAGAGTTGATTTATAATGTTGTATTACTTTCAGGTATCCAGCAAGGTGGCTCAGTTATATATGCATGTATGTCTACTCTTTTAGATTATTTTCCTATTTATATTATTGCACAGTATAGAGTTCCATGTGCTGTACAGTAGGTCTTTATTTATCTATTTTATATACAGTGGTGTGTACATGTATAAATTCTGAGTTTCTAATTCATCTCTCCCTTACCTCCACAAGCAGTATACAGCTTTCTGTGTAGTGCAGGTAAGTTTAACAGAGTGTCTCAATTCTTCTTCCCATCCCTTGAGACCCTACTGTCCTTCATTTCATTGAACTAGACACTGTAGTCACCCAGCAGACTAAGAGTGAGGAAAATGACAGATTTTATGTTGCCTTCCTTCATTCATTCTTTGGACACTCTCCCAGTATGCAGGCCTGAGTTTTCTTCTTTCTGAAGACCAACCTCTTCTACTGTTTCTTTCAGGGCAGGTATTCTGGAGGTGAAGCCCCTCAGTTTTTCTCTGCCTGGGAAGGTCTCTATTTCTCCTTCACTGTTGAAGGATGATATCACTGGGGTGTAGAATTCTGGTTGGTGGGGTTTCTTCCTTTCTGTCAACGACACTTGATTCTCTCTGCTGTTGCCTGCTTGTGTGTGATGAGAAGTCGCCTGGAATTTCTGTCTCTATACTCGGAACCCTCACCAACCCCATCCCCAGCTTCATGCAGGGTTCTCTGTCCATTGTTCACTTTCTTCAGTTTGAGTATGATATACCTGGATGTTATGTTTTGGTATTTATCCTACTTGGTGTTTCCTGAGTATCCCAGATCTGTGTTTTGATGTCTCATTAATCTTGGAAGATTCTCGGCCATTATTACTTCAAATGTCTCTTCTGCTCCTTTCTGTCTCTCTTTTCCTTCTGATACTCCAAAATAGGGTATCCTGTTATACTCTTACTTATCAACTATTTCCACTTTTGCTTGATGTGCTAGGCCATTATGAAAATTCTCCCACCGTAATTGCATGTTCTGGGTGTTTTGTTCCTTTGTTTTCATTCTCTTTCTCTTTGACTCTCAGATTCTGGCAACTTGTCTTCAGGGTCAGTAATCTATCCTTGGCTGTGTCCAGTCTGCTGATGAGCCCATGAACGGCATTATCTCTTAACAGTTTTTGCTTTCTTCCCATCCTTCTGCTTACACTGTGCATCTGTTCTTACATGTGGTCTCCCTTCTCATTAGAGCCCCAAGCATGTTAATCATAATTATTTTCAATTCTCTTATTCCAAAATCTGTGCTGTATGTAAGTGGTCCTGATGCCTGTTTTGTCTCTTCAGACTTTTTTCTTGCGTTTTAGCCTGCTTTGTAATTTTTTGTTAAAAGTTGAGTATAATGTGTTGGGTAATGGGAACTGAAGTGAAGAGGCCTTTTGTGGAAGGCTTACGTGTCCACTCAACTCGTTTAACTACACTGTTTAATGCTTGGTGTGAGTGTCGGGGCCTTCAGGTTCCTCTGGTGTGCTTGGGGCCCTCTGTGGTCTCCAGGCTCCCTGAGGACTCCTCCTGAGCTCATCTCCCTCCTGCAGATGGCTTCTTGTAATCGTGCCCTGTTGCTGTACTGGGATTCTGTTGGTGGCGAGACATGGGAGAGGAGCATCCTACAGCCTTAGGGCTAAGTCTCGGTGTTGTAGGGACCTGTGTTCAGGGGCCTGGGTCACCCCCACAGTGAGACAGGAAGGCCAGAGGGGCCTAGAGTCAGGGAAGTCTGGGGCTTTGACATGAGTAGGGCAGAAGGAACACAACAGGTAGTGTGCATTGGTATTGTGAAAATCAGAAGAGACTGGGCTTTTGTCTTTTAAAGTTTATGAAAGATACATTGGATTTACAACCTGAGATCCCAAAAGCCATGTGAAGGTAGGGAAGAGGGGCTTTGCTGGAGGTGCAGGGAGCAGTGTGCACGGGGCAGCGGCGTGAGGCATCATGGGGAAGGGTGCATGGCATGGTCTGCTTGTGTCGGGTTTGGGGAGACATATGAGGTGGGCCAAGACCATGTTTTGTTTGACATTGAATTTCAGACAGAGCAGAGCATACTGAGTTTACATTTTTAATCTTTCAAAAAAGAATTAGAGGTAAAATGAAACAAAGGACTTGTAATGAGGTTTTGAAGTAGAGAATAAGAACCAAGGAAATTTGAAGGATGAATGCATCTTAGAAGGCTAATGCTATGGTGTTAGTATGATTGAACTTAGAGCAGAAGTACTAAATAACCTGTTCACTAGGCAGGAAGAAGTAAGATGACTTCTCAGGGAAGTCAGATGTTCTTAATGACTTAAGTCAGAGGGTTAGGCACTGAAGCATTAAGCAAGGGAAAGACACAGGGTGCCCTTCAGGAAAATCAGCCTAGCAATCACTTGTAAGATAAAGAGAATCAAGAGGGTACAGGAGAGAAGAATTCAAGCACACTAGAAACAGAATTTCCCTAAGAGGAGTAAGAAGGCACGCAGGGGGTGCGACTGCAAGGGAAGCGGTGGGTGTGTGAGTTGCTGGGGTGCTTGCGGGTGATCGGATGTGGAGTCGGGGGCATGGAAGGAAAATGTGCAAGAGGACCACCTCTCTCTGAATTGCAGTCAGTGTGGGCAGGCTTTGAAAGGAGGTGAGGGGTCTGCGTTCAGGCCCCTGCTGGACATCAGCTGGGCCCCCACATGAAAATGGAGGCCTGGAGCTGTTTTGGAAGTCACACCTTGACCTACACTTCACAGTGACAGGTGAAGCCATGCAAGTGAGTGAGATCGCCCAGGTTGAAAAGACAAGGCAGCAGGGAGAAGGGGGGCATTGCAGAGGTTCTAGAAAGAAAGGTAGCATTGGAGGGTATTTACATTTAAATTAATTTATATTAAATGACCATTAAACATTGAGTTCTTCAGTTGCATTCAATACATTTCAAGTACTCAGAAGCCATCATTAGTAGCAACCCTACTGGATGGTGTAGGTATGAATTATTTCCATTATTACCAAAAGTTCTGTCAGATGGTTGCTGTTCTGACCTGTCTGAGCTCTTAACCTGCACAGACAGGACTCCACTTGGAATTCTGTGAGTCATAGTTAAGGATCTTGCAAAACCAGGGAGCACTGACCCTCTTTGTGTGATGTGCATGCTCCTAGCTGGGAAGCTGCACTGTATCCCAGGAGGACAGACTCGGAAGCAAAAGTGTACTATGTTCCTTACCTCCTCCCATCCTGTGTGCTGAACAGTGATGCTCAGTTAGACTATGAGACTTGTTAGCTCAGTTTCTGTGGTTTATTCCAGTATTTACTGAGCACCTACTGTGTAGCAAGCTCAGCTGCTGAAGAGACGGTAAACAAAGTCCCTGCAGTAGTGGATGAGAAAGCCAGAGACAACTCCTCAGATCTGGCAGGTGGTGAGTCGTGCTGGGGAGACAGGCCAGGAAGACGGAAGAGAGCGCACGCAGGGTGCTCTTGGGGGAGGGTCGTCAGGAAAGCTTCCCTTGAAGCAACAATTTGTTTTCTGGTGGAGGCCCTGCCAGCTGCACGGGCTCCCTGAGAGGGGGTGAGCGTGCTGTGCTCAGGGGCTGCAGAAGGGAGATGTGGCTGCAGCAGAAGGAGCACGACCAAACAGGGAGACAAAGAGGATCTGTTAGCTTCCTCCTGTGGCTGCTGGCGCAAGTTATCACACACTTGGTTCCTTAAAACAGCAGAAGTGTACTGTCTCACAGTTGTGAAAGCCAGAAACCCATCAGCTGCATCCCTCGGCCAAAATCAGGATATTGGCAGGGCCACGCTCCCTGGAGGCCCTCAGGAGATTCTTCCCTGCCTCTGCCAGCCTCTGGTGGCCGCCTGCAGTCTTTGGTTTGTGGCTGCATCACTCCCGTCTCAAAGACCAACATCTTCAAATCCTCCTCCTCTGTAAAGTCTCCCACTGCTTCCCTCTTGAAAGGATACATGTGATGCATTGAAGGTCCATATTTAGTAACCTGGGGAATCTCCTTGCCTCAGAGTCCTTAACTTCATCATATCTACAGAGGCTTTCTTTCTTTTTTTTCCTTCATGGTGACATTCACAGGCTCAGGGGTTAGAATGTATATGTCTTTAGGGGGCCATTTTCAGCCTCCACGTGGGCCAGCTGCAAAAATAAGAGACTTTGGGTTGTATTCTGAATGAGATGGAAAATCATTAGAGGGTTTCAAATGACATGAGCTGTCTTGTGTTTTTAAAAAGATCACTTTGCTGTAGGGACTCAATGGAGAAGCAGGATGGCAGTGCTGTTTTTCCAAAAGTTCATTTTTGGAAATGAACATTCACCAGTATCTCTTCGTTGAGAAGTCTTCATATTGTACAGGAAAAGCTAAGCTCTTCTTGCCAGTCAGTCTACCCTCCTACTCCACACTTAACAGCTGTTATCATGTGATGTGTTTCTTTTCATATCTTTTTCTGTTTATATACATCCATAGGTAGTTATATATAAAAGTAAACAGTTTATATTGGCGAGTTTACGTGAAGTGTGTCATCGCTCATGTTCAGCTCCCTGGGGTTTTTCTCACATGTCTTGGAGGCCACCTGCCCTTCCCTTAGTGCTCTGCAGTGTGCGCGCGTTGCCACTCATACTGTGTCCCAGTGTCCCACGGACGGACGTTGAGAGGGGGACCAGTTTCCTCTATTCTTGAGGCTTCCAGGGAAAATCCTTGGAAAGCATGCCTGCCTACCTGAAGGAATGTTTCCCCGGGATGGGTGTAAAAGTATCCAGGGCATGTGCTGCTTCTGTACTACAGTGGGTCCCTGGCAAACAGGCTGTCTTCCAACCTGTAACAGAAGGGTCTGGGGGTGTTCGTTTCCACTTAATGAAATAATTGAACTTTCGTATGGACTTTGCTAAGTTTTCTAATGATTTTGTGAATATTCTTCCTGATTTGTAGACATTCTTTATACATTCTGGATACTTTTCTTTGTTAGATGCCATTACATTTTGTTCTCAGTATTGTTTAATTTCATTACTGTACCTTTTGAAATTGAAAAGTTATCAATTTTAATGTGAGAAAATTATTTTTACAGTTGTATTTTGTTTTTAACCCCAAAGTTGTAAACATAAACTTCTTCTTTTATAATATTCTTTCTGTGTATGGTGCTTATATATATGTGTTAGAAGGAATGGAGGAAGAATCTGATATCTGGACAGCTGCTTGTCCCAATACAATTTGTCTAACAGTCCTTCCTCTTATAATTGCTTTAAAGGCTAGCTTTATTAAATACTGTGCATCACTTAGAAATCTGTCTTTCAGGACTCTTTCTTTTATTTCATTCATCTGTCTGTTCTTTACCAATATCACAGTATTTTATTTAGAATTTTTTAATGTGTCTTGAAGTACTATAGACAAATTTATCTTAAGAGTTGTGTTGACTATTTTGTGCATTTCCTCTTTCTTATGAGTTTCTTGCAGTTAGCCTGTCAAATTTTATGAAAAATTATTTTTTCATAAAAATAATTTTATGAAATTTGTGAATTTCATAATTTTATAAATTTTGTGTGTTGGGATTTCATTAAAGTACGGGTTGATTTGTAGAGAATTAACAACTTGAGGATATTTTTTTCCCACTCAAGAACATAATATGTTTTGGCTTTTTAATTAATTAATCTCTGTAGTTTTTTCTTTAAAATTTTTTTATAATTTTGAAATATATAAAATATAAATACAAGAATAGAGTATAATAGATTCAATACCTGTGCCCAGCATCAGATTTTATTAGATCTTAGTATTATGCCATATATTTCCTTCATATATGTGTTTTTTGACTATTTAATAATAAAACATTAAAGACAGGAATGAGAGACCCATCTGTGTCTCCCAGATTCTTTTCCTCTCTCCTTTCCTTCTTCCCAGAGATAACACTGCCTTGAATGTGGTTAGAGACCCTTTTATTTGATACAGTGGATATAATATGGTATATCATGTTTACTTGCAGCATTGTTGTAAATATTGTAAACATGGTTGTGCTTTTATGTGTTTTGTGGTAACTATTCTCAGATGAATTAAATTGTACAATTGAAGCACTAATAGTAGAAAAGCTAATAGGATGATTTTTAGTATGTCCAGAATTCTGTGATTTCTGCCTGTAATTTTGTGATTGTTTCATATTTACTTGTGTTTATGTCTGATAACAGACAGGTTTAATGCAGTCATTTAAAAATGTTTTTCAAAATCAGACTTCTGTTTTAGAGCGGGTGGTAAAGTAGGAAAGGATAGCTTTATTACTTTACTAGGCAACAGGGGGACACAGTGGGCTTCTGGGAAAAATTGTATCCCCAAAGTCAGACTTACTTTCTTACTTTCCGTGGCTGTGCTGAGTGCGGTGTCGGTCAGAGGATGCGGTGCTCAAGCCCAACGGCTTGAGTGTGCCTCACGGTGCTCTCACGACTCTGTCTGCATCCTCCCGTGAAGACCTTTTAGATCGTCTTCTGTTTTCATTTATTTCAGCTTCATATTTGAGAATAAAATGTATGTGGGTGCTTTTATTTTTTTTCTGCTTTAGGTCTTACTCAGTTCTGTTCTAACTTTTCAGGTACTAATGTAAGTGAAGAGGATTTTCTTTTGCTGGAGCTTTTACACTGGTTTAAGGAAGAATTTTTTCACTGGGTAAACGACATTGTGTGCAGTAAGTGTGGTGGCCAGACTAAGTCCAGAGGTGAGTCATTACTCCCCAGTGAAGAGGAGCTGAAGTGGGGTGCGAACAGAGTAGAAGACCACTACTGTGACGCATGCCAGCTCAGCAACCGATTCCCACGGTGAGTGTCCGCTAACAGTGAAGTCAGAGCAGTCCCTCATGGAATGGTTAGAAGAGAATTTTATTAAACCAACTTCTAATCTTCACTTTTGTTATTAGAAGTATATTCCTCCAGAACAGGGGTCGGCTAGCTGTGGCTGACAAGCTCAGTCCAGCCCACGTCCTGCTTTTGTAAATGAGGTTTTATTGGAGCACATCCGTGCTGCTTTGCTAACTCATGGTCTGTAACTGTTCTCATGTTACAGTGGTAGAGTGGAATACTGGCCACAGAGGCCGTATGGCCTCCACAGTCTAGAATATTTGCTGTCTTGCTTTTTATGGGAAAAGCTTGTTGACTCTTGAATTCAGTATTTTCCTAGCAGTTTAATGCTGTAAATTGCGAGTTTTTCTTCTTTTAATACATAAATTTTAACTTTCTGATAACAATAATAATAATACTGATAGCACATAAAAATAATGCTAAAAGATTAGACTAATACTAATCCTTGTGATGGTAAATACAGTGCTGCACTTAAATCATCAGATGGTAATATGGAAGGTGAAAGTATAAAGACTGTCCTGTTTTATATTATTTTTTAAAATAGTTTCATTTTTTGAAACTAATTTTATTTTTCCTTTTTAATGTTTACTGTCATGATGTTGTTAATTGAAGCATGCTCAGCGTATGTTACATTATTTTCAGGTATACAGCATAATGATTTGACATCTGTAGACATTGTGCAATGATCAAAGTAAATCTAGTTACTTTTGGTTGTTACACAGTTAAAATTTTTTCTTTGTCATGAGATCTTTTAAGATTTATTTTTTAGCAATTGATGGGTGAATGGATAAAGAAGATGTGGTGTTATATATACACCGTGCAGTTCTAGTCAGTGGTAAGAAAAGAATAAAATCTTGCCATTTGCAACAGTGTGATGGACCTTGAGGGTGTTATACCAAGGAAATAAGTCACACAGAGAAAAACATGTACCACATGATTTCACCTGTGTGTGGAATCTAAGACCAGAGCAAATAAACACACAAAGCAAAGCTAATCGACACAGAGAAAAAAGATGGGTGGTTGCCAGAGGGGAGGAGGGTTGACGGGTGGGAAGGACATGAAGGGGATCAAGCATAACATCCAGAAATAAACCAGAGCGGTCCTGGGGCGTGATGCACAGCGCGGTGACTGTAGACTGCTATGGTATCTCGTCGGACTTTATTTTTAATAAAGACGTTTGGTGCCTCCCCTGCCAACCTAACCTACCCTCATATCTCTTGGTTTTAAACTAAAGGAAATGGAGCTTTTCTGTTAACTTTTTCCATCCTTTAATATACAAGTCTCTTATTAGATATTCTTAATTGATAATACTTATAAAATTTGGTTGTGTCATTAGGTAAGAAAAGATAGCAAGTTTTTCTTTTTTTTAAGCAAGTTTTTTAAATACCTGATTTTAGGGGCCTCAGTACTCAGTTCTGTCGTAAGGGAGAATAAGTGCTGTGATATACAGAGTCCAAGATAAAGAGAATCCAGTATCCAATAATTATCTGTAATTAACACCAGTTGTTTCTTCATTCAGCATATATGTGCACAGGTACTTGCAAAGATCTGAAGATAAAAATATATATCATCATACGTAGATTGTCCTCATAAACTCTAGGCTGTGGGTGTGGACTGATAGTGCATGGGGTGGGGCAGAGGCTACGGAGTACAAAGGTACTGTGTTTACACCTTGTCCTTTTCCCTGCGAATCGTGCACTGGGCGGGCTGTTCTCTGTGTAGGGTTGGGAGGATGGACACTACTCATTAGAGACTGTGACCTTTCACCTTGACACAGTGGTGTTGAGGCGTGGAGGCACAGGACACCCTAATTCTGCTGCTGTTACTTCCTCATGTAAATAGACCACTTGTTTCAGTAACTACATTACCTAAATTATAAATTCATTTAACGTAGCGCAAGCCAGAGCATCTGCTTGATTGAAGACAAGCTTGTCACTGCCGAGCCAGTGCATTTGTGAAGCTGTGTCCTTTCTGCCTGAGCTCATGGCCAACATTTCTGCTCAGCTGGGCACTTTCCCTGTGTAGCTTTATTAGCCCCAAATATAATATGCAAAATTTGATGTTCTTCAGCTTTATGGTAATTTTAGAACTGGAGTAACTGTTTTTGTCTTTGTCCGCACTGTGCGGTTTGCAGGGTCATAGTTCCCTGACCAAAGATTAAACTTGAGCCCCAGCAGTGAAAGCACCCAGCCCTGACCGCTGGACCATCAGGGAAGTCCCTGGAGTAACTTTTTAAAGAATGTGGAAAATACATTTCAAAAAACCACTTCCAAATTAGCAAGCACCTTCAAGTGAATTGGAAAAATAAAAGTGTAATCCAAATGATCATTAGAAAGAAAAATAGTGTTTTAAGTATTAGTAAAATTGAGGTCAGCTAAGCTTTCAAATCTTTATTAAGCAGTTTATGTTGTTTAAGTACAATGAACTAATTATACCACTTGTTAGGCTAACACTTATGCTTAAAGCAGATTTCACAGAGAGTCTCTGCCTGTCCAAAGCCTGCCTGTCCTGCAAGGCCCAGTTCAGATGCAGTCTCTCCTCCCTGAACCCTGTCCCATAACACCGATTCTGACCTGTTGTATGGCTTGTATCATGTCCTGTCATGTACTAAAATTATCTGTGTTCTGTCCTTTGCTCTCTTAGAACCGTAAGCTCCTGAAGGCTGTGCCAGTGTTTAGTCATTTTTCACCCGGGATTCTAGCACAGTGCCTCACACATTCTAGACTCTGTAATCGTTCTTTAAGAATATGAAGTTAAGAAAGATTACTGTTTAGCACAAAGGTGACATCCCTCGTGATTCAGACAGGAAAGGATCTGCCAGCAATTCAGGAGACTCCTGTTCAGTCCCTGGGTGGGGAAGATCCCCTGGAGGAGGAAATGGCTACCCACTCCAGTGTTCTTGCCTAGAGAATCCCATGGACAGGGGAGCCTGGCGGGCTACAGTCCACGGGGTCACAGAGAGTCAGACATGACTGAGGGACTAGCACTTTCTTTCAATGTAAATTCTTTAGAATTCTTGGTTTTGATAATGAATGAGCACTTTTTGTTGTTGTTACTTTAAACCAGGTATAATAATCCTGAGAAGCTTCTGGAGACGAGACGTGGACGGTGCGGGGAGTGGGCCAACTGCTTCACGCTGTGCTGCCGAGCCCTGGGCTTTGAAGCCCGCTACGTCTGGGATTACACAGGTGCGTAGTGTGGTGGGGGGCCCCGAGGCTGGGGTGCACACTCCTGCCTTGTAGTCTGAGGCTCCGCTTGCTTTCTGTAAGATAACAGGTTTTTTTATGGGGAGCACGGATCTTTTTTTTTTTAATGGCTAGTACTTTGCATCATAAATATTCTGTAACAATTTGTAGATATCATGCCATTTTTAGTCATGCTGTTTCTCTTTGGATAAGAACATGTGCAATAATGTTCTGTAGAAATTCTTTATTTTTGTAGGGATTATAAGATTTAGTAATTTTAACTCAGTATACAATAAAAATATAATAAAAGCCATGTGAGATTTATATTGTCTTTATTTACTTATAACTTGTATCACTTACATGTTCTTAGATTTTTTTCACTTGTGTTTTTCTATTGTTTTCTTAGGGTAAAATGAAAGCTTCACTTAATAGTTACTTGGTTTGTTTTTTTTTTTACAATCAAATAGAGATCATGAATAACCAGACATCCACTGTTAGATCTCTGCTGGTCTACAGTTCCAAAGTGGAATTAACTCCTTCACATTAGCAAACTGTGTGTATTAGCCCCATGGTTTTTGTTTTTTGCTTTTTTAAATTTTAATACTCATGGGCATAATTTCCAAAAAGTACCATGGGCTGCTCAATTGCTATGTGTACTTTTTTTTTAAAGAATGATGTATTGTTGCTTAGTGGAAATTTTATTGATCATTTGTTAATATTTATTTATCGTCTGTACCGCCAGAATGCAGGATCCTAGTCCCCTGACCAGGGGCACCATGTGCCCCCTGCAGTGGGAGCATGGAGTCCTAACCACTGAGCCACCAGGGAAGTCTCAGCTCCATGGTTTTGATGCTATTGTTCAGCCTGTTTGCCCCTTTTAGAGGTTTAGCTCACATGATTTCTAACCAAACCTAACACTGACTTTACTGAAGTAGAGTTTCCAAGACATTTTCCAAAATTTCAGAGAGAAATTAGAACAACCATTCTAGAGTCTTGCATACCACAGAATGGTCAGGCTTAGTCATTAAAGTTCAGTGTTGCTTGTTGCTGTGTGGTTCTCTTCTTGGGCACCAAAGGTCCTTCTGGTTTTATACACTGAACTTTTGTTTCCTCCCTCGCTGCCTCTCGCCCGCCCGTCACATGTGTAGACCATGTCTGGACGGAGGTGTACTCACCATCACAGCAGCGCTGGCTGCACTGCGACTCGTGCGAGGACGTCTGTGACAAGCCCCTGCTCTACGAGGTCGGCTGGGGCAAGAAGCTCTCCTACATCATAGCATTCTCTAAGGACGAGGTAGGACATGGGGGGAAGAAATGCGTCCTAAGAATAAAATTAGTTTGCTCTTCTGACAGCTTTTGAAGGTATAATGGACATAGACTAAGCAGCATATATTTGAAGTGTACAATTCAGTAAGCGTTGCCCTACGTCCACACCCCTGAGATAACCTTTGCAGTGGAGTCGTGAGGACACCCGTCATCCCTGCAGTGTCCCTGTTGCTTCGTCTTCCCTCATCCTTGCCCCTCTCCCTGCAGTCCCCTACAGCTACTTTCTGAGACCATAGATGAATCTGCATTTCTGGAGTTGTGTATAAGTGGAATCATATTTACTCTCTTTGATGGGGGGTGCTTTTATCTTACTCATCATAACTATCTTGATATTCCTCTATGTGTTTTCATGTATCAATAGTTTATCCTTTTGCTGAGCAGTATTCCACTGTATGAATGTACCATGCTTTGTTTATCCATTTGCCTATTGATGGACATTTGGGTTTTTTCCAGTTTTTTACTATTTCTAGTGCAGCCGCTATTGTCTTTATATGACAATATAAAGACACAAGTCTTTGAATGAGCATAGCTTTCTTTTCTCTTTGGTAAATGCCTACAAGTGGAATGACTGAATCACATGGTAGGTGACTTTAACTTTTTAAGAAGTTAGCTCAACTATTTTCCAAAGCCATTTTATATTCTCACCAGCACTATGTGAGGATTCCCAGTGTCTCCATACTCTTGCTAGCAGTATGGTCTGACTTTCTTGTTGGCTCTTTTAATAGATGTGCAGTGATTTCATTTGCATTTCCTCAAGGACGAATACTGAGCAGCTTTTTATGGACTTATTTGTCATCCATTTCTCCTCTTTGCCCGTTTTTTTTTTTTAATTGAGTGGTTCATTTTCTTATTCTTGGGTTTTGAGAGTTCTTCATATATTCTGAATACAAGTCCTTTTTCAAATATGTGCTTTGCAAAGATTTTCTCCCTGTCTGGCTTGTCTTTTTACTTCTATTAATGATTTTTAAAGAGAAAAAATTGATAAAGTTCAGTTCATCGATTTGTTCTTCTGTGGATCTTGCTTTTTGATGTTACATGTAAGAGATGTTTGCCTATCCCAAGCCACAAGGATTTTCTCCTAAGTTTTCTCCTAAGTTCTAGAAGTTTTATGCTTTTAGTTTTACATTTGTGTCTGTGATCCATTTTGGGTTAACTTTTATGTATAGTCCAGGGTGTGAATTGAAATTCATTATTTTGCAAATGGATAATGAATTGTTGTAGCACCATTTGCACCATTTGTTGAAAAAGATTATTTTGTCTACTGAATTATCTTTGCACCTTTGCCAAGAAACAGTTCTATAATGTATATATATTTGCCATTTAGATATTCAGTACAATAAAATGGAGTTTTTATTTTTTGAATTTTATCAGATCAGCTTTGTAGATAAATTCTGATAGCTAATTGTTGGGAAAATTTTATCTCCTAATCACAGTCTTCCTTGTTTGTGTACCAGTTAGAATATGAATAAAAAGCATATTTGATTTTTTTCTACAGATTAAAAATTTTAATGAAAAGATTAGCATTTAAAAATTTCTATTTAAGAATTGCATGCATTCTAGGTGTTTAGCAAATTAATGTTGATGGTTGTAATCTTATTAAATATTTGTGTCTTGTAATTCGAGGTGGTTGATGTCACTTGGCGATATTCTTGTAAACATGAAGAGGTAATCTCTAGAAGAACTGAAATTAAAGAGGAAGTACTTCGAGAAACTATTAATGGACTTAATAAGCAGGTATGTGATGGGTGTTGTCAGTTTTGAGAAGACATTTGAAATTTTTTATATAATCAAGAATAGCCAATTTTTAACCCATTGCAGTTCTTTAAGTAGTATGCAAACAAAAATATTTAAATATGTTAAATGTCTTTTTTTCATTAAAAATTTTGAGGACTCATTTTAAATATTGTGGGTGTGTGTTTTTTGGGGGGTTTTGGGTTTTTTTTTTTTTTTTTTGCCTTAAATTGCCAAATTTCAAAGTGAAAAAAAAATTCAATATATGTAATACTTGACATAAATATTCTGCCTTGGACGTCCCTGGAGGTCCAGTGGTTGAAGACTCTGTTAATGCAGAGGGCAGCGCCTCGATGCCCATGTTCCCTGGTCAGGGAGCTGAGATCCCACGTGCTGCCAGGGGTGACCAAATAAGTGAAAGTCTTTACCAATTCTCCTCTTTAAAAAAAAATACATATATACATATATATATAGCCTTATTTTTCTAAGTGTCTCTTGAATATTATTACATGCAATTGCCCTTACATGTATCTACATGGAGAAGTTTCTGAAAGAAGGCACAGGAAATTGTTGACTGTGCTTATTTCTGAGGAGAACTAGGGGTCCAAAAGGGGAGTCTCAGCTTGGGTTTTATACTCCTTTTGTGCACTGAAATTTTTTTTACTATTCCCTGGTGGCTCAGAGGTTACAGAGACCTGGGTTTGATCCCTGGGTGGGGAAGATCCCCTGGAGAAGGAAATGGTAACCCACTCCAGTATTCTTGCCTGGAGAATCCCATGGACGGAGGAGCCTGGTGGGCTACAGTCCACAGGGTCACAAAGAGTCAGACACGACTGAGTGAATTCAGCTATTAAGTCAGCCAGCCATATATATGTGTATTATTAATTTTTTTCATGATTTAAAAAACAACTAAATTTGCATCTGGCAGGCAGTTAGAACAGGGCAGATCACCTTACAGTGCTTGAGATCCAAGGTGAGTCTCCTCCTACTTGGACTTCTGCCATACCCTAGTGTGCAGCCTTTCCGAGTGCCTCAGCTGAAACCCCGGGGTGTTTGCTGGAGCGTGGGAAGGGCCTGGACTCAGAGACCGCCCTCCAGCACTGGCGGGCCTGCTGCATCTGTGCCCGGCGTCCCAGTGCACCTGCCTGCTGGAAGCGTGGCTCCCCGTGCCGCTTGGTTGGTAGGTGGCAGGTGCCTGGCAGGGAGTTCAGTTCGCCTCAGTTTGCTTCTTCCCTTGGGCCACCATGGTAGCTTTCTGTTGCATTCAAACAGGTGCCATGTGTGTGTGTGGTCCCCTGCTTTCTTCATCTTCTCACCAGACAGCTGGTCTTACTCAGAACCTTCTGCCTCTGTTTAAAATCTGGGCCAATAGCAGACATGGAAGGGCTTCCCAGGTGGCGCAGTGGTAAAGAGTCCATTTGCCAGTGCAGGAGATGGCAAGAAACCATGGGTTCGATCCCTGGATCAGAAAGATCCCCTGGAGCAGGAAATGGCAACCCGCTCTAGTGTTCTTGCCTAGGAAATCCCTTGGACAGAGGATCCTGGTGGGCTATGGTCTGCTGCTGCTGCTGCTAAGTCGCTTCAGTTGTGTCCGACTCTATGCGACCCCATAGACGGCAGCCCACCAGGCTCTGCCGTCCCTGGGATTCTCCAGGCAAGAACACTGGAGTGGGTTGCCATTTCCTTCTCCAATGCATGAAAGTGAAAAGTGAAAATGAAGTTGCTCGGTCGTGTCCGACTCTTTGCAACCCCATGGACTGCAGCCCACCAGGCTCCTCCATCCATGGGATTTTCCAGGCAAGAGTACTGGAGTGGGGTGCCATCTCCTTCTCCAGGGCTACAGTCTATGAGGTCACAAAGAGTAGGACACGACTGAGCACCCACACATGCACACATACGCAAAGGGTGTGGAAAATTGGATATGGGTGCTAAATGATTTCTCAACATGAAAGTTAGAAAATCATCTTAACTTTCCACAGTGTCGTTTTTATTTTCCAAATAATTGTATGTATGAAAATAAAGTTGGTTAGTCAGACATTGTTAAAATTCAAATGTGTTAATTATAGTCCTGCTTACAGATGGACCCCTGCATTCTCTTAATCTTTAATGATTTTTTTTTTTAAACCTGAATTACAGAGGCAAGTATCTTTGTCAGAAAACAGAAAGAAAGAACTTCTCCAGAGGATTGTTGTGGAACTTGTTGAATTCATCTCTCCCAGAAGCCCTCAGCCTGGAGAGCTTGGAGGGAGGACGTCTGGGTCCTTGGCCTGGAGACTCGCCCGAGGCGAAGCGGGCCCAGAGGTATCTGCTTCACTGCAGCCCGACGACCGCCTCACTGTCCCACTTCCTGTCCCGCGCCCTTTTCATGCACAAAACCCGCTGACCACTGCCTTTCAATGAACTTTGCAGAGTAATCATTACAAAGTGTAAACATTTGAAGAGAGCTAATAATGGATTGATGTAGTATAATTACACACAGGAGTTAGCAAAACAGTTAAATTGGGACTTTTCTATTGTTACTTTATGTAAATTTCTAGTGCAGTTATAACTTTTACTGAAGTACATGAAAATGCATGAATTATAAGTGCACAGCTTAACAGATTTTCACAAACTGTTAAACACATAACCACTAACCAGAATGAGAAGTAACGACTAGTCACCACCTTTCACCCCTAGGAGTGACCTTTATCCCGGTTTCTAACATCAGGGACTAGTTTTGCCTGTTATTCTGCCTTATGTAAATGGAATCATACAGGATGTACTCTTCTGTGGGCGGTTTCTTCCTCTTACGCTATTTAGTGAGATCATAGTTGCTGCTGTATGTTTATAGTACATTTACTCTCACTGCTGTACAGCATCCCACTGTGTGGATATTCTGTAACTTATCCACGTCACTATAGGGTATTTAGTTTGTTTCTCAATTTTGGTGTAAAATTGTGGTACTGTGCTGTTTACAGTAATATCCAAGATATGGAAGCGGCCTAAGTGTCCATCAGCAGATGAATGGATAAAGAAGATGTGTTGTATTTATACAATGGAATAGTATTCAGCCATTAAAAAATAATGAAATAGTGCCATTTGCAGCAACAATTAATGGATGTACAGATTATCATATTAACTCAGAGACAGATATTATATGATATCACTTATATGAGGTATCTGAAAAGTAATACAAATGAATCTGTTTACAAAATAGAAGCATACTTTGCACACATAGAAAACAACCTTCTGATTGCTCAAAGGGGAAAGGGGTGGGAGTATAAGTTAGGAGTGTGAGACTGAGAGAGGCACACTGCCGTATATAAAATAAATAAACGATAGAGCTCTCCTGTATAGCACAGAGAACTCTACTCAGTGTTTTGTAATAATCTATAATGGAAAATAATCTGAAAATAGACATCTGTGACCCTAGGGACTGTAGTCCACCAGGCTCTTCTATCCATGGGATTCTCCGGGCAAGAATACTGGAGTGGGTGGCCAAGCCCTCCTCTAGGGGATCTTCCTGACCCAGGGATCAACCCACATCTGCGTCTCCTGCATTGGAGACAGATTGTTTACTCACTGAGCCACCTGGGAAGCCCTGTATATGTATAATTGCACCACTTTGCCATACAGCTGAAAGTAACACAGTGTTGTCATCAACTACCCTTCGGTTTTTTAAGCGTTGCTGCTGTGAACACATGCAGACATGTCCTCGGTGAGCGTTGTGTGTCTCACCGTGGGTACACAACCGGGGGCAGAAGAGCTGGGTCGGAGTGTGAGGACCGGCGGCTTCCCAACCGCTTCACACTCTGCCCAGCAATAAGTGAGATTTTTTCACGTCTTTATCTGTGGTTCCCTGTCTTTTTCATGTTAGCATTTCTAGTGGTATATAGTATTATACTGTGATTTTTTTCCATAAGAAACTAATTTTCTCTGGAAATTGCGATGGTTTTCTGTTCTTTAATTTTATCTGTTTGTTACTGTGCTCTTCGTTGCTGTGCCTGGGCTTGCTCTGGTTGTGCCAAGCGGGAGCTGCTCTGTAGTTGTGGTGTTCGGGCTTCTCACTGCGGCGCCTTCTCTTGTGGAGCACAGGCTCTGGGGCTCACAGGCTTCGGTGGTGGTGGTGTACGGGCTAATTGTCCTGCAGCATATGGGATCTTCTCGGGTCAAGGATGGAGCCACTGTCCCTGCATTGCAAGGTGGATTCTTAACCACTGGACCACAAGGGAAACCCTGTAGTCTGATTATTATAATTTATTTTTTATCAAAGTTTAGTTGATTTACAATGTTGTGTTAGTTTCGGGTTTACAACAGAGTGATTCAGTTTTACATATATATCTTTTTTTCCCCCTGTTTTAAACTTTGCATTTTGATGCTGAATAATGACACTGAATGTCTGTCTTTAAACTTTCAGATATCATCTTTGTCAAGTCCTGTTCAGTGCTGTGAAAACTTTAAGTACAAGTGGGGAACACAATAGAAATCTGGGTCGTTCCGCTAGTGACAGTGTTCGTTTCTTACTACATTCTTGACCACATCTAGTTTTGGCTAGAAGTTGTTGGTGTGAGTACTATTACATAGTCAGACTTTCTGTAAATATTGTCAGTTAATCTCTCAAAATTAAGTGATGAACAATGGGAATATAACTCCTAGAGTTAGAGGCTAGCTGAAAGCATTATGCTCTGTAATGGACATTAAGAAAGTTCTTTGCCCTTAGGGAGCTTAAAGTTGACTCACTAGAAAGCATTTATTATAAACACCTAAGAAGATAAGTAATGAAAAATGCTTGAAAGGAAAATTACCAAACAGAGTTTTATATCTACTTTTTCCAAATTTGCCATTATTACACCTCATTTCTCTAATAAAGGAAGAGTGGTGAATTATCCCTAGTCAACATTGTTTACTTTTAAATTTATCTCATCATATTTAGCAGGCAGTTAGAAGTGGTGGTTCAGCCATAGAATAACGATCTGAATTCAACAGGTAACTCCAATCACTGCTGATGCAGTGCACATTACAAGTAGAAATCTAGATGAAGCCAATTTGAAAAGACCAATGTCATTCACAGCTGTGTTCAG
The DNA here is from genome assembly GCF_003369695.1 of Bos indicus x Bos taurus. Taxonomy (NCBI): domain Eukaryota; kingdom Metazoa; phylum Chordata; class Mammalia; order Artiodactyla; family Bovidae; genus Bos; species Bos indicus x Bos taurus. Next base: position 39,529,356 of record NC_040102.1, read on the forward strand.
TTTAAAATATGGGTATTTAGGTCTTCATTTCTTTTTCTTTTCACGGATGAGTGTGCTTCCTCTTGCATGGCATATAAGTTAATTAAACTTTAAAAATAGGAATTGGGCTATATGCCCAGATTGTTTTCCCTTTTGAAAAATTTAAAAATTTCTCAATTATGGAGTTCATTTTAGAGCTGAGAATTTTAAAAGTCATTTTTCTCTTTAGAAATAGATGTTTATTTTAAAAGTCAGTCCTAAAAAATTAGGGAACTATATATCTTGACATCAGCTGGACAAAGAAGGAAACATTAGTGATGTTTTCAGAAGGAGTTTTGTCTTAACCTTAAATTTTAAAGCATTTATGAAATATTAATGTTATAAATGATATATTCAGTAATATACATATTTTTCTTTTCCCTTTGTAATTAATTATTCTTTGGTAAAGTAGTAGATAATGCTACTTAAAATTTTTAATTCCATCTGGTTTATGGCAGTACTCTGAAATATCTTTGATAATGAAATATCTTTGATAAAGAAGAGAAGAATGGCGAAGTATTGTTACCTGCTAGTATACTAATTCATATTTAGAAAGTCACCTTCTAAAAATAATAAACTGATTTTATTTTTTACCTTATCCTTGTGGCAATAATAATCACAGGTTCTAGGGAATTATCTTCTTATTTATACATTTGTAAATACTTTCTAAGATATTTTATATTCTACTTACTAATCCTTGTACATTTGTTTTTTTTCTTTTTAGTTTTCCAGTTATTTTACTTACAATACCTACTTCCTTTTTTTTTTTTTTTTACTTTACAATATTGTATTGGTTTTGCCATACATCAACATGAATCCACCACAGGTGTACACATGTTCCCTGTCCTGAACCCCCCTCACGCCTCCCTCCCCATACCATCCCTCTGGGTCATCCCAGTGCACCAGCCCTGCGCATCCTGTCTCATGCATTGAACCTGGACTGGCGATTCGTTTCATATATGATATTATACATGTTTCAATGCCATTCTCCCAAATCATCCCACCCTCTCCCTCTCCCACAGAGTCCATAAGACTGTTCTATACATCTGTCTCTTTTGTTGTCTCGCATACAGGGTTATCATTACCATCTTTCTAAATTCCATATATATGTGTTAGTATACTGTATTGGTGTTTTTCTTTCTGACTGACTTCATTCTGTATAATAGGCTCCAGTTTCATCCACCTCATTAGAACTGATTGAAATGTATTCTTTTTAATGGCTGAGTAATACTCCATTGTGTATATGTACCACAGCTTTCTTATCCACTCATCTGCTGATGGACATCTAGGTTGCTTCCGTGTCCTGGCTATTATAAACAGTGCTGCGATGAACATTGGGGTACACGTGTCTCTTTCCCTTCTGGTTTCCTCAGTGTGTATGCCCAGCAGTGGGATTGCTGGATCATAAGGCAGTTCTATTTCCAGTTTTTTAAGAAATCTCCACACTGTTCTCCATAGTGGCTGTACTAGTTTGCCTTGTACATTTGAAGTTTTCACATTGGTTAATACCTGATACCCAGTGTTTAACCAAAAAAAAAAAAAAATGCGTTACCTACTATCTTGATTGATTAGTCAATGATTAGTTAAAAAGCAAGACATTGATTCAGACTAGAGCAGTGGTTCTCAGCAGTGGGTGATGTTACCTTCCAGGAGACTTTTGGCGGTGTTTGGGACATTTCTGGTGTTAGAACTGGGAGGGGTGGTCCCACTGGCCTCTCATGGGTGAGACCAGGGAGGCTGCTACACGGGCACCTCCCCATCCCGCCTCAAGGAGGACTGACCTGACCTGCAGGCACCTGTGCTCGTGTGTAAGGGAGAGGGGGCTTGGTGTCTGTGCCATGCAGACGCAGGGTAAATGTAGCATCTTTCTCAAACTAGATTCGCTCAGTGACTTCAGGAATTTAGGGGACTATTTTGCATTAAAAGAAACGATTTATTTTGTAAGAGAATGCAAAATTGCCTGCAATTTTAAGGTAAAAGCTTTTGTAGCAATTCACCCATGCAGAAGATCATTTCCAGCTATCCTGTCCTCGCTTCTAGCATCAGGAAAGGACACTGATGAAATTACCTTTGGCTGCGGCCTGGAGTGGGAAAAAGAGTCCCATAGCTGGAGAGTAGCAAGCACAGCCTTCCAGATGCACGTGTCAGGGCCCCGAGGCAGGAAGGAGCTGGCTTTGTAAGGAGCTAAAGGAGGAGGGGCACAGTGGGGGCGTGGAGGCAGCAGGGAAGAGGAGCGTGGGGTCTGGTGGGGGAGGTCGTGGAGGACGAGCCGTGTGCGGCCCTGGCCACCTTCGTAGGGGCTTAGAGTCTCTGTGCAGCAGGAGGTCAGTGCAGCGAGTTAGACAAGTAAGTGATGTGTCCCCGTTCACGTCCTTAGCAGTCGTTTTGATCCGTGTGGAGAGGTTGAGTTGAAAGCTAGGACTCAGCTGTAGGAGACGACTGCTGTGTCCAATTAAGTGGTGGTGGTGGGAGTGAATTCATGTTGATGCAGAGTCCCCGAAATGTAAGTCACAGCTGCAGTTTGTTTCTGGTTTGCTGCTTACTAATGTCTGTTGCTATGTCAGCACCACACTGATGATGTTTAGCCTGTAGGAGAATTTCCGAGTTTCCCGGCGGCACCACTGCGCTTCCCTGTTGCGGGGTCACGTGACCCTCTCCACAGCAGTACCTCTTTGTGCACCTGCTTTCCATTATGTTGAAAAACTAATTCTTCTTTTTTTTCCAAGAGTAAAGAAACCCTGTTCATCCCCTCTGAAAATGAGAAGATTTCTAAACAGCTCCACCTTTGCTATAACATTGTAAAAAATTATTATGTCCGAATTTCAAGTAATAACCAAACCATTTCTGGATGGGAGAATGGTGTGTGGAGAATGGAATCCATATTCAGAAAAGTTGAAACAGACTGGAACATGGTAACGTAATGCATGAAACTGTTTAAAATCTTAGTCATTCTTTAAACAAATAGAGATTGGCTTCATTTGTCACTTGGTCTTAATGTAAAAACTAATATGAGAATTATGTTTAGTTATCCTTAAACTTGTAAAAGAAGATCCTGCTCCCAATGTTTAATGAAAAGTCCATTAGAAATTTGTGTGTGCGTATCAAGAAAGTACCTGTTTTCATCAGAGGCCAAATTTAATTCTTTCGTGGCGGGGGCGGTGGCGGGGGGAAATGTGTACTAGCAACTCATGTAACTACTTTTTGGGTGAATATGTGGAGTATATTGTTACCCATTTCCTTTGTGGGTATGTATTGATTGCCTGCTACAAAGCAAGCTACTAGGTACCATAACATTTCGTTCAGAGTCCCAAGAGCTAACCATTCGACGTGCTTCCATTTCAAGGGATTGTGGCTGGTTGAGCAGCAAGATTGGTTTATTTCTTCTATTTCCTCTAAAATAATGGAAGAAATGGATGCTGGGACTGTGGTGATTCATTGTACCAATGTGTACATTGTTGTCACATGGTATCTGTAATAAGAAAGAGGCTTTGCTTTTAAACTACCCCCTCCCTTAGAAAAACTCACCAAAAATAAGTGCAGAGCTACTCACATGCCCTCCCTAGATCTGACACTATTACTGATAGATTTCATGGGAGTGAACGAGCTTATGGGCCTGTTTAACTTGCCAGGTGAGAGGTGTGAAGTTGTTCACTTGTGAGACACTCAAGTGGATGTAGCAGGAGAGTCACGGATGAGCAGCTGCTGGTGTTTTTGAGCATCAGCACCGTGCTTATCCTTGTGCTAGGCGTTCCCCAGCGTGCAGGCTCTTGGTCCTGACCCGCAAGCACCTGCTGTGCCCACTCGCAGTGCCCACAAGGACGCAAGCGCACTGGCATGGAAACTCCTGGAGGGAGACACACCCTGGTTGCAGGAGCCGGGCAGAGAGAGCTCCGTGGAGCGGGTGGCACTGGAGCCCAGCGCTGGGAGGAGAGGGGTGTGGCTAGACAGGAGCGGCCACGCGTCCAGACCTCTGAGTAGGTCTCATGGCCGGGGCGGGCTAGACGGGAGCGGCCGCGTGTCCAGACCTCTGAGTAGGTCTCACGGCCAGGCGGGTGTATTGTGTGGGAGAGCTTCTGAGTAAGGTAAATGAGATGTGAGGGCCATTACATGCAGACACGCCTACTCAAGTGTATGCCTTCATGTACTTTTACAAGGGGCCCTGTTTTGTTTTTTTTTTTTAAAGCTGAATGAATACATTTCCAGTTCTAAATGAAAAATGCTAGAATTGTAACTGTACGTGTAGAAACTGGTAATTCAGAAGCAATACGTTGCCTTTAAAAACGTGGGTTTTCCACCTGAACCCGTATTTTCGCTCTGTCCTATTTCCCCGCTAGGGACTCTGACTGCACCAGAAGCAGGACCCGTCTCCCCTACTCTTCCTCGCAGAGTCTCCTCGCGGGGGCCATGGCGGGGCATGTGCAGCGGTCGGTGGGTGTCAAGAAAAGGCCTTTCCCTCTCCCGGGAGCACAGAGACTCGCTGAATATACCATTCAGCCATGTCTGCATTTGAAAGGAACGTAAAAAGCTAGAGAGTTTACTAAGAGTTCACTTTTTAAGGGGCACTTTCTAGATGTTCTTAGATGCTCTGTATTTCTGAACAGTTTTATTCTCTTTGCCACTAGAGTCACGTTAGTACTTTTTGATGCATGACATGATGTCAGGAATTGATGCAGTCATTCAGAATCAGACGCTGTGCTCAGCGTTTAGGATCTAGTGGTGAATTTCGAGGCAGACCTGAAGCGAGGGTCCACTTGTGCCAGAGGAAGACACGCAGACTGGCTACGGAGACGAGCGAGGGAAGCGCCGTGTGAGACGGAGGAGCCGCCGGGTCCGGGGGCCTGGCAGGGGGAGGGAGGTCTGTGCCGGCCTTGGAGGCGGCAGCAGAGGAGCCTCTCAGAGCGCGACGTGAGCAACACTGTATGCAGACGCACCGACCTGAGAAACAGCCGCAGGCTCAGAGAAGGGGGTCGTGGGGAATATGGGGAAGGAAGGTCAGAGGGGTGAACGGTCAGGCCCCAGCGGCTTGGGTGCCCTTGCAGTTATGCAGTAGGAAACAACGCAGGCGTTCAGGCGAGGGAAGCCCATCATCACACTGGCCATCCAGAGGCTGCGAATGGAAGCATGGGAAGTGTGGACGAGACAGTGGGAACTGACGGTGTTCATGACAGACCTCAGCGAGAAAATGGAATAACCAGAAATAAGATTCCTGAGCAAGGGCAATGAACTCGCATTGGAGGAAGACTTGAAATACAGCTGCTCTGCTGGAGACGCAGGCATGACTGACTGCACGGTGAACTTAATTAGAGCTCGTTCAGCAGCCTCAGCAGAATGCTGATTTTTAAGAGCATGCTAGAGAACCACTTCAGACAAGAGCAGTACACACCAGACCTCCAGGAAACCAGAGCAGCGGGCTGACCAGCCTGGCATGTAGTCATCAGAAAATTGTTCCGTGAAGGTCTTCACAAGAATGGGAGATAGGGGAGGAAGCTGACTTGCATGTTGTTCTCAGTCTTGAGGGCAGTGGTCACAGCCACACCCTGCAGGACCGGTTCTGTCAGGGGTACCTCGTGAACAGCACGGCTTGTCCCCAGCCCAGCGATCTCGCCCCTCTTCACAGGTGGTCTTGTGCCTTCTGTCCTCACAGATGCTGGAGCGGGGCCAGGGCACCTCACCTATGAGTTTAAAAGGTAACACAGACCAGGCAGCAGTTACAAAAGTGCTTTTTTTCACCTTTAGAGCAAATAGTTGACTAAGAGGTTATAAAGTATTTTTTTCTTCTAAATAAATTATAATTATTAGTTCTGTTGGTTTTACACATAGACAGGACTACAATTGGAGGTTTATGTAAATCCTGTTGTTTTGATTAAGTTACTTAACTGAGTATACTCTATATAGTAATATCCTACTGCCTCTAAAAATGCTGAGTTAAATAAGTTGGCTAAAATGCTACAGATAGAATATATTGTGCAAAAAAGATGACATGAATTTTCAATAGAAATAGGACCTGTTTTATCTCCATGTGCTCTTCTTTAACCTAAGGGAACTTTTATTTGCTCACAGTGTGTTTAAAGGTTTATTTAAGAATTTAAGAATTCAATGATGAATTCTGTCTTCTAACTTTTTAGAGTCATTAAAAACTGATGCCTTTAGAACTGAAAAATGTGAGTCTTAGAAAAAGCAATTCTTAGACAGGTTCAATAGCTATGGGAAACCTTTGGTGACAGTTAAAACAGTTCTGGCCCAGACCCACCTGATACAATGAAGGCAGGTCTTAGGGGCAGCTCGAAATTTGAGATTAACCTGACTTGACTATCCTGTTTTATATGCCGACACTTTTATGTGGGGGCATTTGAAGCTACTGAGCTCTGAAAACACACAGGACGTAGAAGACACACAGAAGTAAGATCACTTTCCCCCAGTCTTTTCATTTCTTTCCACCACCTTTCTTCTAGTAACCCCTCTGTTTGGCTCATTATTTTCAGATGACCCCCTTTACTAACCTCTGCTTTGGAGGAGTAGTGAAGTCATGGATAACCCATACAGGCCCTGTCGTTCAGCAGAGGTGAACCCTCTGGCCCCCAGGAGCACAGGTGCAGCCCTGAGCTTAGGTCCCCTGCAGGGAGGCTGCGGTGGCCGCCCGCGGGCCGAGGTCCTGGAGTTGGACAGGCGGCAGCGCCCACACCCAGGTCTGCTCTGCAGAACAACAGTGGGGGGGGGGTGTGTTTCTGGTCTCAGGAGGTTAAGTCGTTTTCCTTGGAGACATTGTTTAATGATTTTATTATCACCACCTCGCTGATTCTGAGAACTCAGATTAGCTGACACATTTAACCTGAAAGAAAACTAACTATAGGTCACCGAGTAGAATGAAATATCAATAGCGTGCTGGCAGTGATTGACTTCTTACTTGACTGAAAACTAGAATAGTATGGAATTGGATGGCAGGTGTGTTTCTTGTGGTACTTCCAGCTGTTTGCCCCTGAGAAGTAGATTAGATGTTTCTGAAAGAGTGTATGTGTGTGTGCAGATTTCTGGTGCAAATAAATAGTGTTTATTAAACCCTGTAAATCCAGAACCTATGCCCTAGAGAGTAGTTTATGATTTGGTAAAGTTACATAATATAAGTACGTCTGAAATAGTTATACTTGGGTTACAGAGTATTGGCAGTTCAAGGTGGGATGAAATTCTGGAGGACCATGAAAGCCAAGAGTTTGGATGTAATGTAAGAGGCAGGCAGTTGGTGTGAGTTCTAGACCAGGCAACTGATATGAAGGAAGTGGGATTTAAAAAGCGTTAATTAGGCAGTTGCAGAAAAATGAGAGTAAAGTCATGACCATGTTGACAAGTGCCATATAATTGAGGAAAGAGGTTTTCGGTTTTTTCTTTCCCCCATGACTTATAATGCCCAGATTGTTGTGTGGGGAGTTTGGACACTGGGCATAAATGATTAAAGAGTCAGATTCTCAGGGGGTTGAGCCGGGGTGAGTGGACATCCGTTTTCGTATCAGCATTTGCAGAGTGTAGATGAACCTGTGAGAGCAGATGGACTGGAAGCTTCGATGAACCTGGACGCCTCCTCTAGCATGTTGACAGGGGAGCGTCCTGTTCAGAGAGGCATGAGAGGAGCGTGGACATGACCTTTTTAACCAGCACCATTACTTTAGCAGTGACTGAGGTATTTCTTGGTTTATAGGGTGTGGCCCATCTCATTCTAGGAAAGCTTATCTGAAAATCCAGGCTTAGAAAAGAAGATAAATTAAGGAATAATTGCATTTAAGAGGACTCTTCATTTTCATCCAGATTCATCATAAAGTTCATTTTAAATAGCTGGACTTAGTCACTTAAAAGAGAATATAATTCACCAAAATTTGGTTAGCGCACAGCCTTAGGGCTATACTAATTCATGCACCTATCATTCAAATATTATCTTCCATCCCTAGCAAGAGATGCTAGTAACATGAAAAATTGTTAGCAGTAAAAATCTTTGCAGTGGGGAAAAATGAGGTTTTTAATAACCAGTTGTTCATAGTACATGTGATGGACTCTGACGATCTGTGCTCTTACACTGTTTGATTATTTCTGACAGTCCCTTTTTCCCTTCCCTCTTTACAGGTGTATTTAGCCCGCAAGGAAGGATCATCTTACGCTTACATTTCCTGGAAGTTTGAATGTGGGTCAGTTGGCCTAAAAGTAGATAGTATTTCCATTCGGACAAGTAGTCAGACCTTTGAGACCGGGACAGTACAGTGGAAACTGAGATCTGATACCGCACAAGCGGAACTGACAGGCGGTAAGCATCTGACTGGAGAACTGATCATAAAGGGTGTGTTTAATGCTCTGAAGAGCAATTGTACTTATTTGAAATGTAGTTAAGGGTTTTTCTTACCCTGGAGTTATTCATACTACTACAGTTAAAAAAAAAATGTTTCATTTAAAACCTGTAGTTTAACCTCATTATAATAAAAGGCCTCATGTTTCTTATTGTAAAGCACAAATGGAAAGAGAAAAATCATTTATTTTTCAGAGGACACATTTCCTCCATAAAGAATAATTTGTATTTATTTTTTAAGGGTTGATTTTTACCTATAAGGTAGTTATATAAAATGCATTCAAAGCTATCTCTGTGTTCTTATCGAAAGCAAAGTGTTAATTTTTTTTTCCTCCAATAGATAAAACACTTCGCTCCTATCACGACTTTTCTGGGGCCACTGAAGTTACTCTGGAAGCAAAATTAAGCAGAGGAGATGGTGTTGTTGCTTGGCAACACACCCAGCTGTTTAGACAAAGCTTAAACGACCATGAAGAAAATTGTTTGGAGATAATTATAAAATTCAGTGACCTTTGAGAACCTGAACATTACAGAGAAGCTGGCAGTAATCGAGGACAGAGCTTGTTCTAAAGTAGTCTGTGGGTGCCGTGCATGCTTAGTTGGCAGTCTGCTCCCCTCTGGTAGCACATTTCCCTGTTGGCTATCCATCATGTAACCCTCATGAAAATATGTCTTTATACCATGGACCATAATGAAACCTCAAATTAAAAGCTCCCTTCCATATGTGACTCTGATTTGGAGTGAAATCTTAGTGCCCCACTATGAGAATTTAACTTAAAAATTGTAATTGTTGGCTTTAAAAGTAAAGTGAAGGTATTCATGACTAAATGCTATTCAGGATTATGATGAAATCTTCAGCTAATAATAGTAATTTGACAGTTTCTGATCAGCCTTTAATTTTTCCATAAGTAGCTGAAATAGATTTCCTAAGGTTTTAAATTTTTAATAAATGTGAACATGAATCCCATGTTATAATGCATGAAAATTTTTATGATTGTAAATATGTAGGCATTTAAGAAATAAATTATTTTGCGTTACATCTTTTTTAGTGGTTACTTTGGCTAAATAAAAATCTTAAGTATGCTAAACATTGAAAACCACTTGAATAGCCAAGAATTATGAAAACAACATTGCATAAATTCAAAGATATATTATAAATCCATGGTATGTGGGCACTTCTGAAAATGCTTTACTGTTGAGTTTATTTTTGAGTATTTTTATCTACCTCATTGAATAAAGTGTTTTTTCTTGACTTTGAAACTATGTAACTGTATTATTCAGTATCCATACGATATATCAAGAGTTTTCATGCTGTGCTGGGTGTAACTTCTCCAGTTAAACTGAGTAAACATGTGTGAAGTGTTTGTGTGCAAGAGTGCTGGGGGCGGTGAGAAAGATGACCCCTGCAGCCCCAACCCGCAGAGGCCTGTGTTGGCAGTCTGCAGAGGGGGTGCCCAGTTCTCCTGGCCAGAAAAGTACCTTCTCAGACTTTCTCCCCCTGTGTCGCCCATAACGCGTTTACAAGCATAAAATACCTACTGAAATTCTGAAACAATGGTATTATATTTTGTTTTTAATTGTAGTCAAACTCTGTTGAGGATCACTTTCTTGCTGAAAACTTACATTTAAAAGAAAAGTAGCTTGTACCTCTAAATTTATTAATATGTCTTGAATATTAGAAATTTTTCTGGAACTCTCAAACTGTGAAGTTAATCACAGATCATGGAGTGGCCAAATAGGTAAACTTGGGGAGACCTGACTCCCACCTATCTTGTGAAGTGTCTGGTTTCAGCACAGTAAGCATTTGGGTGGTAAATGGACCAAGACTCCTTGTGAGAAAAACTTGAGCAGGACAAGCAGTCTCATAAAGACGCTTGCTCCTTGAAAGAAAAGCTATGACAAACCTAGACAATACATTAAAAAGCAGAGACGTCACTTTGCCAACAAAGGTCCGTCTAGTCAAAGCTATGGTTTTTCCAGTAGGCATGTGTGGATGTGAGAGTTGGACCATAAAGAAAGCTGAGTGCTGAAGAATTGATGCTTTTGAACTGTGGTGTTGGGGAAGACTCTTGAGAGTCCCTTGGACTGCAAGGAGATCCAACCAGTCCATTCTAAAGGAAATCAGTCCTGAATATTCACTGGAAGGACTGGTGCTGAAGCTGAAACTCCAATCTTTGGCCACCTGATGCGAAGAACTGACTCCTTGGAAAAGACCCTGATGCTGGGAGGGATTGGGGGCAGGAGGAGAACGGGAAATTGGTCATCGGTGGTCTGACCAGCATCTTCTTGATTGTTTTAGGTACAGTTAGTTTTCACTTCCTGGGTTGATTTGTTCCCATTTCATTGAAACCAGTTCTCAAAACTGTGACAGCTTATGTCATGGACTAAAGCCTGGTGTGCTGCAGTCTGTGGGATCACAGACACGACTGAGCGACTGAACAACAACAATGTCATGGCTACAGTTGGTCATCATGCATTTAACTGCTTGCACCTGATGGGAGTTGCAGCATAAGACAGCTCACAGGAAATGGCCCAGAAAATTATCTGTTGCCCTTGGCGTTGGTGTGTTAGTCGCTCAGTCGTGTCTGACTCTTTGGGAACCTAGGGACTGTAGCCTGCCAGGCTCTTGTGTCCATGGGATTCTCCAGGCAAGTATACTGAAGTGGGTTGCCATCTCCTCCTCCAGGGGATCTCCCCTACCCAGGGATTGAACCTCGATCTCCCAAATTACATGCAGATTCTTTACTGTCTGAGCCACCAGGGAAGCTCCTTGGACTGCTTGTTGTGGAGGAAGGTCATTGCTGTGCTAGGAGGCCTCTTGAGCAGGTGTGGAGAGGAACCAGGGACTCCCTCCAGCCCCGTCCAGACTTCAGGGACGCCTCAGGAGAAGGAGTCACATAGTTGGACCTGCCAAGCTGAACCACTACTGAATTCCTAATGCACAGAGTGGTTTTTTTAAAATGTGTGTTTATAGAGCATGAGGTTGCTGTCATGGCCTGAATGTTTGTGTACCCTCCCCCAAATTCATGCATTGAAATCCTAACCCCCAAATGTGATGGTGTTAGGAGGTGGGGCCTTTGGGAGAGAATTAGGACATGAAGGTGGGACCTTCTTGAATGGGTTTCTTGCCCTTAGGAGAAGAGAGGGGAGAACCTCAAGAGAGGCCATCGGAAACCAGGAAGAGGGGAGGGCGTCCAGCAGGGACTCGGCTGGATCTCAGAGCTTCTAGCGCTGTGAGAGATGTGTGTTTGCTGCTGAAGCCTCCAGTCTATGCGATTTGTTACTGCGGCCCAAAGTAGACCAGTTAATTAAAACAGCGTTGCTCTTTTTGCCAATCTGATGGGTGAAAAATACCTAGTTTTAACTTCCATTTCCTTGATTACTGTGAGATTTCAGTTTATCTTGTTCATTAGCCAGGTTGGTTCCCTCTTTAAATGTTACCTACGTATACAGTCATCCCTCAGTATCCACAGGGGTTTGGTCTAGGACTGTCTACAGGTACCAAACCCAAGGATACTCCTCAGTTCCCTTATATAATATGCCATGGTATTTGTACACAACTTACACACATCCTCTTGTATACTTTAAATCATCTCTAGATTGCCTATAACGCCTAATACAATATAAACATGCTATGCAAATAGTTTCTGGTATGAGGCAGATTCAAGCTTTGTTTTTTTGGCACTTGCTGGAATTTTTTCAGAATTTTAAGAGTTTTTTTTTTTTTTTTTTTTTACTGAATGAAAGATTCTTTACATTTATGGTACTTTAAAATTTTCCAAAGTTTCACACAATGATTTCATATGATCCCGTAATAACCCTTCTTTTATTCCCTACCTCTCTATTGCCCCTACCTGCTTCTCTCTCCACTGGTAGCCACTAGTTTGTCCTCTGTATCTGTGAGTCTGTTTTTTGTTTGTTTGTTTGTTTTATTCACTAGTTTGTTGTATTTTTTATATTCTACTTAGAGGTGATATATGATAAATCTGTCTTCCTCTTTCTGATTTGCTTCACTTGGTATGATCACCTCTGGTCACGTCTATGTTGCTGCAAAAGACATTGTTTCATTCTTTTTTGTGACCAACACACCAGTGTGTATACGTACTGCGTCTTCTTCGTCCAGCCCTCTGCTGATGGACATTTAGGTTGCTTCCCTACCCTGGCTGTTGTGCACAGTGTTGCTGTGGACACTGGGGTGTCCTGGGGTGCTGTATCTTTTCGGATTATCCTTTTGTCTGAATATATGCCCATGGATGAGACTGCCAGATGATCTGGTAGTTCTATTTTAAGCTTTTTAAGAGACCTCCATATTGTTCTCCATGATGACTGCACCAACTTCCATTCCCACCAACTAAACCATGATTTCTGCCGTTACGGTCTGTGTGAGACAGTACTCTGCCGCTTCACTCTGTGTTTTTCTGCTGACTGGCGGCTGAGCACCTTTTTACATTTGTTGATCGTTTGAGCTCCCTGCTCTGCAGTTGCCTGTTGGGATAGTTTGCCCCCTTTTCAGTTGGATTCTTTGTCCTTTTCTTACTGATGCTTAGTTCTTTATATATTGGTACAGGAGTCGTCTGCCTGCTTTATATCTGTCTCCATCCATGATCCATCTTTTAAATAAATATGTTGATGATCCTTGTCCAGACAGAAACAACAGAGGGCCCTCTTCTCTACAGGATCTATTTAGGAAAATAACAACCTTTGACTGTACACCCTTTTATAAGCCCTCAAGCCAGTCTTAACTAGAAAAAGGGCTTTGTGGAAAGAACAGGAACAAAGCTATATCTGGTGGCAATAAAGAATAGTGTGTTGAATTCCTGATGTTCTTGAAATATAATACTGAATGAAATTCCATGTGTGATGGTGGTATGCTTACAATCGGAGAACATTTAGAGAGCTTAGAGAAGAACAAATGCTTGAAGGCATTCTCATGCTAAATTCTTTGGTGGAAAGAAAACCTGTCATCTGAAACGTAATGATATCCCTTACAGATGTGTAAAAACTAAAAAAAAAAAGGCAAAGAAGACCTTTGATCTTCACTTAATAAATATGGAACCATCAAAGCTCTTGTACTCCTCGTAAACTTAAATTTGTAACAGATTAAATGCCAAGGGAGAAGGATGGCAGGGAAACTGTAAAATGAATCACAAAGTAGCTGAATTAAAAAAGAGGCCAGCTGAGGAAATGTACACTGTAATTTCAACTGGATTCAAATCATTTCTCAGGATAAGGAGTGTCTGTACCAAATGGTCACACAATCAAGTCACACATCTTTGCCACTAAAGGGAAATTAAGGTATTTCTTCATTAATAAAATACTATTATCCTAAGAATGCCAGGTAGCAGAGAAGCTGCCCAAAGCGGGTGGTGCAGACCTGAGTACCATTTTTCCTTGTCCACGCCCGGTGGGAAGGGGCGGCTCCACTGAGGTGTCACGAGATGGCTGTGCTCCCCAGCCCACCAGCCAGCTGCGGCAGGTGCTGCCCCTCCCGCCCTCCTCCCCCTGGTCCGAGGGCACTCCCACCCAGCCCTACACCCCCAGGAGCCGCGGGAATGGCTTGCTAACCAACAGGCAATCAACTTGCTAACCAACTTGCTTGCTAACCAACAGGAAACCATCACTACTTTTAATACACATGCTCAGTAAGAGAATGGAAGTAGCCTACATTAGATTTCTCAGATTCTCCACATCATAATTCATAAATCAACATTTGAGGGAAAATTTTCATTTTGTTTTGTGAAAACAAGTTAATTATTTTTCTGAGAATGCAGTGTTGCCTTTCAGCCTCGTCTTCTGAAAATATAATTTTGATTTCACTGAAGAAGGAATTACATACGGATTATACTGTTTATGAAATAATTCCTATTTTAAACTGTTTGTGATGTATTACAATGGGAACATACAAATGGAAACAGGAAGAAAAGAAATGGCAAGTTGCATATTTGATATTCTGCTATTTCCCTTTTGTCTGGTGACACCTCACAGCACACAGGATCCTTCAGGCAGTGCTTCCCAGAGTGAGGGGTTAAATCTGCATTTAACCATCTGAGGTTAAATGCAGATTCCTGGGCCTTGTGCAGGAGATATTAAGTCAAAACACTGGGGTTAGGCCTAGAGAATTTGGTTTATTAACAAGTCCCTGATTCTTTTTTTTTAATTAAACTTACTTGAACTGGAGGATAATTACAATATTGTGATGGTTTTTTGCCACACATCAACTTGAATCAGCCACCAGTATACATGTGTCCCCCGCATCCTGAACCCTCCTCCCACTTCGCTCCCCACCCCATCCCTCTGGGTTGTCCCAGAGCACTGACTCTGGGTGCCCTGCTTCCTGCATTGAACTTGCACTGGTCGTGTATTTCACAGATGGTAATGCACATGTTTCAGTGCTGTTCTCTAAGTCATCCCACCCTCGTCTTCTCCCACTGAGTCCTAAAGTCTGCTCTTTACATCTGTGTCTCCTTCATGTAGGATCGTCAGTACCATCTTTCTAAATTCCATATATATGCATTAATATACAGTATTTGTCTTTCTCTTTCTGACTTATTTCACTCTGTATAATAGCCTCCAGTTTCATCTACCTCGTTTGAACTGACTCAAATGTGTTCCTTGTAATAGTTGAGTAATACTCCATTGTGTATATGTACCACAGCTTCCTTATCCATTCGTCTGCTGATGGACAGCCAGGTTGCTTCTGTGTCCTAGCTATTGTAAACAGTGCTGCAATGAACATTGGGGTACATGTGTCTCTTTCAATTCTGGTTTCCTTGGGGTGTATGACCAGCAGTGGGATTGCTGGGTCATTTGGGAGTTCTGTTCCCAGTTTTTTAAGGAATCTCCACACTGTTCTCCAAAAGGGCTGTAGTGGTTTGCATTCCCACCAACAGTGTAAGAGTGTTCCCTTTGCTCCACACCCTTTCCAGCATTTATTGTTTGTAGACTTTTTGATGATGGCCATTCTGACTGGTGTGAGATGATAGATACCTCATAGTGGTTGTGATTTGCATTTCTCTAATAATGAGTGATGTTGAGCATCTTTTCATGTGTTTATTAGCCATCTGTATGTCTCGGAAGAAATGTCTGTTTAGGTCCTTTGTCCACTTTTTGATTGGGTTGTTCATTATTCTGGTATTGAGTTACATGCACTGCTTGTCCATACCATTTCTATCCTTTATCAAGCCCATCTTTGCATGAAATGTTCCCTTGGTATCTCTAATTTTCTTGAAGAGATCTCTAGTCTTTCCCATTCTGTTGTTTTCCTCTATTTCTTTCAACTGATCGCTGAGGATGGGTTTCTTCTCTCTTCTTGCTATTCTTTGGAACTCTGCATTCAGATGCCACCTTATGCGAAGAGTTGACTCATTGGAAAAGACTCTGATGCCGGGAGGGATTGGGGGCAGGAGGAGAAGGGGATGACAGAGGATGAGATGGCCGGATGGCATCACTGACTCGATGGACGTGAGTCTGAGTGAACTCCAGGAGTTGGTGATGGATAGGGAGGCCTGACGTGCTGCAATTCATGGGGTCGCAAAGAGTCGGACATGACTGAGCGACTGAACTGAACTGAGCTGCTTGTATATTTTTGGAGAATAATTCTTTGTCAGTTGCTTCATTTGCTATTATTTTCTCCCATTCTGAAGGCTGTCTTTTCACCTTGCTTATAGTTTCCTTCATTGTGCAAAAGATTTTAAGTTTAATTATGTCCCATTCATTTATTTTTGCTTTTATTTCCATTAAAAATAAGACAAGAGTGCCCACTCTCAACTAATATTCAATATAGTTTTGGAAGTCCTAGCCACAGCAATCAGAGAAGAAAAAGAAATAAAAGGAATCCAGATTGGAAAGGAAGAAGTAAAACTCTCACTGTTTGCAGATTACATGATCCTCTACATAGAAAACCCTAAAAATGTCACCAGAAAATTACTAGAGCTAATCAATGAATATAGTAAAGTTGCAGGATATAAAATCCCTTGCATTCCTAGACACTAACAATAAAAAATCAGAAAGAGAAATTAAGGGGAAAATCCCATACACCATTGCAATGAAAAGAATAAAATAACTTAGGAATAAATTTACATAAAGAAACAAAAGACCTATGTATAGGAAACTATAAAACGCTGATGAAAGAAATAAAAGATGACACAAATAAATGGAGAAATATACCATGTTCTTGGATTGGAAGGATCAATATAGTGAAAATGAGTGTACTACCCAAAGCGATCTATAGATTCAACTCAATCCCTAGCAAACTACCAATGGTATTTTTCACAGAACTAGAACAAATAATTTCACAATTTGTATGGAAACACAAAAGACCTTGAATAGCCAAAGCAATCTTGAGAAAAATTGGAGGATTCCTGACTTCAGACTATACTACTAAGCTACAGTCATCAAAATAGTATGGTACTGGCACAAAGACAGAAATATAGGTCAATGGAACAAAACAGAAAATCCAGAGATAAATCCATGCATCTATGGACGCCTTATCTTTGACAAAGGAGGCAAAAAAAGTCCATGATTCTTAAATGGACAAACATTTGGTATCTTCTGTGCTAGCCTAATTCTCTCATTTTTATGAGGAAATTGAAGATCAGGGAGGTTTAAACATTAGTCCAGGACCACACAGCGAGTTAGCAGCTCCTCACCCAGTGCCTGGTGTTTGGAAGCCTCAGCTATTGCTAACCTGTCTCATTCTCATTTTTACCAGGATTTTACTGTTGTGATATTCTTTTGTTCTTTCCCTCACATTATTATGTACTAGCATCATTATCATTTGCATCATTATGTTCATTTTTTTTTAATTTAATAGAAAAGGAATTTGTTTTCTGGTTCTCTCAATTCTTAGAGCAGACCAAGGTTACCTCCAATGGGAGAGAGGAAAAAAGAGAGAGAAAGAAAAAAAACTGGTGTTCTAGATTAACTGAGGCTGCTTCTTTGCATCCTGTTTCACTTTGGACTCCCTGAAATTTGTCTTCTATCTCTCCGCTGTTCGGCAAGCCCCTTAATTCCAGGAACTACGTGCTATTCTTTTTTGTTACCCCAGCACCCAGAAGGGTTGGAGTCAGGCTGCAAGGATAAGCAGATAAACTCCAGAGTGAAAGGAACCCCAAGTGGGTTGTTCCAGCCTCTCCAGGGAACTGCTACTCTGCGGATATATTTAGCAGTTTTGCCCCAGGACACATACACATTTTGCACCCACTGTGCTGTGCATTCACTGAAGGTCTGCTTCTCCGCTCTTCTGTATCTTTACTA
Source organism: Bos indicus x Bos taurus (assembly GCF_003369695.1). Taxonomy (NCBI): domain Eukaryota; kingdom Metazoa; phylum Chordata; class Mammalia; order Artiodactyla; family Bovidae; genus Bos; species Bos indicus x Bos taurus. The sequence continues at coordinate 39,546,955 of NC_040102.1, forward strand.
GTCTCCACATGGGTATCTTCCCATCCTCCCTTGGTCACCAGGGACTCGCTCTCAACCCGCATTCTAGTTCTTTTTCTGTTTGGATATATCAGCATACTCCACATTGGTTTTGTTACCCTAATCATTTCAACCAGTGCTGGTATTATTATTATTTAAATTAAAATCTGTGGTTGAAATAATCACTGGTGGTTTGGCAGCTAGCAGCACGTACCACATCCTAAAACTTTTTTTGTGTGTGTGGTGGTCAATCTTTATCCATCTTTCAGTCCTCTTTTACCAAAAAGATCCTTTACCCAAGCTCCATTTTGAGTCCTCTTTCTAATTTCACTATTCCCCTTTTATTTATTTATTTTTGGCTGTGCTGGGTCTTTGCTGCTAAGTGGGCTTTTCTTTAGTTGCAGCTACTAGTGTGAAGGCTACTCTATTTGTGGTGCGTGGGCTTCTCATTGCGGTGTCCTCTCTTGTGGAGCCACGGGCTCTAGGGCTTGAGGACTTCAATAGTTGCAGCACACGGGCTCAGTAGTTGCAGTTCCCAGGCTCTAGAGCACAGGCTCAGTAGTCGTGGGGACCAGGCTTAGTTGCCCTGCAGCCTGTGGGATCTTCCCGGATCAGGGATCAAACTGATGTCCCCTGCATTGCAAGGTGGACTCTCTGCTGCTGGACCACCAGGGAAGCCCTGTTATAGAACGGTGCATATCTCGTGGTCTCACTGATCAGCCTGGACCTATCTGACTCCCGTGGTTAGACTTCATGCTGACACCGCGGGAATGTCTGAGCTCCCCACCTCCAGCCACAGAGTTTCCTTTCCGTGCAGCCAGGCCATTTGCCCCCCTCAGACCCAGCCGAATCTGTACCAGGAATTATTTCAGGTACGGGAAATACAGCAACAAGAGAGCACTCTTGGACCTTGTGGCATTTGTATTTTGGAGAAGGAAGTAGCTTTTAAGCAAGATACGCACATACCTTTAGATAGGGATATGCAGACAAACAGATTTTTAAGTAGTGATAAATTCCAGTGAAAAAATATTATGTTACCAATACATAAAGTGAGTCTGATGCACCAAGAGTGACTTGCCTGTAATGAACCAAGCTGCCTCCCCAGCCGCCAAACTGAATGACCAACAGTTGGGTCTGTCTGTCCTGCCTGCCCTCACCTGCATCTGACAGGTGATGGTTACAGAGAACACACTACCGTCCATGACCATCTCTCACTGTAAGCAGTGAGTAACTGATTTTGTACAATTCCTTGAGCTGGCCACAAACATCCCCTGCATCTGTGTGTCCTTGGGATAAGCCCGACACACTTTTTCTTCATACAAAAAATTTCACTCCCCCGTGTATCATGTGAGTGATATTAACCGCGGCCCCCACGTGTGGAGGGACTGGCAGTTGGCTGAGTGGTACGGGAGTAAATGTTGATGAGGAAACGGCAGCAAAACAGCGCTTGTCAGCATCTTTACTTGGACCAAATCTGCACCTTTGCTTTGGTCTCACTATTTTCCAGTAGTCATGTATGGATGTAAGAGTTGGACCATAAAGAAAGCTGAGCACTGAAAAATCGATACTTTCAAACTGAGGTGTTGGAGAGACTCTTGAGAGTCCCTTGGACTGCAAGGAGATCCTACCAGTCCATCCTAAAGGAAATCAATCCTGAATATTTATTGGAAGGACTGATGCTGAAGCTCTAATACTTTGGCCACCTGGCGAAGAACTGACTCACTGGAAAAGACCCTGATGCTGGGAAAGATTGAAGGCAGGAGGAGAAGGGGATGACAGAGGATGAGATGCTTGGATGGCATCGCTGATGCAATGGACATGAGTTTGAGTAAACTCTGGGAGTTGGTGATGGACAGGGAGGCCTGGTGTGCTGCAGTCCACGGGCTCGCAAAGAGTCGGACATGACTGAGTGACTGAACTGAACTGAACACTTAATACTTTGTCAGCCCCAGTGCAGCCACTCGATCACATAGTCATATAGGTTTAAGTAAGTTCCCCCTGAGTCTGTTTTATTGTGTGGCACACAGAGACATTCCAGCATCTCAAGAATGTGGTGAGAACTGGAGATATTTCCTGGAAAGTATTGGCATAGCACTTGGGTATACTAGGACCCAGGGCATGCCAGTGGTCAGGGTCATTGGTCTGCCCTCTCCCTAGAGAGCCAGGCCTGGCCAGGCTGTATATTCTTCGTGCATTTTGGCCTTGGCCACTCCCGCTCACATACCTTTCTCCTCTCCTTCATAATCTGGCTTCATGTTTGTCATCTTTTGTAAATTTGCAGTTCCTGTTTTCAAAAATGTAGCTAGAAAATGAGCAATATTGAAGATATGTAGTAGAATGCAGTATTATTTAATTGAAAGCAATTAAAATTGGGGATTTTTTCTTAAAAGTTTTTCTTATATGTTCACTATAGGAAAAAAAACTAAAATACAGATAAGCACAAATCACCTGTAACCCCATTGCTCAGAGATTATCACTTTTTAGATTTTGATATTTGTCTTTTCATACATAGGGATACACATTTTAAAGTTCATGTTATCTTTTTTTTTTTTCAAAAATAGAATTTCACTATACATCCTGTTTTGTAATGTAAATGTTTGTGAATCATAATGTGCTTTTCAATTTGTAATCATTTTATCACAGGCTTTTCTCTGGTTGTGGCAAGAGGGGGCTACTCTCTAGCTGCAGTGAACAGGCGTCTCATTGTGATGGCTCCTTTTGCTGCAGATGTTCCCAAGCACAGGGGCTTAGCTCCTCCACAGCATGTGGGATCTTCCCCGACCAAAGACTGAACCCATGTCTCCTGCATCAGCAGGCAGAGTCTTTACTGCTGAGCCACCAAAGAAGCCCTTTTCACTATTTTTTATGATTGCATAGTAATCAACTATACAAAGTCATTGTCATTTGAAGCACACCAATCTCTTGTTAGATTTTTAATGGTTTGATTAGTTTGTTGTTCCATTTTGATTCTTGTCAGGGTTTTTTTTTTTTTTTAAGAGAAAGAGGTACATAAAAAAGAAAAGACAGCTCTTAGCAAATATTTCCCCCCAAAGATCAAGATACCTGGAACGTGTTCTGAAATGATGCAGATTCAGTCTAGTTTCCCATACTTTTAGTTGCATCTTAGTGATGGAACCAATTCATCGTGACCAACACAAAGCACTGAGTTCCCTCCTCGCTCCTATACATGGAGCGTGATAGTGGGAACTGAGGTGGCAGGACAGCGTTCAAGAACCTGCTCGGCTCCTCAGCACAGAACTAATACTTTAGGAGGAGAAAATACGTAAGCCTGGGTTTTATAAAGACCCTTTTGATTTACTCTAATATAAATTAAATCAGCCAGATTTTGTGGTTTGTGTCATTGCTACAGAGATGCTCTTTAAATTCAAATCTCAAATTTATTAACTATTTAAACACATGGGACATCAAGCATACCATTTCCCGATCTTCTGGTTTCCTACTTCCTTATCCTGTGCTTAAAAAAAAAAATGCAATTTCCTTGCTTACTCTCATGTAATGTAAAGATGAACTGAGCGTGCTCACAACTGGAAAGGACTTCCATGATCTGTGGCTGATACAGTTGGCATTACAGGACACCAGTCATTCTGAAGAGGATGTGAGATGAAAACAGGATGAGGGATTCCCTGGCGGTCCAGTGGTTAGGAACCAACTCTTCCACTGCCGAGGGCATGACTTCAGTCCCTCGTCAGGAAACTAAGATCCCACGAGACATGTGACACAGCCAAAAAATTTAATAATAATTAACTTAAAATGGAAAACATCTCTTAAAAGACCATAAAAACTTAAATAAAAAAAAACCATAAAATAAAATGGAGGCTGATGGTGGAGTACAGGCCAGGTAGTCCTGGAGCTGCAGACAACAAAGCACAGACATGGATGTTCCCATTCTTAGAATTCCAAGGTCCACAGGGAGCTAAACACTCTGGCTTCTGGGATCTACTTTAAAGAGAACAGCAGACTAACTCAGCAGTAGGCAAGAGAGGCGTAGCCCCAGTCTCCTGAGAAGCTGCCCACAGGGGCAAAGTTTGACTCTATTGACCGTCAACTGGCAAGATGTAGACAGTATTTGCCAACAAAGGTCCATCTAGTCAAGGCTATGGTTTTTTCCAGTAGTCATGTATGGATGTGAGAGCTGGACTATAAAAAAAGCTGAGCGCTAAAGAATTGATGCTTTTGAACTGTGGTGTCGGAGAGACTCTTGAGAGTCCCTTGGACAGCTAGGAGATCCAACTAGCCCACCCTAAAGGCAATCAGTCCTGAATATTCATTGGAAGGACTGATGCTGAAGCTGAAACTTCAATACTTGGCCACCTGATGTGAAGAACTGACTCATTGGAAAAGACCCTGATGCTGGGAAAGATTGAAGGCCAGAGGAGAAGGGGATGACAGAGGATGAGATGGTTGAATGGCATCACTGACTCAATGGACGTGAGTTTGAGTAAGCTCCGGGAGTTGGTGATGGACAGGGAGGCCTGGCATGATGCAGTCCATGGAGTCGCAAAGAGTCAGACACGACTGAGCAACTGAACTGAGCCAGTATTCATTGTAGAAGAAAGTAAGGTTTCCAAAGATACCTCTCAGCTTTCTGTAATTGGTGTTCTCCCTGACCTGCATTCATTCAGTTCAGTTCAGTCGCTCAGTCGTGTCCGACTCTTTGCGACCCCAGTCCTCCCAGTCCATCACCAGCTCCCGGAGTCCACCTAAACCCATGTCCATCGAGTCGGTGATGCCATCCAACCAACTCATCCTCTGTCGTCCCTTTCTCCTCCCACCTTCAATCTTTCCCAGCATAGGGGTCTTTTCAAATGAGTCAGCTCTTCGCATCAGGTGGCCAAAGTATTGGAGTTTCAGCTTCAACATCAGTCCTTCCTGCATTCATTAATGGAAGGTAAATGTGGGAAAGTGTGCCTCATCGATTGCTTCTTTCAAAACTAACGAATGCATAAATTATGGAAGGCATAAATTGGGAAGCAAGTCCACGTACTCCAGATTCTCAGTTAATCAAGTCAGTCCAGCAATCATTTAGGGCAGCAGTCCCCAGCTTTTTAGGCACCATGGACCAGTTTCACGGAAGAAAAGTTTTCTGCAGACTGGGGAAGGGGGATGGTTTCAGGATGATTTAAACACGTTACTTTTATTGTGCACTCTATTGTTACTACATGGTGGTATATAATAACAGAATTATATAACTCGTCATAATGTGCAGTTCACAGTGGGTTCCTACTCCTATGAGAATCTAATGCCGCCCCTGTTCTGACAGGGGGCAGGGCTCAGGCAGGAAGAACCGCGATGAGGAGCAGCTGTAAGTGCAGATGAAGCTTTGCTGGTTGGCCTACTGCAAACCTCCTCCTGTGCAGCCCACAGACCAGTACCAGTCCATGACCCAAGGGCTGGGGACCCCTGAATTAGAGCCACTATCATCTTAAACTGAAGGTATTCTGTCCAAACCCAAAATCCAACTCCTCATCTCTGGGTGGTTCCCTTTCCATATTTTTCCAATTTCTACCAATAATGCCACTTTATTATGAAACTTTATCAGGTCCTCCTTGTCGATTATTCCTGTAAAATGTCTCTCTCCCACTCATTTCTTTGTCTTCCCACAACAGGACCCAGGCACTCATCCCTTCCTCATTGGTTTTTGTGCCTCTGGTCTCCCTTTTCTAAGATATTCTGTATATCACTGCCTGCTAACACGATATGTGATCTTTCTAAATTATTCATTTCATCGGGTCAGCCCTTGATTTCCCACAGATTTAATTCCTGGCACACAGTAAGTTGTTTTAAGAACTGTTGAAGGAACTCGATGACTGGTGAATGTGAGGTTTCAGTTCTATTTTAGCTTAAACATGTGATTCACTAAACTTGAACTAGTAACTGTAGAACTGCACTTCTTTTAGGTTTATTTTGCTTACAACTATTAAGTGAGGCATTGTAAAACAACCGCTGATGGTGAAATAAACTAAGGAGATGAAAGCGTTAAGGAAACATCTATCTTATGGAGTAATTTGAAGTCACAATCTAACTTTCACATCAAGAAAACTTGGGTCATTCACAATGTGTGTCTTAAGTTGAAGACACTGATCTTCATAATCCTCACTTGCAAATCAGCTTCATTAGTTTCTCCATCTCTATGTGTGCACAACCCTTCTTCCCATTCTTTTATTTTTAGATCCAGCCAACCTGCCCATCTTCTGTGAGCTGCTCATGAACAAGGCCATCCCTAAACAGAATTACAGCATCAGGGGTTTCGGCTTCTGCATAAGTGTTTGTAAATTACCTAAATTCATTGAACAAGTGGAGTTGAATGATTTTACTTCAAAAAGAAGTTTTACATGAAGTGTTCAGTGTTTAGGTTTGGGTTGCAAGTGCTTTCTCTTCTTCTGCATTCCCCCATCTTGGATTTGCAAAAGTTGTGACAATGTAACTTTCAACAAGGTTTCTAAGAACTTCAGATAAATCACAGAGCCCAGAATGATACATGTAATCCAAATTCACAGATTGAACAAAACCAATGAGTTGGTTAAAACAGTTCCTGCGGTGATTCTGGTATATCATCTCTTCTCATTTATCCCAGTTCTTTAGCAGAGTTATGTCTTAGAGCCCAAAGTATCAGCTGATAGGAGAGTTTGCTTTTCTCTCTCAGCTTAATTTTTATAAGTACTCCTGAAACTCCACAACTTGCTGATAAGTGACTGAAAATGAGGCAAACGAGGTAGATTCCCTAGGTCTCCTCTGGCGGCTTTGGATGAATGTGGATAATTAGCTCCTGAATGACTGGCTGCAATCTGCATATTTCTTTGGGTCATAGCTGGAAGGTCTTCAGCTCCCCTGACTGCACTCCACACTTTCTAATTGTGCGCTGGGGGTCAAGTTGCCCGTGTTCCAAGCAGACTGAGAAGAAATGTGGGGAGTTCTCTTATGTCTCACAGTTATTTAAAACCTGTACAGCTCTTCAGCTGTGGTAGGCTATTCTTGCCAGTAAGCTAAATTTAACATTCCTCTCAATGTGCTGCAATGAGGTTGCTACTATAAATTGCTGTTGTGTAGACTGCAACTTCAGAGAGCGGGTCTATGTGCAGAGGGCTCCAAGCCAACTTCTTGACAATCTTGCCTGCAGCCAGTGTGATAATACTAGGAATTACTTACTCTTCAGCACAAGACACACCTGTAGCAGAGTCTGAAAAGAGCCAACAACGACCTACGAGCCAGTCCCAGCTGACGTGGAAATCAGCAGGAATATATGACATAAAAGGTGAAAAATGCGGGCACTTCTTTGTATGCCTGATGGTCGGCATTATTTTAAAAATTGAAGGATTATTTTTATGTCGGAGCACTGTTTCCTTCTGAGGGCTTTTTGAACATTCAGTTTAGTATTATGAAGGTTTTGTTATTTGAATTAGGAAATGTCAAATGAGTATATATTGTAGATTTGATTCAGTCTGTACCATATAATGACAAGTCTTAAGTGTGGAAAATTGAAGCATATTTTACAGAGATTTTGGGGGAACATGCAAGGTTTTTTTTTCCCTCTTTTAAAATGAATGAATGCTTCTGATATTCATAAGCACAAACTTTAGTTTACTGTTGGCCTGTGTTCCATAAGTCTGATTTGAGCAATCAGTTATAGTGGAAATGCCAAGGACTTGTAAAAAAAAAAGCCAAACCTGGTTAAAATTTGGTCTATTATTTCTTAGCTGGATAAAGTCCCTTAATCTTTGAGAGACTCGTTTTATATGTATGGGGGACGAACAATATCTCCCTGAGTTGTTATAAAGCTTAAAGGGAATATATGTAAAATGCAAAGCCTAGCACGTGAGACATAGTAAGTATTCAATTAAGTTCAGTAATAGATTAGCAGTAGTAGTTGTCAGAACTTAGAATTAATAGCAGGAAGGTAGGTTACTTCTGCTATGCATTAAAATGAGATTTTGTGGATCAGCCTAGAAATCCCATCTAATTTTAAAACCAAAGTGAACAAGATTTTCTTCTTAAATTAAGGTTCAATTCCAAGATACAAAGCTGTTTCAGACCAATTTTTAAAAAACTCTCATGAGGGAATTAGCCTTTGGGGGAAGAAGCTTGTAGTTTTACAAGCTAAAGAAGCTTGTTGATTAAAAGAAAGCCACTGAAAATACTGGCAGTATTCTTGACCTGAAAGCCAGACACCTGCCAGTATTTGAGAAGAAGCAAAACAGAGACAACTTGCACTCCTCTTTTCATGTCTCCAGAGCTTCTGAGTTCGTCAGTGTGTCCTTGGGGGCTCCCTCAGGGGTCAGCCCCACTTCACAGATGCAGAAACTGAAGGTCAAGCAGAATCACTTGCCTGAAGTCACACAATGAGTTAACAGCAAAGTGGAAACTAGAATTAGTCCATTCTAGTTACAGAAACACGTGCGGAGTGTGTGCCAATAGTGGGCATATGGCCACAAGGGCTCCTCCCCAGCCCCTCCTCCCATACCACACACCCTCTAAGCCTCCTTCTCCAAGATTACAACTGTCCCTTCTGTTTGGACCAAGTAGGGCTCCATCCCTGTCTTTGTCCGTTTGCCTCTATAACAAAACATCAGTTCCATAAAGCGGGTGGCTTGTAAACAAGTTATTGCTCACAGCCCTGGAGGCTGGAAGTCGGTGCAGCTGGGCCCAGAGAGGGCCCCCTTTCTGGGCTGCAGGCGTCTGGTGGTGTCCTCATGGGGAGGAGCTCTCTGGAGCCTCTTTCAGGAGTCCCTAATCCCTGCTATGAGTGCTCCACCCTGGAGACTGAAGCATCTCCCAACGGCCCCGCCCACTGAAACCATCACATCAGATTTCAACAAAATAACCTGGGGGTGGGGCACAAACATTCGGAGCATTGCACTCCCTTTAACCAGCGCTCATGTATCCTGAAGGTCTCAGAAAACAGGAGCGATTTCTTGTTACAAGGCAGAGAGGTGCTGGGAATTCGAGTCCCCATCATGCAGATTGGCATATTTGTGTTGTTGACCACACACTAGCTGACAGCTAACAAACTGTCAGTTGGGAACCTCTTGAAGAATCAGAAGTTAAAGTGTCTGATTTTCTACAATTCAGTAACATTCTATTGTTCTCTTCAAAAAGGCTTGCTAACTGTTTGGTTTTGTGGGTTTTAACATCTTTTTAAATTGAAGTTTAGTTGATGTTTACAAGTGTTTCAAACTTAAAAACACACACGCAAGAAAAACTCTCATCCCAGTTTTGGAGAGCTGTAGGGCAAGGCCAAAACAGACACAGACATATATCCGAACGGATGTGCAGGTTTCAAGAGCAGGGGCTTCACTTTTTTTCTCCCTCCTGCAGTGTTCACAACATTTTAAGAAGAGAATCTCTGATGAAATAAATTGAGGTATTGAGGTTTTCAAGATTCAGATCATGAGTGGATTTTATTACTTTCCTCCAAAGCGTAATATATTGCTGGGTTTCTCTTTCCAATATCTAAACAACTATTAGCTTTGTGGAACTGTGTTCTCTTGCCCAAAGAGGAAATTCTAATTAACTCAAAGCACTGTGATTCCACCTCTAAGCCATTTACAGACTGGGGGTTGTGCTACAGTTAGCTTTTTTTTTTTCTCAAGTCCTTTGTTAGCTTCATAAAACTTCTATGGATATGAATCTTAATAGATTTCAGCCTTGTTCTATTTTCACATTCCTGCTTGTCCTAGGGGAGTAGTATAGTGTGTTTAGTGCTGGTCTGGCATGCAGCTGGAAAAAGAATGTCAAGTTTATGGGAGAGGGGGGTGGGGTCCCTGCTTGTTTCTGCTGCCAGAAATGTGTGTCTTGCAACTCCTAGAGTTTGTGCAAGACATGATATGAAAGGAACTGAAACAGCAGAGGCTAGAGCCTCAGCACATGAAATGGGCAAGTTTGGGGAAGGATGTTAAGGGAGAGGATCTAGGCTCCGCAACCGGTAAGCCCTCTGACATCTTCCTTTCGTCCAGGCCCCTCCGCCTGCTCCAGGCGTTGCTTCCCTTCCCGCCCGGCCAAGCCTCTGGGCTGCGGCACTTCGGCTCCTGCCTCACTCACTCCACCACCCTCATCACTCAGTGGTCCGGTGCCCCCTGTGCCCCTGCGTGTTGTGAGTCAGGCGGGTGCCCTGTTATGCAGCCTCGTCCTGCCTGGCACGCTCTGCCTGGGCCCCTGCTGCGAGGCTGCACCCAGCGAACCTGTGCTGGCATGCTGCGGAGCTGGGCCTGCAAGCCAGATCTCTGTCCTGACTTCCAGTCCCATCTCCTCCCATTTAGTGCAAATACTCACTTAAATGTCCCAGGCGGAGTTCACCTATGTCTGTCTTAAATCTCCAGCTCTTTTGATGACTGCCAAGACCCTAAGGTCCTTGAGGGGGGCGGGAAGCAAAGAAATTGAAAGCCAAGAACCTAGAGTCTTTTGCCTCCCTTTCTCATCCAAAGCTAATCAGAGCTAGTGCATCAGAAGGCTGGCACTGTCTGCTCCGCTCTTCAGTAACCTGGTGATCTCAGTCACTCTGTGCAGAAGGTCAAGGCTTCAGGATGGGACACTTCATTTGTTCATGGTGTCAGCAATGATGCCAGATATGGGCCTGGAATATGAAGGGCTCCTTAGGTAAATAAGGACAGCTTGTGCTATTGTCTTCACATGCACCGCAAGATTGTAAACGTTTCTTGAATAACCAGTTTCCCTGGGGAATCCGCGTTCCTTCTAAACGTCTGTGCACTGCCCACCCCTCCTTCCGTGGGAGGAATTTGCATTTAGAGCATTATCTCAATGTATAACTTTTTAAAGGGGCTATAAAGAAGGCCATAGATTTCCTTTGGGATCAATATAAAGCCAACGTCACATTGCATAGGAAAAAAGCTTATGCCTCAGCTTCCCTGGTGGCTCAGATGGTAAAGAATCTGCGTGCAATGCAAATGTGGGTTTGGTCCCTGGGTTGGGAAGATCCCCTGGAGGAGGAAATGGCAAACCACTCCAGTATTCTTACCTGGAGAATTCCATGGACACAGGACCCTGGTGGGCTAGAGTCCATGGCATCGCAAAGAGTCGGACACGACTGAGCGATTAACATTTTCAACACTTTTTGGCCAGGAAAGAACTACGGGATTAGGAGTGATTAAATCTTACCCGAAGGGCTGAGTGTTGGGAAGGACTGAGTTGTGGAGCAGGTTCCAGGGGCCGTTGACGGCCTGGCCCTCAGCTCTCTCAAAAAGGACATGATGATTTGGGTTTTACTTCTTCAACCAACAAAAATGGTCAAAAACTTAAGGTGCCCATGTTGAAGTTTGGCGTCTCTGCAGGGATTTGTTCAAGTAGAAAGAGCAAGGAGCCAGGAGAGAGCTTGAGTTCCTCTGAGCCGTGTGATCTGAACCAGGTGACTCTGTTTTCCTGGCTTCAGTTTCCTGTGCTGTTAAATAATGATTCCTGTATTCCATGTAAAGTCATCTTGGATCTCTAATGAAACACTCAGGAAAGTCATGCTTGGGATAAATGTTTCTACAGCACAGACCGACCATATCTTTAAGACCTTGTGATTCTGATTCTAAGAATTACTGTATTTGGGGTTTTTTTAAATTTAATTTTTAATTGAAGGTTAATTGTTTACAGAATTTTGTTGTTTTCTGTCAAAGGGGGTATATGCACACCTATGGCTGACTCATGCTATATTTTTAAGAGCGATGCTTGGATTTGAAGTACTTTTATTGCTGGATGTGAAAAATTGATTTTAAATTAATAACTTCAGGTTTATTGGCTGCGAGCTCCTAGCCTCCAGGCCCCCTTACACAGAATAATGGTATATGTGAAACTGGAGTGTTGTATCCTGGGGGGCTATGTACCCTAAGGAGAGGAGGGGTGTGTCAGAGTCAGGAGGAGGGAAGGGCCTTCCACGGAGACGGGAACGGGCGGCGGGGCAGCTGGGGAGGGTGGCCGGGCTGGAGGCCCGTCAAGTCAGAGCAAGCCACTGGCGCTCGAGACTCCGGCGGCTCCACCGCCCGGGGTGGACCTGCGGCGCCCCCGCAGCGTGCAGGACCCGCGCTCGGCTGCGCCGCTTCTCCAGACCCGCCGCCGCCCTCCCGCCGCCCCGGCCTGCTTCGGGGCCGGGAACCTCCGCCTCCCCGCAGGCTACAGTTGTCCTCGCAGAGCTCACGGCCTCGCTTTCTTCAGGCTTCTACTCAAATGCCGGCTTATCGGTGGGACCTTTCCTAACCACCGCAACGTCAAGAGCACGCCTGCTCCCACTTCCTCGGCTCCTGGTCCCTTCTTTTCCCTTACCTGCCTTTCTGGTTCTCAAGCCCCTGCATGTATGCGAGCGAACTCGCTTCAGTCGTGTCCAACTCTGTGGGATCCTACGGACTGCGGCCCACCAGGTTTCTCTGTCCATGGGATTCTCCAGGCAAGAAGACTTCAGTGGGTTGCCCTGCTCTTCTCCAGGGGATCTTCCCGGCCCAGGGATTGAACCTGCGTCTCTTACGTCTCCTGCGTTGGCAGCAGGGTCTTTACCACTAGCACCTCCTGGGAAGCCCTCTCATGCCCCTGCCACCACCTAAGGTCTGACTGTTTATCAATCTGTCTGTCCTCCTCAGGTGAACATCAGATGCAGGGGAGAGGGGATACTTAACTATTATGGTATCATCAGCATTTAGAATTGGCCCATGGTAGATGCTCAATAATGGAGAAGGCAATGGCATCCCCACTCCAGTACTCCTGCCTGGAAAATCCCATGGACAGAGGAGCCTGGAAGGCTGCAGTCCATGGGGTCGCTAAGAGTTGGACACGACTGAGCGACTTCACTTTCACTTTTCACTTTCATGCATTGGAGAAGGAAATGGCAACCCACTCCAGTGTTCTTGCCTGGAGAGTCCCAGGGACGGGGGAGCCTGGTAGGCTGCCGTCTATGGGGTCACACAGAGTCGGACATGACTGAAGTGACTTAGCAGCAGCAGCAACAGATGCTCAATAAACCATTTTTTCCTTTTATTTTCTTAATTTTTATTGGAGTATAGTTGATTGATAACATTATGTTGGTTTCAGGTGTATAGAAAAGTGAATCAGTTATACATATACATATCTGCTCGATTCTTTTTCCACATAGGTCATTCCTGCCCCTAAAAAGGGCTCTAAAAAAGCTGTGACCAAGGCCCAGAAGAAGGACGGCAAGAAGCGCAAGCGCAGCTGCAAGGAGAGCTACTCCGTGTATGTGTACAAGGTGCTGAAGCAAGTCCATCTGGACACCGGCATCTCGTCCAAGGCCATGGGAATCATGAACTCCTTCGTCAACGACATTTTTGAGCGCATCGCTGGCGAGGCATCGCGCCTGGCGCATTACAACAAGCACTTGACTATCACATCCAGGGAGATTCAGACCACCGAGCGCTTGCTGCTACCTGGGGAGCTGGCCAAGCACACCGTGTCCGAGGGCACTAAGGCTGTCACCAAGTATACCAGCTCCAAGTAAATATGATATGCCTAGCCCCTGTTAACGGAGAAGGCAATGGCACCCCACTCCAGAACTCTTGCCTGTAAAATCCCATGGATGGAGGGCCTGGTGGGCTGTAGTCCTCGGGGTCGCTAAGAGTCGGACACGACTGAGTGACTTCACTTTCACTTTCATTACTGTGTAGGCTCCCCTGATGGCTTGTTATAAGAATCCACCTGACATTGCAGGAGACGTGGGTTTGATCCCTGGGTTGGGAAGATCCCCTGGAGAAGGAAATGGCAACCCACTCCAGTCTTCTTGCCTGGAGAATCCCATGGACAGAGGAACCTGGCGGGCTACAGTCCATGGGGTTGCAGAAGAGTCAAACACAACTTAGTGACTAAGCAACAGCAATACAGAGTATTGAGTAGAGCTCCCTGTGCTATGCAGTAAGTCCTTATCAGTTATCTCTTTTATATACAGTAGTGTGTATATGCGGAGAAGGCAATGGCACCCCACTCCAGTACTCTTGCCTGGAAAATCCCATGGACGGAGGAACATGGTAGGCTGCAGTCCATGGAGTTGCTAAGAGTCAGATAGGACTGAGTGACTTCACTTTCACTTTTCACTTTCATGCATTGGAGAAGGAAATGGCAACCCACTCCAGTGTTCTTGCCTGGAGAATCCCAGGGACGGGGGAGCCTGGTGGGCTGCCGTCTATGGGCTCGCACAGAGTCGGACACGACTGAAGCGATTTGGCGGCAGCAGCAGCAGCAGTGTGTATGTGTCAATCCCAACCCCCCAATTTTTCCCTCCCCCGCCTCTGGCCCAATAAGCCATTATTGAATGAAGAAAAGCAATGAGTCTGGGACTCCCAGAAACAGAGGTGTCTCAGTTCCATCAAAGAGGAGCCAAACACAAAGAGCTGCACACTGCAGGTTCCACAGGGAGGCCTGGGGGACAGACGGAGGTCTTTGGCATTTGGGGGGACTGGGGGGAGCGGGATTGGGGTACCGTCAGGGAGTGAGGAGTGAGAGGAGGCCAGAGCCAGGCCTGCGTCTCAGGGACACCAGTCCTGAGGCGCCTGTGATGGGGACAGACCCGTGAAGGGGACTTAGGAGGGGTAGTGACTGAGGCCAAAACAACCCGGCTGGGTGAGGGGAGCCTGGTGGCAGCCGGCAGGGGAGCCCTGGGAGCAGGACAGGCCGGCGCTGGTGGGTGAGGCTGGGTCCCTGGAGCAGGCTCCCTCGTGCCCTGAAGGGAGAAGCCGGGTGGCCGTGGGCTGAGGGGAACCCGAGACCAGAGAAGAAGCCGGTGGTAGAGGACTGCGCTGAGGCAGGAACAGAAGCCTTCTTCAGTGAGATGGGAGATGAAAGGTGTCTGCTGATGGAGGGAGACCTGGAGGTGGGTGCAGACCCGGGGGCACAGACCGTGTGGGCAAGCCGCGTGGTATGCGGTTGGCACAGGTGGCGAGCAGGGGCAGAGGTGAGTCAGGCCCGAAGGGACCTAGGCTGGGGCGGTGGCGGAGGTCCGGCGCCTTCGGTCCCCCAACCCGGCATCACCAGCAAATCAAGGCAGAAGGGATGTTCTCCGGCTGGCGAGAGGGGAGAAGTCAGGGATGGATTTCCAAACAGAAGGTCAACTTTGGGGAAGGGGACGACATGGGTGCCCAGCGGTGGCCAAGACCACCTGGGACTGGAGACCACGTTTCTTTCTTTTTTTTTTTTCTTTCTTTTTTAACTTACTTATTTTATACAGAACACTTCAGCAATCTGTGTGTCATCCTTGCCCAGGGCGGCGGGGGACCGGCTAGTCTTTGGATCGGTCCCGTTGAGTGCATTCGCTGCTGCCGAAGCGAGCCGAGACCGCGAGTCTCGAGCAGCCCGGGTGTTTCGTGTTTGGCCGGCCAATTTTCCGGGGCAGGGGGATCACCTAGGGATCTTGCTAAAAAGTGTGAACTCTGACTCATCAGGCCTGAGGTCTGCAGGCCCAGAAGCTCCGCGTGAGGCCGAGGCGGCGGGCTTCCCGTGGAAGGCGTTGGGGGATGTTCGCCCGCATCCAGCGGCCCAGGGCGCAGGGCGCAGGGCGCGGGGGCCTGGGGGTCGCCAGGTGGGCTCCGACAGAAGGGAGGGGAAGGCAGGCCGAGGCGAGGCGCTTCGGCCTGAGACGTTGGAGATGGACGCGAACACCACGGAAGGAGGCGCCTGAAGGGTGAGCGCGGCGGACCCAGAATCGGAGGTGAGTGCGCACCGGGCCTGCTTCTCGCTGGACCGGACCGGGTCCTGGGCGCCGGGGTGTAAGGGCATCCCCCCGGGGCCGGTACACGCGAAACGGGGAAGGAAAAATGCCAGCAGTTTACAGTGCCTTCTAAGCACACACGAGTTAAGCCAAGGGCATTAAAGTTCTTACCCTCTTTCTTCGTAATTAAACGTCTCTTCTTTTTCCTGTTTTTCTTGTTCCGGATTTTAAATGTCGAGAGATTTTACTTTCGGGTTAACACGTATACCCTGATGCTGGGAAAGATTGAGGGCAGGGGAAGGGGACGACAGAGGATGAGATGGTTGGATGGCATTACCAACTCAATGGACATGGGTTTGGGTGGACTCCGGAAGTTGGTGATGGACAGGGAGGCCTGGCGTGCTGCGGTCCATGGGGTCGCAAAGAGTCGGACACGACTGAGCGACTGAACTGAACTAACAGGTATACAGCCCTACATGGCACAGGGAGCTGGCTGGTCAACATGCTGAGGGAATTCCCTGGCCGTCCGGTGGATGGGACTCAGGGCTATCTCTGCGGTGGCTGATTTCAATCTCTGGTTTGGGAGCTAAGATGCCACAAGCCCTGGGGAGGCCAACAATAAAAACCAACAACAAACAAAAAACCCAAGTAGTGAAATACTTTTCTTCTGGGCAAGCACATGGACTTAAATGGCCCGTGACTTTATCATTCTTTACCAGGAAAACCTGTTACCATCATCGTCACATTATTTCACAGTTATTTTTCTTTAGGGCATCACTCACATGCCTAGAAACACAACTCTGGTAAAACACTGAAATGTGGCAAGCCCGTAAGTCTTAAGAATTACATTGTCCAATTATACTGTGTTTTAAATTATTTTTTGTTGACATATAGTTGATTTACAATGTTTTAAATTTCTGCTGTACAGCAAAGTGACTTCGTTATACACATATATATGTTCTTTTCTATATTTTCCATTATGATTTATCCCAGGACATTGAACGTTGTTCCCAGTGTTACACAATAGGACCTTGCTGTTGATCATCCTCTAGAATAGTTTGCATCTTCTAATCCTAACCTCCCAGCGCTCCCCTCCCCTCCCCTCCTGTAGTCACAAGTCTGTGACAGGTTCGTCTGCGTCATATTTTAGGTTCCATGTAAAAGTGAGATCATACAGTGTTTGTCTTTCTCTGACTGACTTAGCAGGAGCATCTCTAGGCCCATCCATGTTGCTGCACGTGGCACTATTTTGTTCTCTTTCGTGGTTGAGTAATGTTTCATTATATATACATGCACCGTGTCTTTATGCATTCCTCTGTCCATGGACACTTAGGCTGTCTCCGTGTCTTGACTGCTGTGAATATAGGAGTGCGTGTCTTTTCTAATGATACTTTTTTTCCCAGTTATATGCCCAGAAGTGGGATTGCTGGAACACAGGGCAACTCTGCTTTCAGTTAGTTTTCTGAGGGACCTCCACACTGCTTTCCACAGTGGCTGCACAGATTTACATTCCCAGTTATACTGTTTTATATCAAGATCTCTTATATTTGAAGGATTCATTATTAACAATCTTTAGGACATGGTAGTGCATGATGGGAATACAAGGCCTAAAGTAGGACCCCTCCCCTCAGTCTAATCAGAGACTAAGATACACATGTGTGTGTGGGCGTCTTAAAAGCAACATCAGGCAGTATGGTTAATTAAGTACCAGGATGAAAAAAATTTAAGAACTTGTAATAAAGGCACCTTGAAAGGAAGGTGCTTGCTCAGTCATGTCTGACTCTTGCGGCCCCATGGACTGTAGCCCACTCTGTCCATGGGGATTCTCCAGGCAGGACACTGGAGTGGATTGCCATGCCTTCCTCCAGGGCATCTTCCTAGCTCAGGGATTGAGCCCAGGTCTCCCACATTGCAGGCGTATTCTTTACCTTCTGAGCCAAGTCCAAGTAATTCAAAGCAAAAAGCAGTTACCAGATTTTTCTGCTTTAGAATCAATTTGAAGGTATGATTTCCAATTAGCATTAATCCTAACTCCGCCTTGATTGCTAGGTATTTTTCAAAACCTGAAACCAATATTAGCAGTTGTTACCAACCAAACTAAAACTGAACAATTTTAATTACTCTTTAAAAGCGTGTATCATAAACTCTTTCAAGCATACACAAAAGCATAAAGAACAGTATACAAAATAACTATTCTCTCATACTCGCCAATCTTTATCCCAGTAGGTACTCAGTAAATGTTTGTTGAATGAATAAAGGATTCTCATTTATTATTAAATACCTTGTCTCCATATTTATTGTATCCTTGGAACCAAGAATGATGTTTTACATTTGTTTTCTTTTCCATAGTACCGTTCAATGATGCTTATGTGGTTGGTGTTCAGTCAGTACTTGTAGATTGGCTGATTATTTAAGGTCTAGCTCCCTATGTTTGTAGCTGCTTTTACACTTGAGCCCTAACTGGTAGCATTTTTTTTTTCACTCGAAGCCAATTTTAACTTAATTGAAATGGTTTTAATTGTAACACTTTATTGATGAAGTACACCTCTAAAACTTGAAAGTGAGAGAAGCTGAAAATCATTTAAGCTATAGCTTTTACTGAATTTTATTATGACATCCTAACATCTTTTATTGCTGCCTTCTATTTTTAACGTTCGAATTAGCAATTTGTTTAAAGCCCTGATTTTTAATTACACTAAGAATAACTCAAAAGCTGATATTGCAAAATGTTTAAACACAGGTTTCTCTTGTAAGGGGAAAAGGAAGACTTGGCTTTTTCAGGGTCCTCTTGTGACTACTCCAGATGCCACAAAATCCCAGAAATTATTCCTATGCTGCCACATGCATTTATTTTCAGCTTCTTTCTCTGGTTTACTGTTTGCACATGGCTGGAAATCTCTGGGGTGATTCCTGACTCTCATCTCAGTCATCCTGTGTCCCAAAAAGGACGAGGGGTAGCAGGTTGACGCCAGCATCTTTTAAGCTCTCCCTGTGCTTCTTCACGGAGAAGGCAATGGCACCCCACTCCAGTACTCTTTGCCTGGAAAATCCCATGAACGGAGGAGCCTGGTGGGCTGCAGTCCATGGCGTTGCATAGAGTCGGACACGACTCAAGTGACTTAGCAGCAGTGCTTCTTCAAGGGGCTAAACTTGGATGAAGTGTTAACTGCTGCTATCTTAACTCCAGGTTTCTTGTTTGGGTTTCCCTCTCACAGTAGCTTTCCATTTCTGTTCCCATTTCCCCCTTTCTGCTGATCCTTCCATACCCCATCCCTGCTCCCACTCTTCCCCCCCCCAAAAGGGTCTCCATGGCTCCCATGATCCACCTCCCAGTTCAGAAACTTTGGGGTAACCTGGCTCACAGAATCACTACCCCTCCTCACTTAAGTCTCAGGGGATGTAGTCACCAAAGACACTGGAAATCATTATTTTGTTTCAAGTGTAAGGGGCTGTAGATCAGGGCTACTCAAAGGAAACTGTTCAGGAGATAAGCACACGCTTGGATAATCAATGCACACTTTCCTTTTGAGGAAAATCTTGCTACAATCTCATATTTTGGTGCAAGGTCAACTCTTCATGGACTAACAAAAGACAGTTCATGGAAAGCACAGTTCACTAACCACATCTGGAGTATTTGTGCTATAGATTATTTTGGGGGAAAAGCTTTATTGAGATATAGTCATATACCATAGGACTTCCTTGGTGGCTCAGACAGTAAAGAATCCACCTGCAGTGCGGGACACCTGGGTTCGATCCCTGGGTTAGGAAGATCCCTTGGAGGAAGGCAGGGATTCTTGCCTGGAGAATCTCACGAACAGAAGAGACTGGTAGGCTACAGTCCATGGGGCTGCAAAGAGTCAGGCGTGACTGAGCAACTAAGGATGCACAGTCATGTACCGTGAAGCTCATTTCAGCACGTAAGAAGTGACTCTCAGAGTCTGCAACTTTTACCACAATCAGTTTTGGAACATTTTCATCTTCATTGGGAACTTCAAAGAAACATGATGCTCCTTTAGCTGTCAACCACCTGCCCTTCCATCTCTTTCCCCAGCTAATCACTAATCGACTGTCTGTCACGGTATCCTTTTCTGGATATTTCATTTAAAGGGAATCACAGAACATGTGAACTGTGACTGGCTTCTCTCACTTAGCGTAATATTTTACAAGTCTCTCCATGTTGCCACATGCGTTAGTAGTTCATTCCTTTCATGGTCAAATTCCAGTGTCTAGATATAATTTGATTATTCACTTATCAATTGATGGACATAGTTTCCACCTTTTGGGTGTTATAAACAATGCCACTGTGAACATTCATACGCAAGCTTTTATATGGATGTATAGTTTCAGTTCTCTTGGGTATATGATTAGGAGTGGAATTGCAAAGTCAAATGATAATTCTGTTTAAATATTGAGAAGCTGTCAGATGGTTTTCCAAAGTGACTGAACCATTTTATGTTCCTATAGCTGAGTATGAGGATTCTGATTTCTCAGTATTCTGCCAGCACTTCTGTGACTTTTACGGTCATCTTCCTGGATGTGAAGTGGTACTGTGGTTTTGGTTTGTCTTTCCCTAATGACTGATAATGAGTATCTTTTCATGTGCTTATTGGCCATGTGTCTATATTCTTCAGAAAAATGTCAATCCAGATTTTTTTTTTTTTGCCCTCCTTAAAATTGGCTTATCCTTTTATTGGAATTATAAAAGTTCTTTATTCTGGCAACAAGTCCCTTATTAGCTCTGATTTGCAAATGTGTTCCCCTCTTTGGCTTTTCTTTTCACTGTCTTGATAGTGTCTTGTTGCACAGGAGTTGTTAATTTTGATGAAGTCTAATTTGCCTTTTTTTGTTAATGCTCAATCTTTTGGTGTTTCAGAATTCATTCCAAATTCAAGGCCATGAATATTTACCCTTATGTTTTTCTCTAATAGTTTATAGTTTTGACTCGGCATGTAGCTCTTTGATCCACTATTTAATTTTTGTACGTGGTGTAAAGTAAGGGTCCACCTCCAGTCTTTTGCATGCGGCTGTCCAGTGTTCCAGCGCCCTTTGTAGACAAGGCTACTCTTTCCCTATTAAATGATCTTGGTACCCTTGTTGAAAAATCTACTGACTATAGATACAGGATTTATTTCTGGATTTTCAACTGTATTCCACTGACCAATATGTTTATCCTTATGCCAGTTCCACACTGTCCTGATGAGTGTTGCTTTTGTAATAAGTTTTGAAATTGGGAATTTGGGGGTCTTCCAATTTTGTTCTTCTATTTCAAGATCGTTCTAGCTGTTTTAAGTCCTTTGAGTTTCCTATGAATTTTAGGATCAGCTTGTCAGTTTCTACAAAGAAACCAGCTGGGATTCTGCTAAGGATTGCATTAAATCTGTAGGTCTATTTGTGGATTATTGTCATTTTAATGTATTGTCTTCTAATCCTTGAATATGAGATGACTTTCCACTTATTTAGATCTTATTTGATTTCTTTCAACAATGTCTTATAGTTTTCAGAGTATAATTGGTAGTTCTTTGGTTAAACTTATTCCAAAATATTTTATTTTTGATGCTATTGTAAATGCAATTGTTAATTTCATTTTTGGATCATTCATTGTAGTTCTTACTCATTAGGGACACATAGAGGAAAAAATCAGCTATTGCAGGGAAAACTTAGCTGGTCTTCTGTGAACTAGCATTTCCTAAAAGAAATTGCTTGAGATTCTATGTAGAGAAAAAGTATTCCATGTCAAGTAGTCTTGGAAGATGTTTCCTGTTTGAAAGCTTCATGATCTCTGTGAACATATAGAATAATCTGAGAAATCAGGCAGAAGTTTTAAATCCTAAGGAAGCAAAGTCTTTTGTCTATTTGAAGTACTTAATCCTCAATGGTTTTCAGACCCTTCTTAGGATGTGATGAGACAAGAATTTACATGGCCAGTGTCTTGAAAGACAAAGTTATGCTATTTCATAATTTTGCCTAGAGTAGACGTTGTCATGGTTGGTCATAATATTATAAAATGTACTGTTAGTGCTAGCGAAAATAGTTCTTTTTGAAAGTGACATTTAAATTCACCCAGTAATATGCTGTCTTGTTGAATTGTTTCCTCCTTGGATTGAGTATCATAAACGTTCATAATCAATACTGTGTAATGATAAGGATAGGGTATTCAAGACTGGAGAAAGGGGCCTCGGGGAGCTACTAGATGGGTAAGCTTTGGGGAGCTCTTAGATGATTAGCATACACAGTTCGGAGTTTAGGAAGGTAGGGAGTACAGACAACGCGGCCTGAGAGTTGGACATGCTCGTGTTAGAGCCTTAGCTCTGTGTGTGACCTGAGTGGTAGTGACCATGTGTGAAACTGAATCTCCGTTTTATCACTTAAAAAAATGGCCTTAAGAGCTGTATCACTTTATGCATAGTCCGGTACATACATAAGTCAAACGTAAAATGGCTTTGTTCTCTAAAGTAGGGCTAGATACATTTATATTCCACTTTGCATGTGCTTCACCTATAACCTTCAGATGTGTGTCTGATTTGAAGGGATGCTGGGGACTGAATTCCTGGAAAAGTTTAGGGCCTTGCTTCAAGACAGTGGACCCAAGCACTCCATCGACCTGAACTGCACTCCAGGCTGGCTGCAGGCCAGCTTCGTTCCTATTGTTGTTTTAAATTTTTCTTTATTTTGGCTGTGTGGGGCCTTTGTTGGTGCGCGGGCTTCTCATTGCTGTGGCCTCTCTTCTTGAGGAGCACGGGCTCTGGGCCTGTGGACTCTGGAGTTGCGGCTCACAGGCTCCAGGGCACAGGCTCAGCAGCTGTGGTGCCCACGCAGGCTTAGTTGCTCTGTGGCACTGTGGGATCTTCCTGGATCAGGAATTGAACCCGTCTCCTGCATTGGCAGGCAGATTCTCTACAGCTGAGCCCCCAGGAAGCCTTGCAGGCCAGCTTTGAATCAGGCAACTTACCTAGAGTGTTCCACCAACATTTTTTTCCATCTTCTTTCCCTCCAATTCATTCCCTCCTTCTCTCTGAAATATGTCTGTCCTGACAAAACCAACTTTCTGGAAAAGTAATATCTTTGTCTGAGCTGCTGTAACAAAATGCAAACAAACCAACAAACATCCGTCTCTTTAATTCTGCAAGCTGGTAAGTCCAGTACGATGGGACTGCCAGGCTTAGCGTCTAGCTGACCCTCTTCTGGGCTCCTGTGTCTTCGTGTGGTCAAAAGGGCCAGGGAGACCTCTGTGTCAGGCCTCCCCCTCCCTGCTGCCTTCATCTCCCTTAGCATCTAGCTTATTTCTGAGCAGCATCAAGTCATCTTGGAAATAACTACTCAGTCTCATTTTCCTTGTACTTACTGTTTCCTTCCATAATTCCAAATGCCTAATATACTGCACCAATGGCTGATACAAGAAAACTTGTACATTTTCTTTTATTAATAAACATATAATTTTAACATTATAATTAGTGTTACAGATTGTTCTCCCCTGGTTTGTGATTTCTTCAAGGGCAAGGCTGTACCGTATTCATGTTTCTCAGGCCTTTTTTAAAATAAGGGCATTAATCTCTGAGGGTAGGCCCTTGGGCTAAAAGCGTCCACAAGGCCCCACCTTCTAATACCACCACATTGGGCATTAGGATTCTAGTACGATGTTTGGGGGGAACACAAACATTCAAACAAAAATATGTGAAGTATCATCTAGTCAAGTTGCCTGTAGCAGTGATATTCAGCAATTTTTCTATCTTCTCTAAATATGGACCGAAAGACATTGTTTTCCATTAAGTTTTGCAACTTTGTCATGGAGGGCGGTGAGAAAGTATGGAATTCTGTTTTGAACAGATGACCCTTTCCTGATGCTTCTGGTTTTATTACGTTTGCCTGATGACTAATTCCACTACACCTCTTCTACTGGGCACTGAATCACCGGTTAACTTTCTGGGGAAGGAAAGCGCCAACTTTGGGGTTTTGATGCTTTTTTGGATTTAGATCTGGTCCTGTAGGAAGTTGGTGTGGAAAAGGAAAGAATCGCTAGTTGCAAGAGACGGAGTAGAGAGAGAGAACGTATCAACAGAATTCATGTCCGACACCAAAGCATAACAATGCGGAGGCTAGACTTGGTTTTTACCTTCTCCGAAATGATTTTTTTGTGCTGGAGATAACTCTCCAAGCATAACTGTTGACAGGATGACTGAATGATAGCAAGTTACTGGGGGCCATGGTAGTGCTTTTATTTTTAATTCTTGAGTTTGTTGCAATTTAAGTTTATTAGCAAATTATTTTGGGACTTGTTTTGAGCTGATTAATATTAAATGTAAAAAATCAGTCAAGGGGTAGAACAAGGGAATTTTGGAAATAAAAACAAATCAATTCAATAGAACTTCACCCAGTTCATGTAGAGGCCGTTGAGGGTTTGAAGGAATCTAGGTGGATCTTCCTCAGTAGAAGTGAATGAACAGTGAGCTCATTTAGGGCCTGAACAGCCTGAGCAAAGGTATCTGTCTTGTGTTCAACTCTCTCCAGTGGAAGAGGCTGGATGATGACATGATGTGAACCTATCATTTCCAGAAGCATGGCTTCTTCTTCCATGGTCCTTTGAAGAGGACATTTTAATGAAAGGAAAATATACCAAAATAATATTTTAATAGCAAAGCACAATTTAAAAAAATGCTATTGGAGTATGGGCTTCCAGATGGCTCAGATGGTAAAGAATCTGCCTACCATGCAGGAGACCCATGTTTGATCCCCTGGAGGAGGGAATGGCTACCCACTCCAGTATTCTTGCCTGGAGAATACCATGGACAGAAGACCCTGGCGGGCGACAGTACATGGGATTGCAGAGTAGGACACGACTGAAAAACTATCGCTTAGACTTGTGGTTGATTTACAATGTTGTGTTAATTTCAGGTTCCAGCAAAGCACATCAGTTACACATACACATACATACATTATTTTTCAGATTCTTTTCCCATTTAGGTTACTACAAAATATTGGGTGGAATTCCCTGTGCTATACTGGAGGTATACTTGTGCTAACCTCAAGTTTGTTTTCCGAGACTGTGAGCCTGTTTTGTAAATAAGTTCCTTTGTATCGTCTTTTTAGATTCCACATATAAGTGTTACATGTGATATTTGTCTTTGTCTGACTTATTTCACTGAGTATGATAATCTCTAGATTCATCCATGTTGCTGCAAATGGCATTATTTCATTCCTTTTTTATGGCTGAGTGTGTATGTATGTATGTGTATGTTGTTGCTGTTCATTTGCCAAGTCGTGTCTGACTCTTTGCAATCCCATGGACTGCAGCACGCCAGGCTCTCCTGTCCTTCACTATCTGCTGGAGTTTGCTCAGATTCATGTCCATTGAGTCAGTGATACTATCTAACTGTCTCATCCTCTACCACCCTCTTCTCCTTTTCCTTCAATCTTTTCCAGCATCAGTCTTTTCCAATGAGTTGGTTCTTCCCATCAGGTGGCCAGATATTGGAGCTTCAGTTTCAGCATCAGTCCTTCCATTGAATATTCAAGGTTGATTTCCTTTAGGATTGACTGGTTTGATCTCCTTGCAGTCCAAGGGACGCTCAAGAGTCTTCTCCAACACCGCAGTTCAGAAGCATCAATTCTTCGGTGCTCAGCCTTTTTTAAGATCCAACTCTCACATCCATGCCTGACTACTGGAAAAACCATAGCTTTGACTATACAGACCTTTGTCAGCAAAGTGATGTTTTTGCCTTTTAATGTGCTGTCTAGGTTTGTCATAGCTTTCCTTCCAAGGAGCAAGCGTCTTCCAATTTCATGACTGCCGTCAACATTCAAGGTGATTTTGGAGCCCAAGAAAATAAAACCTGTCACTGTTTCCACTTTTTTCCTTATTTGCCATGAAGTGATAGGACCAGATGCCATGATCTTAGTTTTTTGAATGTTGAATTTTAAGCCAGCTTTTTCACTCTCCCCTTTTACCTTCATTAAGAGGCTCTTTAGTTCCTCTTCACTTTCTGTCATTAGAGTGGTATCATCTTCATATCTGAGGTTGTTGATATTTCTCCTGCCAATCTTGATTCCAGCTGGTGGGTCATCCAGCCCAGCGTTTCTCATGATGTACTCTTGCATACAAGTTAAATAAGCAGGGTGACGATATACAGCCTTGATGTACTCCTTAAACTGTCAGTTGCTGCATGTCTGGTTCTAACTGTTGCTTCCTGACCTGTATACATGTTTCTCAGACAGGTCAAGTGGTCTGGTATTCCCATCTCTTTAAGAATTTTCCATAGTTTGTTGTGATCCACATAGTCGAAGGCTTTAGGGTAGTCAGTAAAGCAGAAGTAAATGTTTTCCTGGAATTCCTTGTTTTTCCTATGAGCCAACATATATTGGCAGTTTGATCTCTGGTTCCTCTGCCTTTTCTAAATCCAGCTTGTACATCTAGAAGTTCTCGGTTCACTGAGAACCTATATTTAAAGCCTAGCTTCAAGGATTTTGAGCCTTACCTTGCTAGCATGTGAAATGAGCACGATTACACGACAGTTTGTACATTCTTTGGGACTGGAATGAAAACTGACCTTTGCCAGTCCTGTGGTCACTGCTGAGTTTTCCAAATTTGCTGACATGTTGAATGTGGCACTTAATAGCATCATCTTTTAGGATTTTTAATAGCTTAGCTGGAATTCATCACCTCCACTACCTTTGTTTGTAGTAATGCTTCCTAAGGCCCACTTGACTTCAGACTCCAAGATGTTAGGCTCTTGGTGAGTGATCACCATTGTGGTTATCTGACTCATTAAGACCTTTTTCGTATAAGTGAGTGAAGTCGCTCAGTCGTGTCTGACTCTTTGCGACCCTATGTACTGTGGCCTACCAGGCTCCTCTGTTCATGGGATTTTCTGGGCAAGAGTACTGGAGTGGATTGCCATTTCCTTCTCCAGGGGATCTTCCCAATCCAGGAATCAAACCCGGGTCTCCAGCATTATAGGCAGACACTTTACCGTCTGAGCCACCAGGGAAGTCGGAAGTTAGACTTCGGAGACCTGAAGCCTTTTTGAATAGTTCTGTGTAATCTTGCCGCCTCTTCTTAATCTCTTCTGTTTCTCTTAGGTCCTTATATTTCTGTTCTTTACTGTGCCCATCCTTGCATGAAATGTTCCCTTGATATCTCCAGTTTTCATGACAACACTTCTAGTCTTTCCCATTCTATTTTTTTCCTCTACTTCTTTGCACTACTCATTTAAGAAGGCCTTCTTATCTCTCCTTTCTATTTTCTGGAAATCTGCATTCAGTTAGGTATGTCTTGCCCTTTCTCCCTTGCTTTTTGCTTCTCTTCTTTCCTCAGCTGCGTAAAGACTCCTCAGACAACCACTTTGCCTTCTTGAATTTCTTTTCCTTTGGGCTGGTTTTGGTCACTGCTTCCTGTACAATGTTATGAACCTCCGTCCATAGTTCTTAAGGCACTCTGTCTACCAGATCTAATCCCTGAATTTATTTGTCAGCTCTACTGTATAATCATGAGGAATTTGATTTAGGTCATACCTGAATGGACTAGTGGTTTTCCCTACTTTCTTCAATTTAAGCCTAAATTTTGCAATAAAGAGCTCATGATCTGAGCCACAGTCAGCTCCAGGTCTTATTTTTGCTGACTGTATAGAGCTTCTCCATCTTTGGCTGCAAAGAATATGATCAGTGTGATTTTAGTATTGACCATTTGGTGATGGCAACGTATAAAGTCAGTCTCTTGTGCAGTTGGAAAAGGGTGTTTGCTATGATCAGTGCATTCTCTTGGCAGAATGCTGTTAGCCTTTGACCTGCTTCATTTTGTACTCCAAGGCCAAACTTGTCTGTCATTTTGGGTATCTCTTGACTTCCTACTTTTGCATTCCAATACCCTATGATGAAAAAGAATCTTTTTTTTTTTTTGGTGTTAGTTCTAGAAGGTCTTGTAGGTCTTCATAGAAATGTTCAACTTCAGCTTATTCAGCATTAGTAGTTGGGGCATAGAGTTGGACTGTTGTGATGCTGAGTGATTTGCCTTGGAAATGAACAGCAATCATTCTGTTTTTGAGACTGCATCCAAGCACTGCGTCTCAAACTCTCTTGACCATGATGGCTACTCCATTTCTTCTAAGGGATTCTTGCCCACAGTAGTAGATACAATGGTCATCTGAATTAAATTTTTCTGTTCCCATCCGTTTTAGTTCACTGATTCCTAAGATGTCAGTGTTCACTCTCGCCATCTCCTGCTTGTTGTTCAGTCGCCCAGTCGTGTCCGACTCTTTGTAACACCATGAACTGCAGCACGCCAGGGCTCTCTGTCCCTCACCATCTCCTGAAGTTTGCCCAAGTTCATGTCCATTGCATTGATGATGCCATCCAGCCATCTCATCCTCTGATGCCCTCTTCTCCTTCTGCCTTCAGTCTTTCCCAGAATCAGGGACTTTTTCAATGAGTCAGTTGTTCGCATCAGATGACCAAAATACTGGAGTTTCAGCTTTAGCATCAGTCCTTCCAGTGAATATTCAGGGTTGATTTCCCTTAAGGTTGACTGGTTGGATCTCCTTGCAGTCCAAGGGACTCTCAGGAGTCTTCTCCAACACCAGAGTTTGAAGGCATCAATTCTTTGGCTCTCTGCCTTCTTTATGGTCCAGCTCTCACACGCATACATGACCTCTGGGAAGACCATAATCTTGACCATACCGACCTCTGTCGGCACGGTTTGGTGGGCCTTTGTCTGCTTTTCAACGCACTGTCTAGGTCTGCCATAGCTTTCCTGCCAAGATGCAAACGTCTTCTGATCTCATGGCTGCAGTCACCATCTGAGTGACTTTAGACACAAGAGGAAATCTGTCAGTACTTCCACCTTCCCCCTCTATTTGCCATGAAGTAATGGGGTCGGATAGCATGATCTTAGTTTTTTTTTAATATTTAGTTTTAAGCTGGCTCTTTCACACTCCACCTTCATCAAGAAGCAAAGTTCCTCTTCGCTTTTACAGTGGTATCATCTGCTTATCTGAGGTTGTCGATGTTTCTCCTGGTTGTAACTCACCCAGCCCAGCATTTCTCATGATGTGCTCAGCGCATAGATGAAATAAACAGGGTGACAGCAGACAGCCCTGTCGTACTTCTTTCTCAGTCTTGAACCAATCAGTTGTTCCATACAGGGTTCTTAACAGTTGCTTCTTGACCCACATGCAAGTTTCTGAGGAGGCAGGTAAGATGGTCTGGTATTCCCATCTCTTTAAGAGCTTTCCACAGTTTATTATGATCCACAAAATCAGAGGCTTTGAGATAGTCAATGAAACAGAGGTAGATGTTTTTCTGGAATTCCCTAGCTTTCTTTATGACCCAGTGAATGCTGGCAATTTGATCTCTAGTTCCTCTTCCTTTTCTAAACCCAGCTTATACATCTGAAGTTCTTGGTTTACATAATGCTGAAGCCTAGCATGCAAGATTTTAAACATGACCTTACTAGCATGAGAGGTGAGTACAATTGTCCAATGGTTAGCACATTCTTTAGTACTACCCTTCTTGGGAATTAGGATGGGGATTGACCCTTTCCAGTCCTGTGGCCACTGCTGGCTCCTCCAATTTGCTGACGCAGTCAATGCAACACCTCGATGGCATCATCCTTTAGGGATTTGAATAGTTCTACTGGAATTCCATAGCATCCACTAGCTTTATTAACAGCAGTGCTTCCTAAGGCCCACTTGTCTTCACTCTCCAGAATGGCTGGCTTTGGGTGGCTGAGCACACCATTGTCATCTGGTTCATTTGGATCTTTTTTGTGCAGTTCTTTCCAGCTCTCCTTGATCTCTTCAGCATCTACTAGGTCTCTCCTGTTTATGTCCTTTATTGTTCCCATCTTTGGGCAAAATGTTCCCTTGATATCTCCAGTTTTCCTGAAGAGATCTCTAGTCTTTCCCCTTCGGTTGTTTTCTTCTAGTCTTATACACTGTTCGTTTTAGAAGGCCTTCTCATCTCTCCAGGCCCTTCTTGGGAAATCTGCATTTATTTGGATATACCTTTCCCTCTATCCCTTGCTTTTTGCTTCTCTTCTTTCTTCAGCTATTTGTAAGGCATCTTCAGATAACCTACTTTGCCTTCTTGCTTTTTTTTCTCCTTTTGGATGGTTTTGTTTGCTGCCTCCTGTACAGTATTACGGACCTCTGTCTATAGTTCTTCAGGCACACTGTTTACAAGTTCTAGTCCCTTGAATCTACTTGTTACCTCCACTTCACAGGGGATTTGATTGAAGTCGTACCTGGCTGGCCTAGTGGTTTTCCCCACTTTCTTTAGTTTAAGCCTGAATTTTGCTCTGAGAAGCTGATGATCTGAGCCACAGTCAGCTCCAGGTCTTTTTTTTTTTTTTTTTTTTTGCTGACTGTATAGAGCTTCCATCTCTGGCTGCAAAGAATGTAATCAATATGATTTCAGTATTGGCCATTTGGTGATGTCCATGTGTAAAGTCGTCTCTTGTGTTGTTGGAAAAGGGTATTTACTATGACCAGTGCATTCTCTTGGCAGAATTCAGTTAGCCTTTGCCCTGCTTCATTTTGTTTTCCAAAGCCAAACTTGACTGCTACTCCAGGTATCTCTTGACTTC
This sequence comes from Bos indicus x Bos taurus, assembly GCF_003369695.1. NCBI lineage: Eukaryota > Metazoa > Chordata > Mammalia > Artiodactyla > Bovidae > Bos > Bos indicus x Bos taurus. The sequence goes on from NC_040102.1 coordinate 39,577,182, forward strand.
CTACTTGCAATCCCCAATGATGAACAGTGTTAGTTTTAGGAGGTCTTCTAGGTCTTCATGGTCTTCTGCGTGACCATGTCCAATTTACCTTGATTCATGGACCTAACATTCCAGTTTCCTATGCAATGCTGATCTTTACCAAATTAGACTTTACTTTCAACACCAGACACACCCACAACTGGGGGTCGTTTTTGCTTAGGCCCAGCTGCTTCATTCTCTCTGGAGCTGTTAGCAAGTGCCCTCTGCCCATTGGACACCTTCCGACCTGGGGGGGCTCATCTCCCAGCATCATCTCTTTGCCTTATCGTTCCTGGGGTTCTTGCGGCAAGAATACTGGAGTGGTTTGCCATTCCTTCCTCCAGTGGACCATGTCTTGTCAGAATTCTCCACTATGACCCTTCCATCTTGGGTAGCCCTGCATGGCATGGTTCATAGCTTCATTGAGTTATGCAAGCCCCTTCAGCACGACAAGGCTGTGATCCATGACAGATGTGTGTGTGTATCACATCTTCTGTGTCCATTTCTCTGTGGATGGGCATTTAGGTTGCTTCCTTGTCTTGGCTCTTATAAATAGTGCTGCAGTGAACACTGAGGTGCATGCACCTTTTCAGATTATAGTTTTGTCCAGATACATGCCCAGGAGTGGGGCCATATGGTGGCTCTCTATTTAGTTTTTTCACAAATCTCTGTACTGTTCTCGATAGTGATTGTACCGATTTACAGTCCCACCAACAGTTTAGGACTTCTGTCCACACACGCCCTCTCCAGCATTTGCTGGCAAAACTCATCTTTGACATTACCAAAGCCAAGCACAAAATGGAGCCAGTCACACGTCTCTCTCCTGTTTAACTAAAATATTTGATTTTTGAGCCCTACTGGCAAACAATGGATGCTCTCATTCAGTGCTGCTGAAAGAAGCGAGTTGTATTCATTTTTTCAAAAACCAACAGTGTGGGCAAAGTACGCAACGTTTGGTATCAAGTTACAGAAAAAAAGGTTCTGTAAAATCATGAAGGGGTAAATGCAACTCACTGGTCCTATTTCTCAAATTAATTACTCTTACATTTGAATAATGGGAGGGCTAAAGGAAATGATGGAAATACTCAGGAGGAGTATCAAATCCAAATTCTTTACATTTTACAGATGAAGAAACCAGGCACCCCGAGAAATTACACTTTGAAACAAATGATTTAACCAACAAAACCTGTAAAATTGAGGCCAGGGAATTAAAAACAGCTGTGAAAAACATTTCACGGTTAGTTCCCGCAGCTCATTGAACAAACGAGATGTAACATGACCAAGTGAAGGTGAGAGATAGCTTAATTAAAGGGCAAGAAATGTGTGATAAGTTTCTGAGAGAAATGTACAACCAGGGTAATGGGCAACACGTTTCCGGTTTTTACTCCTCTGTATCAGGTGAAGCAGTCATCCCGTGGTTGTCAGGGGACAATCTGACATCTAGGTCACTTCCATGTCTTGGCTATCGCAAATAACGCCACAATGAACAGTAGGGTACATGTGTCTTTTTTGATTTATAATTTTGTCCTGATATATGCCCAGGCTTCTCAGGTGGTTCTCAGATGCTAGTGGTAAAGAACCCGCCTGCCAGTGCAAGAGACATGAAATGTGGGTTCAATTCCTGGGAAGATCCCCTGGAGGATGAATTGGCAGCCTACTCCAGTGTTCTTGCCTGCAAAATCCCATGGACAGAGGAGTTGCCGGGCTAGTCTGTGGGGTCACAAAGAGTCGGACACGACTGAAGTGACTTAGCACAGATATATGCCCAGGAGTGGGATTGCTGGATCAGATGGGAGCTCTGTATTTAGCTTTTTAAGAATTTGAATTTTGACTTTCTGGAAAGGGTCAGCTCAGATGCTGTGGAGACTACTTCATCACCAGTGAAATAAGAAAGCAGTGACTTTCCGGATGGTGTCTTTAGGAGGGCAGATTTTAAAATGACGTCTCATACCTGGTGCTTGCCTGGACTTAGAATCACTGATAATTTTTTTGTTCTTAGAACTCTAATAGCAATCAGTATTTATTCATCATATTATTCTTCCATCAGGTAATTCATCAGAAGGAATATTTTCATTTTACAGGTATGAAAAGTAAAAACAGAAGCAGAGAATCTATAGCAACATATCATCTGTTAAGCTTTGAGGACTTGGTTCATTGTTTTGCCAGAGGTCCGAAAATCCCCAGTAAGGGGGAAATTTTAAGGTCGCTGCTGTGAAGGAGCCATTATTTGTTAAAAAGAGGAGAACAAAAACCCCGACCTGCTTTATCTTATTTTTCTAGGGGGGAGAGAATTTGTTATAGTAGGCAAGTTAGCCTAATCTTAGAGATTAGATTTGGGTTCTGATTTCCTTTTCTGTAAGAGTAAGATAACTAATAATATTCAAACAGAAAGACTTCGGAAACTCCAAATGTAATCATGAGACTCCACTGCTCACAAAACCTTCATTGATTTCCCCCCACCTTGGACTGTATCGGAGCAGAGAGTAAAATCCGTGACGTGACCGCTGTGCCCTGCTTAGTCTAATCCAGGCGCTGTTTACCTTCTCTCATTTCCTCAGCTACCCCATGAGCCAGCATCAAGACAGGCCCACTCGTGCCGTGGCCAATCTTGAGTGTTCACTCATACTCCATTCTCAGAGCTCAGCATGTTTTTAAGCTTTTTATTTTGTATTGGCGCGTAGTTGATTGGCAGTGTTGCGTTTCGGGGGTGCAGCAAAGTGATTCGGTTATGCATGTATCAATTCTTTCTCAAATTCTTCCCCCATTTAGGTGGTTTTAGCATATTGAGAAGAGTCAACATGTTTTTAAGGGAGCCTCTCCCATCCCCCTACCTTGCTATGTTCACCACTGATTTCAAATGTCTTTCACATGCTTAACTCAAGGTGTGCTTCATGCCTCTGGTTTTACTCCTGTATCTGTGGCACCTGGCGCCCCATCTTATACCTAGGAGGGGCTCAAGTATTTGTGGAATGGAAGGAAAGAACAGCTGAGTGCAATACTCAGTCAACATTAACAGCTGTTAATTAACAGATTGATTCTGAATTCGTTTCACTCTCCCTCTGTTGCTTGATCTGCCTTGTCTTCAGTCGCTCAGGGTTCTGAGGCGTCGGCCCAGCTCTGGGGACTAGCGGTTTGCTGCTGTGGGCGGTAGGAACTTTGTATGTGTCTGCACTCACTGCCGTGAGGGCAGGTCTAGGACCCTGACCTTGGATCTGCTGCCGGCATACACTTGCTTAGCTTTCAGGGCACTTCATCATCATTGGATATATTAACTATGGCGATACTACCTCAGCTCTCTCTTTATAAAATTCATGAGGTTTCCTGTTTAAATGTTTATTGCAGATGACTTGTTCTGCTATGGGCACCTTTTAGAAAGCAGAAAGAATTTTAACTCCTGGTACTGTCTGGAAAAAACTGAAAGATGTTTGTGAGAACTGCTTTTATATTTATTTTACTCTCAACAATTAGTGATACTGTTCAGTCTCCTTCAGAGTGGCTTCTAAAACAACCTCTGGATAGTCAGCTTACAGTAGAGCTGAAGATTAAAATCACAAACTCTGACAGGGATAGACTGGGTTCCTAGCTCCCCTTTACTACTTAGAGCAGTGGGACTTCAGGCAACCAACCTTCCTAGCTTTGGTTTTCCCATCCTGTAAAAAGTAGTTTATAATAAATCACACCAAGTGTTTGGCGAATCCCTTTCACATCGTTGAAAATAACGTGATTATCCTATGCCAGTGGCTCTCACTGGTGGTGGGAGGGAAGTTTTGTCTCCCAGCAGACAATATGTCTGGAGATGTTTTTTTTTTGTTTGTCATGATGGGGGTGAGTGGGTGGGTGGGGAGAGGTGGTTTTTTACTGGCTTCCAATGGGTGGAGGCTGGGAATGCTGGTAAACATTCCACAATGCATGGGATGGGTCTTTGTTTTTTCAATTTATTTTTATATTTTTATTTATTGGTGAAGGGAAAGTGCAGTGTTTGTTTTCTGGCCATACAAGTAATCTGGGATAGTTGGTGTTTAAAAAGCCCAAACTCTCCCACAGGTTTCAGGGAAGGGTTTTTACTTACCAGCTCTATGACCTTGATTCTTTTACTTAATCTCACTGTATCTCAGTTACTTAATAAAATGATGGCAGCCTGTATGGAGAGATGTTTGGGGAAGAATGGATACATGTGTATGTATGGCTGAATCCCTTTGCTGTGCACCTGAAATTATTCCAACATTGTCAGTAGGCTGTGCTGTGCTTGGTCGCTTCAGTCGTGTCCGACTCTTTGTGACCCCATGGACTGTAGCCCGCCAGGCTCCTCTGCCAATGGGGCTTCTCCTGGCGAGAATACTGGAGTGGGTTGCCATGCCCTCCTCCAGGGGGATCTTCCCAACTCGGAAATCAGACTCAGGTCTCCTGTGCTGCAGGTGGATTCTTTACCTTCTGAACTGGTGGCGGGGGGCAGGGGAGGTGGTTAATAGGTTATACTCCAGTATAAAATAAAAAGGATGGAGGTTTAAAGACCAGATGAGGGAAGGGGGTTACAGGGGTTAACATCATCAATCCTCGGGCTGTGGGAGACCTGAGGGCTGTGTGCTTGTGGTCATCAAGTAATTAAACATCTTCCACCTGGTGGGAGTTTTAGCATCTGTAAAACAACTCAGGAATGGGCATCAGATACTATTATCCAGGTTCTTCAAGGAGGAGCTACAGCAGAGGACAGAGGGGAGGGGTCTGTCCTGGGAAGACCCCATGGGGTCCGCTCGGTTATAGGACTGTTGAAATCCATGCCTCTGCCATCCCCTCTCCGGGCCCCTCTGCCCACTCCAGAGTATGCGGAGTCACCTCCAAAGTGAGGCAGTGCTGGGAGGGAGCTCGTTGTGAAGCCAGCATCAGGAGGCCATCTCTAGGGTGGAACTGAAACCACACGGCTCAGATGGGAACTGGAACCCTCTGTCTTTTTAATGAAAATCACACCTGGTCTCGGGTCTTAGTGCAGCTCGGGCGCCTTGTGTCTCATCGCAGGAAGAATGCAGTGAAAAACAAAAGTGATGGGGAAGAGGTGGGCTTATTTAGAGAGGTACATGTTCCGCAGACCGGGTGCAGTCTGGCTCAAAAGGTGAGAGCAGCCCCAGGGCGTGGGATCATCTGGGGAAGTGAGAGTGACCCTGGGAGAAACACCCCCAGAAAGTGTGGACTGGCTCAGAAGGTGGGGAGCAGGACGAACCTGTAAAGAATCATCCAGCCCAGGGACTTCCCTGGTGGTCCAGTGGTTAAGACTCCATGCTTCCAATGCAGGGGGTGCGGGTTTGAGCCCTGTTTCAGGGAACTAAGGGGCTTCCCTGGTGGCTCAGCTGGAAAAGAATCAGCCTGCAATGCGAGAGACCTGGGTTCGATCCCTGGGTTGGGAAGATCCCTTGGAGAAAGAAAAGGCTACCCACTCCAGTATTCTGGCCTGGAGAATTCCATGGACTATACAGTCCATGGGGTTGCAAAGAGTCAGACATGACTGAGCAACTTTCAGGGAACTAGGATCCCATATGTTTTGTGATGCAGTAAAAAAATTTTTTAATTACCCAATCCAAAAAGTCCATAGTGCTCCTGGTTGAGTGCCTGCTTACAGTGAATGGTTAAATAATCTCTGCAGCTATTAAAAAACACAAGAGGTCTATGCACAGACAGACATAGAAGGATTTCCAGGGGTCACCAAGTAAGTAAAGTCACTCAAAGGGATGTCTGTATTTATACTGTGACCTCTTAATCACTGCCTCTCTCCTGTTCACTTGTGTGTTTCCACATACATATGAAAAATGTGGAAGGGCAAACACCAATGTGTTAATTACCGATATCTAAGGGGGAAAGACATGTTAAGGAGTGTCTGTATTTCTTACTGGACACCCTTTTTACTGGATTTTTATAGCCAGAAGCTACTACCTTTATAATTTAGAAAATTCCTAGCTCATACTGTTCCTGTAAGAATTAAAGTAGATAATGAAAGTAAAATGTTACTTATAGTGCCAATATATAGTAAGCCAATAATAATTAAAATTATTGTTTATTAGGGCAATTCTATATTTCTTGAAAACTGAGGGAGTTTAAGAAGTGAATATGGTAGTTAAAAGGTTTCATTATTGATTTTCCAGAGCTTCACATGTGGCAGCAAATTCATTTTTTCTATCACAGAAATTTCCTTTTGTGCTTACTAAAAGAACTGTTCAGCCTTACATCATTTTGGGGGTACACATAGTAAAGCAACCATGAAGTGAATGGTGAGGGTACTCATGCTCAGGATACGAATCTTCCAAATCGGTGATCAACCCAGAGGCATCAGTGAGCCTGTCTTTCCCATATACTCTCATCCTTGTTTCTATCAAGTGTTGGTGATACAGTATTTGTAAATCTTATTTATTCTTTTGTGGTGCAGCTTGCAGGATTTTAGTTCCTCAACCAGGAATTGAACTAAGCCCTTGGCCATGGAGGTGCCAAGTCCTAACCCCTGGGCTGCCAGGGAATTCCCCAAAGTAAACTTTTAAAATTCATTTAGCAAGGTATAAAATTAAAGTATGCACACTGGGATGAACTTTCAAAATGAACATAATCATGTACTCACCTTCTAGTTCAAAAAATAGAAATTACCAGCACCCAGAATCCTCCTACAGGCAGCCACATTCTGACTTCTGACATCACAGTTTAGTGTTGCCTGTTGCTAATCTTTACATAAAGGGAATCACACAGTGTGGATTCTTTGTTTGGCTTCTTTAGCTTAACGTCCATTTGTGACACATTCCTGGTGGGTGAGGCAGTGCTCATTATTATTGCTGGACAGTCTCCCACTGTGCACACATATGATAGATCTGGTATACCATTGGTTGTATCTGGTTTGGGGCTCCTACAGGTAGTGTTGCTTCGTACATTCTTGTGTGTATATGCATTTCTATTTGTATATAACCAGGAGTAGAACTTTCCGTTCATATTCTATATAAATGTTTAGCTTTGGTAGCTAGAGTTTGGTAGTCGACTTTTCCGAAGCAGTTTTGCTAAGCTGTACGCTACTCACAATATGAGACTTTTTGTTGTTCCATATCCTCACCAACAGTTGATATTTCAGTGTTAGCCCGTCTGATAGGATGGAACTCCTTTTTAAGTTTTAAAGAACTCACTAGTACTTATTGTTATCCCCTTTAAAAAAAAGTATGTTTTTGAGTATTCACAAAAGGAGTGAATGATTGTCACCAAACTGTTAATAGTGATGGAAGTGTGGGGTCATTTTGTTGTTTGCTTTAATACTTGTTCTTTCTAAACTTGTAAAATAAACATGTTACAATAACAGAAATAATATAAAAAGTAGCTGCATTTCCGACAGTATTTTCATTGAAACAAAAATTCAACAATGTTACTAGATATCTCTGTAAATAGTTTCAAGGCTAAATTAGTTTGCCTTTGTTCCCAGCAGGGTTGCTCAGAGACCTACAGGGCTCATGTATCTGATGAATCTCTTATGCATGGGTACTACACAGCAGTGTGCATGGTTTCTGCGAGTTACAATTTCCAAAATATCCATGAATGGCTAGTATATGACAAACATTTGCAAAACTCTGGAATGGGAGATGAAAAAAATGTAATGCTTAAGAATTATTTGCCTTTTTTTTTTTTTTTTAAGTTTTTGGTTGAGCCAGCTCTTCATTGCCATGCGCGGGCTCCCCTAGTTGGGGTGGGGGGCTACTCTCTGGTTTATGGCGCATGGCTTCTCATGGCGGTGGGCTTCTCGTTGTGGAGCACGGGCTCAAGTCACTCGGGCTTTGGTAGTTGCGGTACTTGGTCTCGGTAGTTGTGGCTCGTGAGCTTGGTTGCTCCAAGGCATGTGAAATCTTCTGGACCAGGGATCAAACTTGTGCCCCCTGCATTGGCAGGTGGATTCTTATCCACTGGACCACTGGGGAAATCCTATTTGCCTTTTTGTAATTTGTTCTTATCATAGATGGAGTGTCCACAAACAAGTCTTCCCTGGATGACTGAACACTCTTGAGAATTTTTAACACTGCTTAAAGGATCTTTTACTAACTTGGAAGTTCTCCAGCCTGTGAATCCAAGTCCAGCCCCTTGGTACTTCTGTATTTCCCTCCTTACATCTGAAAGTTAACTATTTGAGAGTCTTCTATGATTATAAGACTGGAGTTCTATTATAAGGTTTAAAATCATGTAGATGGAGAGATGTCCCAGGACTCACAGGTCCAAGATCTCAGGTGTTGCTTGATTCTTTGGACTGACTCCAAAAAGCAACTTAGTTTGTAACAAGGTGGGATAAAGCAGAATCAGGCTAGTTTCCAAAAGTGCTCATCAGTCACACAAAGTGTGGATGCTTGTCACCATAGTTCAACAATAAAATGTAACAACTGAAGGGTTTTATCAAGGGCCAGATGTATTCACCAGTATTGCCAGCTTCCTAACACGTTGCCAAATAGGCTCTATTGCCAAGTATGTTAGCCAACTTGGCAGTGTGACCAAAGGGGGTGTGGTTTGAATTTCAGTTCCATCATTTATTCAGCTCTGTGGCTTTCTATGACATTTAATTTCCTCGACCGTGAAATAGGAATGCTAATAATTGCAAGAGTTCCAGAAAAACATCTATTTCTGCTTTAATGACTATGCCAAAGCCTTTGACTGTGTGGATCACAATAAACTGTGGAAAATTCTTCAAGAGATGGGAATACCAGACCACCTGACCTGCCTCTTGCAGGTCAGGAAGCAACAGTTAGAACTGGACATGGAACAACAGACTGGTTCCAAATAGGAAAAGGAGTACGTCAAGGCTGTATATCGTCACCCTGCTTATTTAACTTCTATGCAGAGTACATCATGAGAAACGCTGGGCTGGAAGAAGCACAAGCTGGAATCAAGATTGCTGGGAGAAATATCAATAACCTGAGATACACAGATGACACCACCCTTAAGGCAGAAAGTGAAGAGGAACTAAAAAGCCTCTTGATGAAAGTGAAAGAGGAGAGTGAAAAAGTTGGCTTAAAGCTCAACATTCAGAAAACGAAGATCATGGCATCTGGTCCCATCACTTCATGGGAAATAGATAGGGAAACAGTGTCAGACTTTATTTTTTGGGGCTCCAAAATCACTGCAGATGGTGATTGCAGCCATGAAATTAAAAGATGCTTACTCCTTGGCAGGAAAGTTATGACCAACCTAGATGGCATATTGAAAAGCAGAGACATTACTTTGCCAACAAAGGTTCATCTAGTCAAGGCTATGGTTTTTCCTGTGGTCATGTATGGATGTGAGAGTTGGACTGTGAAGAAGGCTGAGCGCCGAAGAATTGATGCTTTTGAACTGTGGTGTTGGAGAAGACTCTTGAGAGTCCCTTGGACTGCAAGGAGATCCAACCAGTCCATTCTGAAGGAGATCGGCCCTGGGTGTTCTTTGGAAGGAATGATGCTAAAGCTGAAACTCCAGTACTTTGGCCACCTCATGCGAAGAGTTGACTCATTGGAAAAGACTCTGATGCTGGGAGGGATTGGGGGCAGGAGGAGAAGGGGACGACAGAGGATGAGATGGCTGGATGGCATCACTGACTCGATGGACGTGAGTCTGAGTGAACTCCGGGAGTTAGTGATGGACAGGGAGGCCTGGCGTGCTGCGATTCATGGGGTCGCAAAGAGTCGGACACGACTGAGCGACTGAACTGAACTGAATAATTCTTTTTGGGTTGTTGAAAGTTAACTAACGTGTGAAAGTGCTGGCCCAGTACTGTCCTAAACGGATAACAGGGTTCGCCATAGCTGGGGTCTTCCTTCTTCATAAGATGAAGCATGAGCATTGGCTGGGCTGCAGCTGAGCTTCCATAAGCAGAACATACTCACTTTCTCCACTCAGTTTCAGTCAGTCTTCTGCCCCCACCCCCAGCTCTTTTTTCTGGTTCCATAATCTCACTTCTTTCCCTCTTTGACCATCCTGTTTTTCATTCCTAAAGTACAGCAATGCTTTAATCAATATTTTTAGAAAACATTTCTATTTATTTATTTGGCTGCAGTGGGTCTTAGCTGTGGCTCCTGGAATCATCAGTTTTGTTGTGGCATGTGAGATCTCTGGTTGCATCCTGTGAACTCAGAGTTGCTGCATGTGGGGTCTAGTCCCCAGACCAGGGATGGAACCCAGGCCCCCTAACTGATAAAATGTAAGCAACTTTCTCCTCTCTGGTATTCAACCAAGAACACTTAAAGAAACAAGACTTAAGGATCCAGGCCACGTGTCAGCATCATCGTAAGGTGGGTGAGATGTTTTGCTTTGAGGAACTTTTTGATATGCCTCAAATTCATTCCTTGAGAAGTTTTTTATTGAATACCTACCATGTGCCAGGCTTTCTAGGATTGGGTAGCTCTATGTAATGTACCATTTACTGATCAGACTGGTCTTTCAGTTTTTTCGAACAACATTTAACCCAGAAATATATTCCTTAAAGAGTTAGCATTCTTGGGTTTGCTTTGGGATTTTTCCACAGTGAAACAGCACTCTCAAAGTGAAGAAGAAAGCTATTGGACAAAGGTATCAGTTATATAAGATATCTGGGTTAATCTGGGCTTAATTGTTTTAGAAATAGGGAACAGTTGCTTTTTGTTAACTGGTACACTAAACGGTAGAATGTTTTCAAAGTTCTGACTTTTAATTATCACCTTAGGTAACCTATAGGTATCTTTATTGTTCTGTTCCAGAAACCCCTCTAACTTTAGACAATTTTCCATCTTAGATTCTTCTGGTGTAGAAATTTCTTACATTTCCTTGCCCTGACCCCCGGCTGCCCGTGCTACCTCCATTACATTAAAAAAAAATACTATAGGATATTTTAAAATATATCCTATATATTAAAAAATATACTTTAGAACTTGACAACTCCAGCTTTAGAGTTCCTAGCTCTCCTGAAATGCAAATAGTTGATTTGGGAAAGCCACTGCTATCTCATTTCTTTAGATCCAAATCTTAGAAGCTTACTAAGTCACTGAATTTGATTCTCCAGAGGTTTCTAGTGTCAATACAACATAGTGATACACACACTAGGCTCACATCATGCCCTGTGGGTGAAGGTCAGGTGAGTGATGGCTTCCCCAAGATGGAGTGTGGGCTCCCATGGTGGCTCAGTGGTGAAGACTGCCTGCCAAGCAGGAGATGTGGGTTCAGTCCCTGGGTTGGGAAGATCCCCCAGAGAAGGAAGTGGTAACTCACTCCAGTATTCTTGCCTGGGAAATCCTATGGACAGAGGAACCTGGTTGGCTGTAGTCTATGGGGTCGCAAAAGAGTTGGACATGACTTAGCAACTGAATAACAACATAGATGGAGTTTGCTCAGAACAAAATGCTGTTTTGAAAGCCTGAACCTAATGTTATTCCCTTTCAGAGCCCAAGTACAGTCTTTTAAATGATATGCGAATCACATGCTAATTATATTTTTAATATTACACAATTTAGTAGAGTATTTAAGAGGTCTGATCTCTACCATCTAAAATAAGTGAAAATGTCCGTTCTGTCTGTTCAAGTAATTAAAGATGTCTATCACCAGAGGATCAGCATAGCTTGGCTTAGCCAAAACCAATCAAAATAAACTTCTTCAAAGCAAAAGGTCAGACAAAACGAACCTCCCAGAATTATTATAGGTAGAAATCGAAGACCGTTAGCCTTTATCTGTCTTCCCAGTGGTGGTAATACTCAGGAATGTGGTGGTCAGTAATGTCTTCCACCATCTCTAATCACCTGTTATCTTGGGTGCCTAAGTATCTTTTTAAAAATAAAAATATGCTAAGAATGCTTGGAGCAATTAGTCTCAGAATTAATAATCTTATTATAATATTTAGGATAGGAATGCTGAAACACAAATGGCTACACCGCTGGTAGCTTTCTTCCTTAACGTGAGCATATACTTCTCAAGAAATATAACAAAGTAAATTACATTGAAAACAATAGTCATTATCTAGAAAATCATTTATTGAGTATACTGAATTGTTCTTATTCTTTGCCCAGCAACTTTGTATATGCTCTTGGTCTATAAAAGCTAATATGATGAGAGGAAGGGAAGAGGTAAGGTTGCAGACACTGAATTTTGAATTCAAATGTTAACTTCTGTAAATGTCACTGAGTGAAAGATTAGCACCTCTCTCCTCACCTCCCAACTGAACCTCAGTGTTGGAACAAGATATGATTTGAGTGGAAACTCTCTTGAAATTTTGCCACGGATCTCAAAGCATAGTTTTGAGTTACTCTCTTAGTAAAACTATTGTATTTATTGACTAACAAATCTGATGAAAGGTTTGACACATCAGGTAAACTGTTGACAAGCGAATGAATACATATAAATTGTTTTTTTAAAGTTTATCTCAAAATTATCAATATATTACAAAAGGTGTAAACTCAAGGCCAAGACTACATCCTCATAACCTTTTTGAATTACGAGGTACTGAGTAGCTGACATATAATAGGCATTAATTTTTTTTTATTGCTATGATAGGGAAACATAAGATCTAAGACTAAAAATTCTAATCTAGTTAGATTACGGAAGCTACTCAGAAAGCTCGATTAAATAAAGGACTTTATTTTGACAGTTAATGGTTTTGACTTTGATTTGTACAATTTTTCATTTTGTCTAGTGCTAGCTATGAGGTGGAAAGTAAGTCTTTAAATGTAAAACACATGAATAAAAAGTAGTATTACAAATGAGACAAAACTTGACACAGAACCTTTTTAAATTGAAGTGTTGATTTACAATGTTGTTCATTTTTGCCGTACAGCAGTGATATACATATATACATTCTTTTAAATATTCTTTTCCATTATGGTTTATCATAGGATACTGAATATAGTTCTGTGTTATACAGTAGGACCTTGTTTATCCATTCTACATATAACAGCTTATATCTGCTAATCCAACCTCCCATCCCATCACTCGCCAAACCCCCTCCTCCTTGGCCACCACAAGTCTGTTCTCTGTGAGTCTGCTTCTATTTCATAGATAAGCTCATTTGTGTCATTTTAGATTCCACACATAAATGATCCATGATATTTCCCTTTCTCGGTCTGACTTATTTCACTAAATATGACAAGGACCATCAGTGTTGCTGTAAATGGCATTATTTCATTCTTTTTTATGGCTGAGTAATATTCCATTGTATATGTGTACCACATCTTCGGTGGCTCAGATGGTAAAGAATTTGCAGGCAATGTAGGAAACCTGGGTTCAATCTCTGGATTGGGAAGATGCCCTGGAGAATGAAATGACTACCCACTCCTGTATTCTTCCCTGGAGAATTCCATGGACAGAGGAGCCTGGTGGGTTCTGTGACCACAGTCCATGGTGTCACAAACAGAAGGACACAACTGCGCAACTAACACTTTCATTTTTTCACCACGTCTTTATCCTTTCCTTCATCAATGGACATCTAGGGTGTTTCCATGTCTTGGCTACCGTAAATAGTGCTGCTTGAAAATAGGGATGCATGTATCTTTTTGAATTAGTTTTGTCTGGATATATGCCCATGAGTGGACTTCATTGTGGCTCAGCTGGTAAAGAATCTGCCTGCAATGCAGGAGACCTGGGTTCAGTCCCTGGGTTGGGAAAGTCCCCTGGAGAAGGGAAAGTTGTACCACTCCAGTATTCTGGCCTAGAGAATCCCATGGACTGTATAGTCTATGGGGTCACAAAGAGTAAGACTTTCACATTCCCAACAGTGGGATTGCTAAATCATATGGTCATTCTATTTTTAGTTTTTTAAGGAAGCACCATACTGTCCTCCCTAGTGGTTGTACCAATTTACATTCCCACCAACAATGTAAGAGGATTTCCTTTTCTCCACATCCTCTGCAGCATTTGTTGTTTGTAGAGTTTTTTAATGATGGCTATTCTGACCTGTGTGACGTGGTAGCTCGCTGTAGTTTTGATTTGCACTTTTCTAATTATTAGCAATGTCGAGCACTTTTTCATGTGCTTATTGGCCAGTTTTATGTCTTCTTTGGAGAAGTGTCTGCTGAGGTCTTCTGTCCATTTTTAGATTGAGTTTGTTGTTGTTGAGGAATTTGAGCTGTGTTTACCTTTTGGAAATTTAAGCCCTTGTCAGTTTGTTTGCAAATATTTTCTTCCATTTTGTAGGTTGTCTCCAGTTTTGTTCTTGTTTTTCATTGTTTTTATGGTTTCCTTTGCTGTGCAAAAGCTTGTAAGTTTGATTGGGTCTCATTGGCTTATTTTCACTTCTATTGCCTTGGGAGTCTGACCTAAGAAAACATTGGTACCATTTATGTCAGATAATGTTTTGCCTATGATCTCTCATAGAAGCTTTTTAAATATGGCAATTATTGCTCTGATTACTCAGTAAATGGAAGTTATTTGACAAAATCCCAGAAGGGAATGCTGCACTGAAGTTCAGTACAATCACTTTTATCATAAATACATGTTGTTGGCTGCTTGAGTTTAAACAGGTCATTGTGTCTTCAGGAGATGAGAAGCTTGTGATCTAGGTACTTTTTCCCATTTATTGTGAAGATCTGCTTTAAACTGTTGATTTGCATTTCTATTCAACAGCTCCTTTATTTGTCATTTTTAAAGGTAAGTCAGTATTTTCAAGAGAATAATCTTGCTACACTTACTAGAGGGTCTTCATGCTTAGAAGGCTAAAGACCTCAGTACCTCACATATGAAGCAAGTGAAAAGGTGAACATGAATTTCCCTTAACCCATTTGGCTTTTGAATATATGATTTTATTCATTTGAAAATTTGAGATCGAAGAGCTATGAAAACTGACATTTAAGAAAAAGACGGGTATAAATTTTATAGCTTGGCTTCTATTTAATGCATATATCTTTATTTAAAAACCTCAGAGCCCTTAATTATTTACCCCTTTTCAAACCTGTAGAATATATGTGTACTTTGAAGAAGTAAAAACCCAGTAAATACAAGAGCAAAAATCCTCAATTTAAGGAGGTGCAAGCAGAGAGGTCCTTGAAGGTAAAATAACAAGGCAGGGATACTTAGCTGATCAGGTTCAGCCCAGACTAGACCCTGGTCTGATTTACAAGCTGGCACCTCAAGTTCAAGGTAAAGAAAGGCTTCACTGTTCTGGACTAAAGTCCCAGATATGCCAAAATTACATGGTCGCTAGAGAGCTAATTAAGAACAACTATGTTTAAATTATTTCCACCTTTCAGAGTTCTCCACCTCTTTAGATTCTGAAGTCCGTTGAAAGCTGTGACCCGAGACATTTTTGTTTCCCCTCGAGGGGAAACACACAGTTGGAAGTTCACAAACACACCGTTTCGCCACGCAGCAATACGGTTTTCACCTTCTCAAAAAGCTCTCTTGTCCCAGCTATTTGGTGGCACGTCGTGCCCTCAAGTACTCATGTTGGATGATAGTTAGCTCCCTTTTGGCCTGTCTTTCGAGTCAGGTTATAAACGACTTGAAACCAAGGCCCGGGTTTTATCTTGAGCCCGTGGCACAGCCTGGCATGGATTTCTCCCCAAGAGCAGGACCCGAAGTCAAGCCATCTTCGTCGGCCAGGCTGAGGTGCAAGCCATGTGTGGGTGATTTTCTTAGAAAGCTTTAAGGTCAGTGACACGGTTCCTCAGTCGTGTGCTGGGACATTGAAAGGTTAAACGTGCTCCCTCTTAAAGACAGGAGGCGGCTCGGCTGTGGACCGAAGAGGCTCAGAAGTGACAGAGACATGCTCTCATTGTTTGGAGGAGAGGGAAGGTCACCGACGAGGCGAACCCTCACGCCGCCGGGTCTCCTTTCCCTGGAACGTTCTCGGCGCGCCCCTTTATCATCTAAGTTCCTTCAGAGCGGGTTTTTTCCTCCAGACGGACCGGGTCCCTTTTCGGGGGGCGGGGGGGGAGAGAGAGGAGATGGAGGAGGGGCAGGTCTGAGCAGAGGCTCCTCTCACCGCGGCGCTCCCCCGGGGCCTCGGGGCCCCTCCTCGCACCAGCGCTCTGCAACGTCCTGCCGGCGGTCACAAGCGCTCTTTAAAAAATACTTTCCCTCCGGGACGCCCCCGGCTTCTTCCGGCCCCCACCCGCGGTCCCGGGCCGAGGAGCACCCAGCTTCGCCCGCCGGTCTAGAGCAAACAGCTAGCTTGGCGGATTCAAAGCCGAGCCGAGGCCAAGTCGACCCTTATCCTTCGCCGCCCTCAGGTGACCCCTGACAGCAGCCCCTGCGCAGCCTTCAAACGGAAAAACCCCTCAGAGACACCACACCACACACACACACACACACACACATACACACACACACACACACACAACAAAAACCCCAAGTCTTCCCTTCGGTTGCTACCCGCAATGACGTTTCCCCCCCTCGGGTCCCGCCCCTCCGGGGGGGCTTGGAATTTTGGGATAGGCCGAGAGGCTTGGCGACAGGGCCCCGATTGGGCGCCGCGGCGTGAGTGACAGCGGGGCAGGCCGCTCGCCCGCCCTCTCCCCGCCGGCCTTCCCCAGCCCTCCCTGGGTGCGAGTGTGAGTGCGGTGTTATGCCGGACAGGAGGGAGGCGACCGCGGCCGCGGCGGCTCCACTTATTGTCCGTCTCGGCGAGGGGCTGTAAGGAAGTCGGGCTGCTACGCGGCCGACACACGCAGCTTCGGCTTCAGCGGCGACCTCGCTCCAGCTCCCCGAGGGGCGGCCTCCGCGGAGCCCGAGGAGAGACAGGGCGCCGCCGCCGCGTCCGGACGCCCGACTGCCGGCCGCGCTCGCCGCCCGCACTCGGGGCCTCGGCCCAGCGGGGAGGAGGCCGCGCCGCCGCCCACCGCCGGCCTCGGCGCTTCCTGCTCCGGCGCCGCCGCCTCAGGGCCGCGCTAGGCCCGGGCGCCGCGGCCGCGCGCCTCGAGTTTGAGGGCGGCGGGCGGCGCGGCCTCCTCAGCGGGCTCGGCCGGGCGTCCGCCCCGGGCTTGGCGATGGGGCGCGGGGGGCGGCGCCGCTAGGAGCGCGGCGGGCGCGCGGTCGGTGCGGAGCGGAGCGGGGGGCCGGGCGGCCGGCGGGCGGCGGAGCGGCGGCCTCGGGCCCGGAGCGGAGGAGGCGCGCCATGGCCAAGGCGGGCGGCGGCGGCGGCGGCGCGGGAGCTGGCGGCCACGGGGCGCTGACCTGGGTGGTGAGTGGGGCGGCGGGGCGGGCGGGGGTGCGGGTCGCGGCATTGTTCCCCGCCCGCGGCGCCGGGGGCGGCGGGGAGGAGGGTGCCCTCCGGGCCGGAGGAGGGCGGGAGGACAGGAAAACCCGGCCCCCCGGACGCACGCCCCGTCGGGGCGGCTGCCAGCCGAACCCTCCCCCCCGCCCCTTTCTTTCTTCTCTGCCTCGGCGGAGGTTCGAGCGCGCAACGCGCACCTGAAACTTGGGGCGACGAGCCGTCCGTCAGCAGCGCCCGGAGCCCCGTCTCTGCTCCTCCCCGGTGCTGGAGGCCTGGGGGCGAGGGGCGGCAGTGGTGCGTGTGTGTCCGTGTCCTGAGATGTGTCCTGAGAGCCTCCGGAGAGGCTCCCGGCCGCGAGTGTGTGCGCGCGCGCGCGTGTCTGTATTGTAAATGCTGAACCGTGTCTGACGCCCTCCTCTTGGAGGAGAAGGGGTTTGGCCGGGGCACTCGGCTCGGGCCAGTACCTTTCGGTCCCGAGAGGCTCGCCGGGTGGAAAGCGCGTTCGGGATGCCGTCCGCCGCAGTGAATGTTACACTGTAGGGCGTCCATGTGTCACAGCGGGATTATGAAAAGCAGCGCTTACCTGTGTCAGCATCGCAGGCCAGACGGGGTGGGGGCTGCGCGGGGAGTGTTGGAGAGGTGACCCGAGTGGTTCGACCTGGAGTTGAAGGCTTGCGGCGGCGCTCAGTTCCTGCTGGCCAAGTAGTAGAGGAGGGAAGACCTTAGAGGGATCCGATTCCCACGGCGGATCGATAATTCACCCGCATTTCACTTGCTCAGCACCGAGTTCAGACCAGGGTCACTTCCTATACACACACAGCCCAGCTCAGCCAACTGGCTGTGTATCCAGGAGAAAAATAAAAAGCGTTACGTTTTCCCGGGGACTTTTTCGATGGACCTTCCCTTTTCCAAAACACCTAAGGAAATTTTTGTATTGGCGTTTTTTTTTTTTTTTTTTAGAAAGTTCTCCGTTGTTTTTTTTGTTTGTTTGTTTGAGGGTTAGGTGTGGTGAATAGCAGTTTTGCTATATTGACAAGCATTCCTTGTAAAAAGGATGTTACAGGTAACAGGAAACTATATGTTTGCATGCCAACGTGGAGACTGTCATTGCTGGATCTCACCGAATTTTGCATGTTTTACTTCAGTAATGTATAGTATGCATGAGTAGACTAGAGCCAGGAAAGACGAGGTGTTGATAATCAAGTAAGTTAGCCATCCCTGTGAACATGGAAGTTGGGGGCCTTTTACCCTTGTCGCTAAAATCAAACAACTTCTGAAAATAACAAGACTTCTGTGTTGGCCAGATGGTTCTCATTCACTGTTTGGAACTGTTGAGGCCCGATCAGTGTTTCCTCTGAGAACTGCTGATTCTCTGTAATGGTAAATATTTTGTTCCAAGATTGAATTGGTTAGCTTTAACAGTTAAAAGCAGTATTTTGTTTACTGTTAGTTAATTTTGTAGATTATTAAATGACCACTTTTTCTTTCACGCTCAATGGAAAATTTTCATTCGTATAAAAAGTTTGATGAAACTTAGAGGATATCATTCAAAATCAGAAAAATTCATTTGAAACTAAAATTGACTTACTGATTAAATATTTTCTCATTATAAAAACTATTAAGGGAAATAGAGGAAAATTAAAAATCACTCTTTTATTTGTAAATTATATCCTCCTGTTGAATTAGAACTTTATTAAAAAGGTAATCACTCAATAAGTTCACTTTAAGACTTGATGCTTGCTTTAAATTTAAGTTGGGTTATGTGGGCATCTTTATGTCCATAATACACATCACTGACCATAGGCCATAGTTAAATTTTATCAGGGGCAATATAGGGAAGTGGTTGTGAGCATGGACTTTGTCAGATTGAACATGGAGATTTGGATCCCGTCTCTAACAGTCACTGGGACTTTGCAGAAAGGGGTCTAATGTTTCTAAACCTATTTCTTCATCTGTGAAATAAGGTTGCATTGATAATTAAATGAGACAATATATGTAGCACATTGCTGAGCTTAATAAATGTTTGCCTTTGTCAGTGAAGCTCAAGAAGCACACATTAAGAGATGTAAAGTTGCTTTCACACAATATCTTTGAGCCAGAGTGAAAGCATTTTATTCCTTTGCGAGAGTTCAGGGATTTGTTGCAGAGGTCATCTATTTCTGAAGACAGTTAATTGTGCTTGCTTTATTGAAACATGTTATGTTGCTACCTCTTTGTGGGTAATGGGAAGAAATAAAAATGGCGTTAGTCCGTGATACTGTTGTTCTTTTTAGGGAGCTGGGGGTGTGGTAATGCCGAGTGCTGGGATGTGTGCTACCAGGTGGTGTTAACATGGTCACTTCGCCGAAGTTTACGTTCAGTATCTGAAACCACAAAGCACAGTGGTTTAACACTGTTAACTTCTTTTAACAGTGCATTGCGTTTATGTTTGATTTGCAGTATCTTAACAAGATTTTTTTTTAATAAGTGACAAATATAAGTACTATAGTAGAACTATTTTGAGTAAAAATTGACAACAGCTGTGAAGGCTTCTCCGAAGCAAACAGAATTTCTTGAATTAATTTTTAGTTTGTAAAGTTTGATTTGTAGACTAATAATCTATTTCATTCAGTCTTTTATCATGTTTAAATTGTTGCAAAAAATAAATGTATGGAAATATTAGAATACAGTTAATCTCTATATGAATATTCATCTTTTCCAAGTACTACTCTAATTTGGTAGGTTAAAAAAGAACATTATAATGGAAAATATTAGGCCTATACAATTATGATGGCCAGAATGATGCAGAGACTCTATCATCAAGCTTCAGTGGTCATCAGCTCAAGGTCACTCACCTTTCCCTTTCTTATTATTTGCAGCAAAGCAAATCCACTTTATTTGTAAATATTTCAGTATTTCTAAAACGCAAGTTTCTTAAGTATAAAATTACTGTTAACCATGGAGTTTTTTAAAAGTAAAAGTGAATGAAATAGAAAACTTTTTTGACCATGAATATTTCTAGTTTCTAGGAAACAGGACTGTGTATATAAATATTTAAATATTTGTATTAAAAACTTTGCTTTAGTGGCTTATTTTTGCGTCTAAACTCCTCAACCAGACCTTCAAGTCAGTTTTTTATAAACTGTGTTCCAGTTCACATTTATTCCATATTGTCCTCATAGTTAGATTTCCCTCTTCACTTGTCCCCTGGGCATCACGCTTGTTTTTGTCATTTTGTGTTCTTGTCTTCCAACAGGACTGCCTCTTGCTCTTCTTTTTACCAGGCTAAATAACACTTTAAGGCTAGCTCAAAGTCTCACCAAAGTTTTGTTACCCTTATGGATCATAAAACATAAATGTTCTTTTTAATGTAACTTTCACCGTGTGATACCTTTGTTTTAACAATTAGATTATAAGCTCTTAAAGTCAGAGACTATGTATCCTTTATAGAGTTTTAGCAAAAATCTGGATACTTAGTCCAAACTGAGTTATTGTTAACCAATTAGATAGTTGACATACTAACTTCTGAAGTCTTCTGCCCTTAGGAAAAGTGATGAGGTTGCAATGTTCTTTAGATACATTCTCAAGTAACTAATTGCAGTATTTAGAAACAGTTTTTATAGACTGTTTTAACTTTTCTGAATACAAGTGTGTTTACCAGTAGTTTCAGATACATTAAATACTGGTAGCAACAGTTGCATTTTACTAAGTATGTTAAAAAAAAAAGACAAAAACCCTATTCTGTATTTTAAAAAATCTTAATGTAAATAGGACCCAGTTTTAAAGAAGAGGGGAGATCAGTAAAATTATAGCCATTTCCAGAGATGGAAACAGGAGTTTACAGATTAGGTAACAAAATGTGCATTACATGGCTAAGGCAAAAGTGGGATTTAAACCAGCCCTATGGGCTTCAGCTCAGTTGGTAAAGAATCTGCCTGCAATGCAGGAGGCCCTGGTTCAATTCCTGGGTCGGGAATATCTGCTGGAGAAGAGATAGGCTACCCACTCCAGGATTCTTGGGCCTCCCTGGTGGCTCAGCTGATAAAGAATCCGCCCACCATGCAGGAGACCTGGGTTTGATCCCTGGGTTGGGAAGATCCCCTGGAGAAGGGAAAGGCTACCCACTCCAGTATTCTGGCCTGGAGAATTCCATGGACGGAGAAGGCAATGGCACCCCACTCCAGTACTCTTGCCTGGAAAATCCCATGGATGGAGGAGCCTGGTAGGCTGCAGTCCATGGAGTTGCGAAGAGTCAGACATGACTGAGTGACTTCACTTTCACTTTTCACTTTCATGCATTGAAGAAGGAAATGGCAACCCACTCCAGTGTTCTTGCCTGGAGAATCCCAGGGACGGGGGAGCCTGGTGGGCTGCTGTTTCTGGGGTCACACAGAGTCGGACACAACTGAAGCGACTTAGCAGCAGCATACAATCCATGGGGTTGCAAAGAGTCGGACATGACAGCGACTTTCACTTCACTTTCACTTTCACTATGTTCTTAACCATCCTTTACACATTACCCTGCTTAAAAAGTTACAACCAAAGCAATTTGTCTTTGATATGGTGATATCACAAGGTAAAAAGAGAAAAGCCTCCTGAGGAATACGTGTATACTTCTTTCTAATAACCTTTCTTTTACTTTCACATGAAAGACTAGGGAGTATACTTCCTCTTCAAGGTATATGTATTTTGAATAACATTGTAAGATGATGCCTTTTAAGAATATGGGCTACAAAATCATACCACCTGGTTTCATAACTCAGCTTTTTCCATACTAACTTTGTTAGCTTAAATTCTTCAAACCTCAGTTTCCTTGCTATAAAAAGGAAATCATTATTAGTAGTGTCTACTTCCTGGAACTTCTTTGAGGCTTGAGAGTATTCATTTAATTCCTGCAATACTTTGCACACAGTAAACTCTTAGATGAGTGAGTGCCCATGTGTGCGCGTGCACACACATACCCAACACACTTGTATTCCCCTTCTTTATATTAAAAAAAAATCCAGTGATTAGTATTTTCATTTTTGAGTCAGAAAATTTTTGTATTGCAAAATGATCACCACAATGAGTCTAGTTAATATCACCATACATAGTTACATATTGTTTTCCTTGTGATGAAATTTTTAAAACCTACTCTTAACACAGTATTATTAACTGTACAACATGGCACTGATAACTATAGTTGCCTTTCTGTACATTACATCCCAGGACTTCGTTATTTTATAACTGGAAGTTTGTACTTTTTGACCACCTTCACCTATTCCACCCCCCCCCCCCCACCAACTCTGGCAACCACTAATTTGTTCTCTGTATCTATGAATAAACAGATACACATTGGTTTTTTGTTTTGCTTTAGATTCCAAATATAAGTAAGATTGTACAGTATTTTTGTCTTTCTCTCTCTGACTTATTTCACTAAATGCGAATCCACTTTAAATCTACCCATGTTGTTCCAAATGGCAAGATTTCATTCTTTTTTATGACTGAATAATATTCTATTGTATATAAACACCACATTTTCTTTATCCATTCTTTGACTGATGGACATTTATGTTGCTTCCTTGTTTTAGCTTCTGTAAACGATGCTGTAGTGAACCTGGGGGTGCGTATATCTTTTCAGAGTAGTGTTTTCAGTTTCCTCGTGAAATCCCTGGGAGTGGAGTTGCTGGATCATATGGTAATTCTATTTTAAATTTTCTCAGGGACTTTCATACTATTTTAGATAGTGACTACACCAGTGTACAGAATGTACACCAATGTACACAAGGGTTCCTTTTCTCCACATTCTGCCAGCACTTGTTATTTCAATAATAAGCATTCTAACAGGTGTGAAGTGGTATCTCACTGTGCTTTTGATTTGCGTTTCCCTGAGATTAGTGACGCTGAGCACCTTTCATATACCTGTTGGCCATGTGTCGTCTTTGGAAAAATGTCTATTTATGTCTGCTGCCCAGTTTTTAATGAATCTAGTTTTTGCTCTTGAGTTGTATGAATTCTTTATCTATTTTGAATAATGACTTTCTATCAGGTATATGGTTTACAGATATTTTCTCCCATTCGGTAGTTTCCCTTTTAAGTTCGATGGTTTTCCTTTGCTGTGCAGAGCTTTTTAGTTTGTTGTAGTCTTACACGTTTATTTTTGCTTTGGGGGTCAAGTAAAAAAAACCATCGCCAAGACTGATGTCACAGCGTGTACTTCTGGTTTTCTTCTAGGACTTTTATGGTTTCAGGTCTTACATTGAAGTCTTTAATCATCTTGTGTTTTTTTTGTATGGTGTAAGATAGGGGTCCAGTTTCATAGTTTTGCATGTGGCTGTCCTTTTTTTCTCAACACCACTTATTTGCAATTTTATTTTTGGCTGCGCTGGGTCCTCGTTGCTGGGAGCAGGGCCACCTCTCGTTGCTGTGTGGCTTCTCCTTGTGGTGGCCTGTCTTGTGGAGCATGGGCTCTGGGGCGCCTTGGGCTTCAGCAGTTGTGGCTCCCGGGCTCCAGCGCGCAGGCTCAGTAGTTGTGGCTCCCGGGCTTACTTGTTCTGTGGCATGTGGGATCTTCCCAGATCAGGGATCAAACCCTTGTCTCCTGCACTGGCAGGCAGATTCGTTACCACTGAGCCACCAGGGAAGTCCCTCAACACCACTTATTGAAGAGACTGTCCTTTTCCCAGTGTATGTTCTTGCCAACTTTGTCATAAAGTAATTGCCCATATAGGCATGGGTTTATTTCTGGGGTCTGTTCTGTTCCACTGATTTGTCTTTTTTTTTTTTTTTAATGCTATTACCACATTGTTTTTATTACTATATTACTTTGTAAATAGTAATACAGTTAGTTTTTGTTTCTTTTTTTGCCTGCGCCATGGGGTATGTGGGAGTGCAGAGTCATAACCACTGGGCTGCCAGGGAGAAGTGAAAGTTAGTCACTCAGTTCAGTTCAGTTCAGTTCAGTCGCTCAGTCGTGTCCAACTCTTTGCGACCCCATGAATCGCAGCACGCCAGGCCTCCCTGTCCATCACCAACTCCCGGAGTTCACTCAGACTCACGTCCATCAAGTTAGTGATGCCATCCAGCCATCTCCTTCTCTGTCGTCCCCTTCTCTTCCTGCCCCCAATCCCTCCCAGCATCAGAGTCTTTTCCAATGAGTCAACTCTTCGCATGAGGGGGCCAAAGTACTGGAATTTCAGCTTTAGCATCATTCCTTCCAAAGAAATCCCAGGGCTGATCTCCTTCAGAATGGACTGGTTGGATCTCCTTGCAGTCCAAGGGACTCTCAAGAGTCTTCTCCAACACCACAGTTCAAAAGCATCAATTCTTTGGCGCTCAGCCTTCTTCACAGTCCAACTCTCACATCCATACATGACCACAGGAAAAACCATAGCCTTGACTAGACGGACCTTTGTTGGCAAAGTAATGTCTCTGCTTTTGAATATGCTATCTAGGTTGGTCATAACTTTTCTTCCAAGGAGTAAACGTCTTTTAATTTCATGGCTGCAATCACCATCTGCAGTGATTTTGGAGCCCAGAAAAATAAAGTCTGACACTGTTTCCACTGTTTCCCCATCTATTTCCCATGAAGTGATGGGACCGGATGCCATGATCTTCGTTTTCTGAATGTTGAGCTTTAAGCCAACTTTTTCACTCTCCTCTTTCACTTTCATCAAGAGGCTTTTTAGTTCCTTTCACTTTCTGCCATAAGGGTGGTGTCATCTGCATATCTGAGGTTATTGATGTTTCTCCCAGCAATCTTGATTCCAGCTTGTGTTTCTTCCAGTCCAGCGTTTCTCATGATGTATTCTGCATGTAAGTTAAATAAGCAGGGTGACCATATACAGCCTTGACGTACTCCTTTTCCTATTTGGAACCAGTCTGTTGTTCCATGTCCAATTCTAACTGTTGCTTCCTGACCTGCATACAGATTTCTCAAGAGGCAGGTCAGGTGGTCTGGTATTCCCATCTCTTAAAGAATTTTCCACAGTTTATTGTGATCCACACAGTCAAAGGCTTTGGCATAGTCATTAAAGCAGAAATAGATGTTTTTCTGGAACTCTCTTGCTTTTTCCATGATCCAGTGGATGTTGGCAATTTGATCTCTGGTTCCTCTGCCTTTTCTAAAACCAGCTTGAACATCAGGAAGTTCACGGTTCACATATTGCTGAAGCCTGGCTTGGAGAATTTTGAGCATTACTAGCGTGTGAGATGAGTGCAATTGTGAGGTAGTTTAAGCATTCTTTGGCATTGCCTTTCTTCGGAATCAGAATGAAAGCTGACCTTTTCCAGTCCTGTGGCCACTGCTGTTTTCCAAATTTGCTGGCATATTGAGTGCAGCACTTTCACAGCATCATCTTTCAGGATTTGAAATAGGTCAACTGGAATTCCATCAGCTCCACTAGCTTTGTTCGTAGTGATGCTTTCTAAGGCCCACTTGACTTCACATTCCAGGATGTCTGGCTCTAGGTCAGTGATCACACCATCATGATTATCTGGGACGTGAAGATCTTTTTTGTACAGTTCTTCTGTGTATTCTTG
Source organism: Bos indicus x Bos taurus (assembly GCF_003369695.1). Taxonomy (NCBI): domain Eukaryota; kingdom Metazoa; phylum Chordata; class Mammalia; order Artiodactyla; family Bovidae; genus Bos; species Bos indicus x Bos taurus. The sequence continues at coordinate 39,602,839 of NC_040102.1, forward strand.
CCACCTCTTCTTGATATCTTCTGCTTCTGTTATATCCATATCATTTCTGTCCTTTATCAAGCCCATCATTGCATGAAATGTTCCCTTGGTATCTCTAATTTTCTTGAAGAGATCTCTAGTCTTTCCCATTCTGTTGTTTTCCTGTATTTCTTTGCATTGATTGCTGAGGAAGGCTTTCTTATCTCTTCTTGCTATTCTTTGGAACTCTGCATTCAGATGCTTATATCTTTCCTTTTCCCCTTTGCTTTTCGCTTGTCTTCTTTTCACAGCTATTTGTAAGGCCTCCCCAGACAGCCATTTTGCTTTTTTGCATTTCTTTTCCATGGGGATGGTCTTGATCCCTGTACAATGTAACAAACCTCATTCCATAGTTGATCAGGCATTCTATCTATCAGATCTAGGCCCTTAAATCTATTTCTCACTTCCACTGTATAATCATAAGGGATTTGATTTAGGTCATACCTGAGTGGTCTAGTGGTTTTCCCCACTTTCTTCAATTTAAGTCTGAATTTGGTAATAAGGAGTTCATGATCTGAGCCACAGTCAGGTCCTGGTCTTGTTTTGGTTGACTGTGTAGAGCTTCTCCATCTTTGGCTACAAAGAATATAATCAATCTGATTTCGGTGTTGACCATCTGGTGATGTCCATGTGTAGAGTCTTCTCTTGTGTTGTTGGGAGGGGGTGTTTGCTATGACCAGTGCATTTTCTTGGCAAAACTCTATTAGTCTTTGCCCTGCTTCATCCGTATTCCAAGGCCAAATTTACCTGTTACTCCAGGTGTTTCTTGACTTCCTACTTTTGCATTCAGTCAAGTCCAACTCTTTGCGGCCCCACGGACTGTAGCCCCCCCACCCCGGCTCCTCTGTCCATGGGATTCTCCAGGCAAGAACACTGGAGTGGGTTGCCATTTCCTTCTCCAGGGGATCTTACTGACCCAGGAATCAAACCTGGGTCTCCTACACTGCAGGCAGATTCTTTATCAACGGAGCCACTGGGGAAGCCCCAGGAAGTCCCTATAATAAAGTTTCCAATTTGGGAGTGTGATGCTCCAGCTTTCTCCTTTTTCAAGATTCCTTGGGCGGTTCAGTTATTTGGTTCCATATACATTTTAAGATTGTCTATTCTATTTCTGTGAAAAGTGTTGGAATGTTAATACGAGTTACATTGAATCTGCAAGATTGCCTTGGGAAATTGGACATTTTAGCAATATTAATTCTTCTATTCCATGAACATAGAATTTCTTTCCATTTATTTTTGTCTTTAATTTCTTTAATCAGTGTCTTATAGTTTTCAATATTGAGGTCTTTTACCTCCTTGTTTAAATTTATTCCTAGGTAGGGACTTACCTGGCCATCTAGTGGTTACGACTCCACACTCCCACTGCACGGGGTGTGGGTTCAATCCCTGGTTGGGAAACTAAGATCCTGCATGCTGCACAAAGTATATATGATATATATATATACACACACACTATATTATTATATGTTGTATATTGTATATATTATTATATATTATATATAATATATATATTCCTGGTATTTTAATTTTTGTTGTTGCCATTATAAGTGGGATTGTTTTCTCAATTTCTGACAGTTCACTGTTTACAGAAACACAGTGGATTTTTGATTTTGTATCCAGCAGCTCTCCTAGATTTGTTCATTAGTTCTAATAATTTTATGGTGGAGTCTTTAGGGTTCTCTACATAATATCATTTCCTCTTCAATTAGTGACAGTTTTACTTCTTTCTGACTTGGATTCTTTTTAGAGAAAGTATTTTTTATTTTCACTGTGGACATTTAAGCATTTCTTATGATATTGAAGTATCCCTCATCTTCTGACTTCTCTCCTGTCCCTTGGTTTGGGAGGGCATTTCTGGAGACACATTGTGATTTTTGTTTGTATTAGTGGTGGGTAGATAGCATGGCCCTCTCCGTGGTTATAGGGTGATAAAATGGGTATCACAGCCTGGCAGCCTTGAGGGAGAGGACAGGAGGCAGTGTTGTGAAGCTGTGATGTGGACGCTGAGGGCGTCTGCAGAGGACACAAGAGGCTTGTTGCTACGCTTTTGCTGGTCCGTCTCCTGCTGGCTTGGTGATGGTGAGATTTCTCTGCCTCATGTGAAGGAGTGGCTCAGTTCCTTTTTCGCACCAACTGGCAAACCATCTCCTTTCCCCTCTTTGGCAGCAGTTCTTTCTCCCACAGAAAAACACACTGTGAGTGATTGCCCCAAGTTGCTGTGTATCAGGTGACCACTCTGTAAATGGAAGAATCTTTCTTTTTACAGAATGACCTTGGTACATACTTTCTGAAATTAGGAGTTTATTTTATTGAAAATTTTTCTTTTCTAGTACTTGAGAAATAGTCTTGATAAAGGTTGTATCTTTGATAATTATTAAATCTATATTCTTTTATTAAAAGTCAGCAGTATTACAAAATGCTATAAAATAGATTAATATTTTAAAATAGATTTTTATATATTGACATTTTCATTATAATTTAAAAATTCTCAATGCATTAGTGCATTTCTAACATGGCAGCCAGCTTTTGAACTTTAGAAAAAGTCAGTTATGGCATCCTCATATGTATAAATCACAAATGATTAATCACAAATCAAAATTGTAGATATATGGAGAATGTTTTAACATGGGTTTACTTTGCATTTTCATTGTCTTTAGCTGTATGTGGGAGTGAAAATATTGCCCTCAGTGCTTAGATTCCATTATTTACTGCTATAGTTTGATTTGTCCACACAAAGACAATAAAATTAATTACAGATAAACTTAACTCCTAAGATTTCAATTTTATCAAACCCTAATGAAAGTTTATTCAGAATGCTCTTGGTAGTTGATTATTTTCGAGGGCAACTGTTAATTTTTATTCAGTGTGAAATAGTGCAGTTACTATAGTACAAGATATTATAAAACAAATAATACTTTACATAGTACAAATACTGTGGAGCATACAGGATAAGAAAAGGTTGAATCATTTTTTAATCAGAAGACCCCTTGTTTTCAGTGTTGAAAATAAGCCTAATTGTCTTAGCCTATAGGTATTGAAAGGGCTTCCCAGGTTGCACAGTGATAAAGAACCTGCCTGCCAATGCAGGAAATGTAAGAAACACAGGTTTGATCCCTGGGTCTGGAAGATCCCCTGGAGTAGGAAATGGCAACCCACTCCAGTATTCTTGCCTGGAGAATTCCATGGATAGAGGAGCCCGGTGGGCTACAGTCCATGGGGTTGCAGAGAGTCGGACATGACCGAAGCGACTCTGCATGCATAGGTATCGAATATGTATCATTCTCCTTTTCATGTGTGGGATTGAGAGTAATTTTTATAAACATGTAGATGTGAGCTTGCTGGACTATTTTTGTTGAAGCTAATTTCTTGATCTTTTTTCTGAATATTATCAGCAACAGTGTTTAAACTGAATTTCTACTCAGAGTGACTTTCTTTTTAAGAGCTTGAGATAGTAGTAATAATTACTGTGGGGAAAGTGATCAATGAACTTTTTTCATTTAATTTCTCTGTTCTCAGGCTAAGGATATTGTATTTACATCTGTTTGTTCAAGGGATCAGGTCATCCCATTGAAGGGTATAGAGTTGTCCTCTCTTCCCTTCCCCTCAGATTTTGATTTTTAGTGGCTTGGACAATATTCAAGGGGCAACTTTCTAATAATAAACAGGAGCTGCTAGAGACCATTAATCCAGGCTTCTCTCAGAAAAGCTGATAGACGGCTCAGGGAGAGCCTCCTGGGTTTACTGCCTGGAGTCAGTGAGCAGTGCAGGCTGCTGTTTGTGGAGGGTAGGAAGGTACAGATAGGTCCGACCACAGAGTGGACTCCTGCCAGGACCCCACTGCCGGGACCCCTGGGCTTGCCTGTTCTGGCTTCTCTTACCTTTTTGCCTAGATCCTGGTGAGAAAGTGGGGGCTGCAGAAGCGGTAAGTAGGACAGACAGTGCCTTTAGAAGAAAAAGACACCTTCAGCATTGCTCTCGCTTAACTATGTCTCCATATACATGGATTAATAAGCTTTTAAAGGCTGTAATATATGCTCACTGTAGAAGATTAGAAAATGTGTATCAGGAGAGAAAATGAAAAACTTTTCTACTTCTCATGAGTAATTTTTGTGGATATTCTGTTGGGTGTATTTTATATTTTCCCTAGGCATGTATATATTGTGTGCGATTTTTTTCTGATGAAAATGGACTCACATTTTTTAATATGTTTTTGTAATTTTATTCTCTAAACACTGTAGTTTTATAAAACAATTTCTTTATGGCTGTGAGGGATTTTCTCTAGTTGCTACGAGCGAGGGCTACTCTCTAGCTGTGGTGTGCGAGCTTCTCATGGTGGTAGCTTCTCTGGTTGCAGAGCACAGCCTCTAGGGCGTGAGGGCTCAGGAGTTGTGGCTCGCAGGCTTAGTTGTATTCCGTGGCATGAGGGAGCTTCCCAGACCAGGGATCAAACCCATGTCTCCTGCACTGGCAGGCGAATTCTTAGCCACTGAGCCATCAGGGAAGCCCTAAACAGTATAGTTTTAATAAGCTACTGATTTAAAAAATACTTAATTATGTACAATTTCATATAAAGTTATAGTAAGAGAAATTTATAGGCAATTAAAAGTGTTTACTCAATGAAATAGTCAGGTTTAAAGGTTTACATGAAGTTACGAAATTATTTAAAATCTTCATTGTGAATTGATTTGAAATATCTACAAGCCATCTGTTTTATTGTGATATTCTATAGATACTATGTATTTCTTAAGGCTTTTCACTACTTTAGATAGAATGATACCTTTTTTCCTTTCCTCAGCATCTGTTATTTGATATTAAGGAAGAAATATTTTGGCATAAAATGCTTTAAGTATATCATCACACTTATTTTTTAATATTTATATATTATTCCTCCGGAAAATACAAATAGTAATCTGACAAAGCCGACTGCTTTTTGCATAGTCTCTGACTTTTGAGAGTTTATTCTACCAAAAATGACAACTTTTTGAAATTGATAGGGATCTGGTAGGTGCAGACCAAACATTTGCTATTCTTGTGCACCCACCTGGGAGCAGGAGTGAGGTAGGTTCCCCCTGTCTCCGCACCTGTGCACCCACCTGGGAGCAGGAGTGAGGTAGGTTCCCCCTGTCTCCGCACCTGTGCACCCACCTGGGAGCAGGAGTGAGGTAGGTTCCCCCTGTCTCCACACCTGTGTGCCGCTGTGCGTGCATGCGGAGTTGCTCCAGTCATGTCTGACTCTTGGTGATCCTCTGGGCTGTATCTCAGTGTTATCAGGGCCAAATGCAGAGCCCAGATTAGGTAACTGTGGGCCTTTGTGAGAGTCTAATCTTACAAATGTTTTCTTTGTGGTGGGATTTGTTTTGGAAGAGTAGCCTGAGATAGGAAAGCCTTACTTGCATGGTTATTATGAGTTCCATATAACTTTATGCCAAAATTGCAAACAGTTCTAAGTTAATGGTAAGAGGTTACTGTTATCCACCTTTGAATGCATGGTATTTATTGTTCTTAAGCACTTAAAGAATGTGATCTTAGTAATTATGATATTCTAACTATTCTGAGGATCCATTAATGTAATCAGTTATGTTTTTATTTAACTAATTTCTATGGATTATCTAAAAAAGCGAGGAACATCATTAGAAATTTGGAGACTGACATTTAAAAAATATAGTTCATTTTTCTGGCCCGCTAGTTCATCATCCAACTAACTTGACAGAAACAGAATATGAAGACTAGGAAATAATTATTTTATTATGTCCAAAGCTATTTTTAATTGACTCTGAGCAGTGTTAATGGGTAACTATATAAATCAAAGAATATGTAAGAAAATCTCTTTAATTTTATGTAAAATTTTTGGCAATCAAAGATTATAATTGATGCTTGGATTTCCATAGGTTTTGTTTGTTAAATCCTTGCTAAAGTTTAGTCTACTCAGAGGTCATGTATTTTGATTTTTAAATGTCCATTTGCCGTGCTTTTAAAAGCAATGACTTTGAGGATGGTGGTGTGGATGTGTTCAAGGCTCACAGTGAAGTGGTGTGCTGCTGCTTGCTCGTTGAAATGCACAAACTCTCTCCATCTCCCATTGTCTTCTATTTCATTTCTACTAAAATTCAAAGACCTATGAAAAGATCTCAGTGTGTTTTGTTTGAGTTACTTTGGGACTCAAAAAAAGAAGATAGGCCATCATAATAACTCTCTCTTAGTGAGATATCTAATTTGTCAGCATTAGGGAGTTCCAGAAGTAGAAAGATGTTTTCCTTGCTGCTATTAAAAAAACAGGGAAATGGGCAGCCTGCAGAAATTTTTGTTTGGAATCCTTATCCGCCGTAAGAATTAGAATGACAACTTCTGCCTCCATGGAATTGGCAAAGAGAGTTGCATACACCAACTATATCTGCCCCCTTTACTGTAGTCCTTAGTAGCTTCATGGCGGGAGCTTGTATCTGGGAGCTTTTGGGACCCCTGCTGTCAGTCCGGTTCAGTCCTTGCCAACCTCTAACCTGATAAGAACGGACATTCCTTGGAAAGTTTTTAAAAATTAATTACTTAACTAACTTTGGGCAGTGCTGGGTCGTCACGGTGTGCGTATTGGAGGGCCGGCGCTGCTCTCTAGCGGTACTGCGCGGGCTCCGCACTGCACTGGCTTCTCTTCTGGGGCACTGGGATTAGTTGCTCTGTGGGATGTGGGATCTTCCTGGACCAGGGATTGAACCCGTGTCCCCTGCATTGGCAAGTGAATTCTTAACCACTGGACCACCAGGGAAGTCCTTCTTCCCAGGGAAAGTTTTGACGACAACATTAATCTGGTATCTTATAGAATTGGGAAATATTTATTTCTTGCCTGAATAGTTGTTGGCTGTTCTAGCAGTTCTGGTGTCTGGGTTCAGTCAAAACTGCAGTTTCACACTATATTACAAAAAGAACTAAACTGTCAGTAAATAGACCTGTGTTCTTTCTGTTGTTCAGTCGCTAAGTTACGTGTGACTCTTGGCGACCCCATGGCCTGCAGCGTGCCAGGTCTCCCTGTCCTTCACTGTCCCCCAGAGTTTGCTCACACTCATGTCCATTGAGTCAGTGATTCTGTCCAACCATCTCATTCTTTGTCACCCCCTTCTCCTCCGGCCCTCAATCTTTCCCAGCATCAGCATCTTTTCCAGTGAGTCGACTCTTTGTATCAGATGGCTAAGTATTAGAGCATCACCATCAGTCCTTCTAATGAATATTCAGGGTTGATTTTTTTTTAATAACTTAATAAAAATGAGCCTGAAAGATAGGTTTTCTCTTTAACAACAAAATAATGTCATGTGTCCGTACATTTTAGTTTACCCTTTGGTAGGTTATTTAAATTTGATTTTTTGGTTAATTTTAGACTCTCTTTGATCAGAACAATGCTGCAAAAAAGGAAGAGTCAGAAATTGCAAACAAAAATGATTCTTCAAAGAAGTTGTCCGTCGAGAGAGTGTATCAGAAAAAGACACAACTCGAACATATTCTGCTTCGTCCTGATACGTACATTGGGTCAGTGGAGCCATTGACACAGGTAGTTATTAACTTTTACTGAAATTAGATGTATATCTGTATCTACTGAATAACATTTTTGTGATTATATAAACCATACATGAATACATAACTTCATGTCTGGTAATAACACAAAGTAGGGAGAGCGATCTAAGAGGCAGAAATGTCTCCATTTCCTACTAGAGATTATAAAACTAGGAGATGAAAACTGAGAAGTGTAGAGTGTAGGGAAGTGTATAGTAAAATGGTGCTGTATGAACTTCTTAAAAATTCTTAAGTTCTGGCTGTGGTTTATTTTAATTTATAGAACTTATATGTACACATTGACTATTGTTTAATACTTACTTGGCTTACAGTTAATATCTTATTTGATTCTAGCAGTTTTGGAAAGCAGACACTGTTTTCTCCATTCTAAAAATGAAGATACTGAAGTTTAAATAGATTTCTCTTTTTTTTCAAGTGACTTGCTCAGATCCCTCAACTAGTGAGAGCTGGGATTCATAGCTAGATACCTTTGAGTCTAACATCATGCTGCATTCATGTTGTTTTACTCTGTGCTGCTTATTGATTGGAAAATATAACTCGGGAAGCAAAAGTATAAAGTAAATATGATTTGGTTTTTTTTCCTGTTTTATTGGGTTGGCCAAAAAGTTCGTTTAGGTTTCATAACACCTTGGGTAAAAACCTGAATGAACTTTCTGGCTAGTTCCGTATTTAAATAGTTATTAACAATTTTTGGTGCCTTACATTAGAGCTGACTTTATGAGTAAGAAGACAGACTTAATATAAAACAAACAATTTCTCAATTTATAGGCTTTTAAATTGAATATGGATTCAGTAAGGTTGCTTGTGACTGAAGTAATGTTTTTCTACTTTGAAGACCTAAGTATTTACAGTGTAAATGTCAAATACGGGTTTATGTTTTGTAAAATTTTACTCCATAAATTCTTTTGAATTTTTCTCTCAATCCAGCTCATGTGGGTATATGATGAAGATGTAGGAATGAATTGCAGAGAGGTTACCTTTGTGCCGGGTTTATATAAGATCTTTGATGAAATTTTGGGTGAGTATTTAAGATTTAATGAATTTGTTTCTATTGATATCATTTATAATGTTCCTGTGTATATAAAGCCAAACATAAATTTTAGAGGTATATCTCAGGTTTTTATGTTGAGTATAAATATTCTTCAGAAAATCTATGTTACCTGCTGTAATATGTTCATATTTCTGGACATTATGTCTTTGTGTTTTGGTTTGTTCATCTGTAAAATGCGTGTATTGTATTTGGTCAGTAACCCCAAGGTTAGCGTGTGGTCCTGTGTGTTAGTGTGTGTCCAGGGAGGGCATGTTAAAGTTAGATTCCAGGGCCTCATCCTTGCAGATTCAGTTAGTTTTGGGTGAGACACATAAAATTGTGTTTCTAAACAACACATTAGGTATTTCTGTTGGGCAACCAGGTTTAACAACCCTTGTTCCAAATACCTCTGTGCTTTCCAAATCACATAGTTAATTCAGTCACAATGAAGTGTTGGTGTGTAAGTGACTCCTGGGGAGTACTCAGGCTTTGGGAATGTTTTAGCCACACAGATGCATCAGTGCCGCTGGGTTTCCTGCCAGGGTTGTGTGGGTCTCTCGAAGCTTCTTTCCGTCTATGGGAAAAAGAAAGGAGAGTAAAGCTGGTTACTTAGTTTTGTAAGTTTTGTACTTTTGCTCATCTCACAACTATCTGCCAGTTTTACTTTTAGGTTATACAGTGTTTATCAGGAACATATTCCTTCTGTGATTGAAGTTGAGTTTTACAGCTAGCTTGTGTTCAAATTTTACTGAAGCCATGGTTAATGTATGCAAATATTATCAGTTATAGTTCATAGCATTTAGCATTTTGATTTCTGTGGATGCTAAAGAGTGCCTTTCTAATTCAAAAACAACTGGTTTTAGCTCATTCTGTCTATAAAATCAGTAGTTTATTGAAGGAAATCAAGAGAAAGTAGTTATTTGTTACCAAGATAAAATGTAATTAAACCCGATTTTTAACTTTTAGGCCTGGATAGGGGATTGTAAACTGCAGATGTTTGTTTTTATATATCACAAAATCATTCCCCTACCTACCCCACACCTTGTTTTGTAGAAGACATAATAGTAATTTAGTGTGACATAAAAAAATTTAAGAATATTATTTGGAAAATAAGGTTTTGTAATTGAAGTTACCAGTAGTTATTTTCTTTAACTATTAGCATATGTAAATATTTATATTAAGTAGTGATGCACTTGCAACCATATGTTTGTTTATGTCACGTATGTCTGTTATAACTTTTTATAGATTACTCACCAAAATATTTATTTTTGTAGTTAATGCAGCTGATAATAAACAGAGGGATAAGAACATGACCTGTATTAAAGTTTCTATTGATCCGTAAGTATATTTCAAGTTTAATTTTTTTATGCTAAGCTGTTTTATTCGGATAGTCCCAGCTTACGAACATGTCTCAAATGAATAATTCATACAGTTAGTTTCCTATTGCTCGAGACCCTGTTATTCTTACCTCTTTTAGCCAGAATGCTGTCCTCTTAGTTTCCTCTGTTGTTCAGAGTCTTTTTCTCCAAAGTACTTTCTGATGGGAGCTCTTGGAGACCATTTTTCTCCCTCTCTGGTGCTGTGGATGCTGTTTCAGCTGCTAGAATAATCACTGGGTATTTTTTCCTTTTGCTTTGGTACTCAAGGCCAAGTGCACTATTGGTAGTACTATTCCAGTTATGTTATGGATTAAATGTATTCTTTCATAACGAACATTTAGGCTTTTCCATTATTTATAACGTCATTTGTAAATTGGGAACTG